>NC_073263.2:82669407-82980073 GCF_029289425.2 Pan paniscus | reverse complement strand
ATACTGGTATGAAGCAGGAAAAATGAATAAATTATAGGTAGATGCATAGACATGGATAAACCTCACAATGTAATATAGAATTAAAAGGCAAGCAATGGAAGAGTACGTGAGAATGATGCCACTAGTATTAGTTAGGGTATAGTCCATGCTCCTGTAACAAAGATACTCAAAGTGACAATGGCTCAAAAGAAATTTATTTGTCTCTCACTAGTAGTGCAGAGAACGAAGCCGAATCTTGAGGTTTTCCTTCTAGATTGCTATGCAACTGTTGGATGCAGAGAACAATACTCCGAAGTATGGAGTTTGGCATGCTTAGTACTTTGAATTAAAAGAAATCACGAGGTCCAAAAAGCAGCCTAACTTTCTACCCTTCTCTTGTTTCTCCTTACCCCCTAGTACGGGGAGGGACTGTCTCTGTGAGACAGCCACATGCCTAGGCAGATAAAAAGGGATCCCTAGAGAATCTCCAACCTGCCCCACAAGTGTTTACAACAGATGTTTTTGTGCAGATGAGAGAAGCTTCCCAGGGCTGGTCTGGGCATTTCACCCAGCGGCCTGGAGCCAGAAACAGGCACTGGCGGAAGTGGGTGGAGCTATGGAGAATTTGAGTCTTACACAGGGGAGGAGCCTGCTGTCTTCAGCTCATGTATGCGTCCTGGAATCAATCTGTGAGATGGCGGCCTGTTAGCAGGAACCCCCTTGCTTTGCTGATAGTTCTTTTTTTCTTTTCTTTTCTTTTCACCCAATACATTCCATTCAATGTGTATGTGTGCCTAATTTTTCCTGGTTGTGTGACAAGAACCCAGTTTTAGTAGAACTAAGGAGCAAAATTCTGCAACATCTGGAATTTCCTTATTGGACTAAGGAAACATGTTCAAAAGAAATGCAATTGCGTTAAGATGCACCACCCACCCTCCCAACCCAGGAATCTCATCAAATAACCAGGCAAGATTAGCCACTAAAAAAGGAAAATGGCAGGGTTTGCTTCAGTGTTTGTTGTTTTGTTCACCAACCTGATTTTTGCCAGCACCTTTGTGTGTCAGTGGCTCCAAACTGTGAAAGTACTCCAAGATAAAAAGAAGCAGCTGCCTCTATTTTCTTTACTGCCTTCTATATATCTCTGAATTCCTTTTTGTAAATTTGTTTGGTTCTGTGCACAGGAGTCCCACAAAAATATTAGAGTCAAAGAAGGGCCAGATGAAGAAAGTCTATATCACATCCTGAGCTATAGAAAGAAACAGGGGCTTGAGGCTCCTGAGAGGTGGTAGAGTCAAATTATCGGAGCGTGAGGAGAAGAAATGTATGGTGAACAAAGGTTGCCTTGTTATGCAGACAAAATTCTCTTAGGTAATAAAAGTTGTCTGGGAGCAGCTCGCTTCCTGTTACAGATATCCTTACTAAAAAAAAAAAAAAAAAAAAAAAAAAAAAAAAAAAAATCCCGTATGGATATAAATCTTCTTTACGAAAGGGAACTTTATTTTAGGCAGTTGAGTGGAAGATGAAGAACTATTTCTGTGTTGGTTGAGTGCAATTTGTTTTTATTCAAAATAATCAAGATGCCAGGATGGTATATATCGGAGTGATATATCCTAAATCTCTTTAAAATCATTTATCAAAATGATATTGTACAAGGCTTAGTAAATGTAACATGATAATGTAACATTCAAGGAAATTTGTGAATAAGAGATCCAGCTCAGCATTTAACCAAGTCTCTTAAGTGTGGTCCTCACATTGGAAGAATGCCTATGCACGCTTAAGTTTATTGCTAGAGTTTTATTTGTTTGTTTTTTTTCTTGTGATTGTGTGATTTATTTGGAATATGGTTGACAGTGATGTTTTGTTGTTATTTGGAGACCTGTCCTTATTTTTCTTGGTAATAAAGAATAATATTTCAAGGCCCAATTGTTTGCATGACATCATTGAATTTTATTGCTTAATATAGCACCTTCAGAGGGTATAAATTTCTCTGTTTTATTTAACCCCATTATTAACTGTTTGGTCTGAACTTTAAAAAAAATTCAGTCTGTAGGTTGAGAAATAATGACATGATGTGATTTGAACATGCCTACTTTCTAAGGAAGCACACAGCTTTGATATTTTTTTCACCTTAGATTGTTTATGTCTGAGTTATGAAAAGAGAGTTCTCATGGCTACATTTCTCAGGAACCAGAGGAGCTTGAGGAAGTTGGAGGGACTCTGCTCTGAGCCCTGCTGTCAAGAAAGGGCACAGCAGAGTTTGTTTTGGTGTTGTGTTTGTTCACTGTCCTTCTGATCTTTGTCAGCACCTCTGTGTGTCAGTGGCTTCAGAGTGTGAAAGTACACCAGGATATAAACAAGCAGCTGCCTCTGTTTTATTTACTGCCTTCTATATATATCTGAATTCCTTTTTGTAAAAGTTTGTTCGGTTTTGTGATGGCTTATCCTGAGAGAACAGATCCACAGGGCCTACACTTTATCAGCCTCCTACACTTCATAATCTGACTTTCTTGAATTTCCCAAAATACCTAGGAAATTTAGCATTCTGCTGTCAAAACCACTCTTAAAACATACCTGCAAGTAAATTCCTTTCCCTTCCTCCCTTCCTCCCTTCCTTCCCTGCTTCCTTCCTTCCTTCCCTGCTGATTTATAGGATTTATGATTCTTATTTTTGTAACTTTAATACTTATGAATGTTTTCTCTTTTTTCTATCTATGGCATCTCTCGGCCTACCTTACTGAAGAACAAATATTTATTTATATGAGAAAAGAATTTCGAAAGCAAAGGACTATATATATTTAACGTTTAACAAACTCAAACAAGTTAACTGTTTAGGATAGAATTCTGAAATTAGTGGTTTCCCTGCTTATGAATCATCATCTCAATATTACTCTTATGTCCACAAGATTCTACAGGGGAAGAAAGAGTAAATCCCATATATTCTTAGTTGAAACACATCCCTGTTACAAAAAACAGATTAACAGATTAACAAGAGAAGAACAAACAGAAGTTCATTAACATGCAGATTTCATATATAAATGGAACACACCCAGGAAATGAAAAATTCTCAAAGAGGTGAGTTTGAATTTGAGTTTATATAGCATCTTCAACAAAAACAGTACATTTTTAGAGAAGTGACAAGACATAGAAAAAGGGCTTTGAGTCTCTAGAGGCTGCAACTTGTGGAAAGGCAAATAATTGGCAGATAAATGTTAGCAAAGCCTGTTAATATAGATTCCTCTGACCCTCTCCAGGCTGATAAAGCTCTAAAGTTGCCTTCAGTAATTAGCCTTTGTTCTCTGTGGTAGTAGGTGAGTGGGCACAGAATACCTTTTGTCTTTGTAAGTCTATGTCCTGCTTTTAGGCAAATAGAGGGAGGGCAGAGAACTTTTCTGTCTCTGTTACTTTTTAATTGTCTTCAGCTCAACAACTCTTCATATTTTAGTGCAGCCTATTATGTGATCTCACAATTTTTATTTATATATAACACCACTTAAGGAATGTGACTATAAAAATTCTAACATTATTTGTTGATAATGATTAAACTTACACTCTGGAATGACAACCTTAAGGAGTTTACAGTATAAACCAAGCTTAAGGAGTTGACAATATAGCCAGTTAGAATGGCTATTACTAAAAAGACAAAAAGTAACAGATGCTGGCAAGGATGACAGATAAAAGGGAAATTTTAAACTGCTAGTGGGAATGTAAACTAATACAGTCACTATGGAAAACAGTATAGAGATTTCTCCAAAAATTACAAATAGAACTACCAGGCAATTCATCAATCCCACTACCAGATATTTATCTAAAGGAAAAGAAATCAGTATATCAAAGGGATACCTTCCTCCTGCACCCATGTTTATTGCAGCACTATTTACAATAGCAAAGATATGAAATCCACCTAAATGTCCATCAACAGATGAATGGATAAAGAAAACATTATATATCTACACAATGGAATACTATTTAGCCATAAAAAAGAGTGAAATCATGTCATTTGCAGCAACATGGGTGGAACTGGAAGTCATTATGCTAAATGAAATAAGCCAGGTATAGAAAGAAAAATATTGCATGTTCTCAATCATATGTGGGAGCCAAAGAGTTTGATCTCGTGGAGGTAGAAAATAGAATGATAAGTACTGGAGGGTAGGTAGGGTGTGGGGGCCAGGAATGGAGACACGATGGCTAATGGGTAAAAATATACAATTCGACAGAGGGAATAAGTTCTAATGTTTGATAGCAGTGTAGGATGACTATAGTTGACAAAAATGTATTGTCTATTTCAAAATAGCTAGAAGAGACAACTTGAAGTATCCTTAACACATAGAAACAATAAATACCTGAGGTGATAGATACGCTGAACACCCAGATCTGATCATTACACATTTTATGCATGTCACAAAATATCACATGTACATCATAAGTATGCACAAATATTATATATGTATAAAAAACAAAATGAAAATTGTTTATTAAAATTTAAGCATGTGAAATATATAAAATAAATAAAATTAAAAGATATAAAATATAGGTCAGGCATAGTGGCTCACGCTTGTAATCCCAGCACTTTGGCAGGCCGAGGTGGGCAGATCACTTGAGGTCAGGAGTTCAAAACTAGCCTGGCCAACATGGTGAAACCCTATCTCTACTAAAAATATAAAAATTAGCCAGGTGTGGTAGCAGGCGCCCGTAATCCTATCTACTCAGGAGGCTGAGGCAGGAGAATCGCTTGAACCCGCCAGGTGGAGGTTGCAGTGAGGTGAGATCCCGCCACTGCACTCCAGCCTGGGGAACAGAGCAAGACTCTGAATCAAAAATAAATAAATAAATAAAGATATAAAATATATAAAACTATAAATTATTCAAATAGAGGTTTGGCATAATTTTCTAATAATAATATGAGAGAAAATTAGTCATGTTAACATTATTCTTAGTTGGTTGTGTGGATATCTGAAAGAATCCAATTTTTATACTGACCTATACTGAAACATAGAAATGGTACCTGACTGGCCAGGCGCAGTGGCTCATGCCTGTAATCCCAGCACTTTGGGAGGCCAAGGCAGGCAGATCTCGAGGTCAGGAGATCGAGACCATCCTGTCTAACATGGTGAAACCCTGTCTCTACTAAAAATACAAAAAAATTAGCTGGGCGTGGTGGCGGGCACCTGTAGTCCCAGCTACTCAGGAGACTGAGGCAGGTGAATGGCGTGAACCCGGGAGGTGGAGCTTGCAGTTAGCCTTCATTGTGCCACTGCACTCCAGCCTGGGCAATAGAGCAAGACTTCGTTGCAAAAAAAAAAAAAAAAAAAAAGAAATGGTACCTGACTAAATAAATTATAGCAGTTTTGTCTTTCAAATTTTTCTTTCTAAATTGTACCTTAAGAAGTTTCACATATTTGATCCTCATATCAAAAGTAAAGAATTTTGAAGTTTGCAGATTGAGTTGAAATAATTTTTAAGAGAGGAATGGGGGATATTTCTAATAATATTTAAAGAATAAAAAGTACTTTGTTTTCCTAATTTATTGCAAGGTGCATAACTGAGACTCCTATAACAAAAGAGATTGACAAGTAAAAAGCAAGACCCAAAGACCTGCAGAAAGTGTATTTTTCTTCTTTGATTTAATGAAAAGCAGACATTCATGTAGAAATATAACTGAACCAAAAAAGGGAGTAATTGTTACCTGAAGGTAATACACTGGGGAAACTGTTCAGATTCTTCTTGGCCTCCAGGTATAGTACAGGATTTCTCTGGAATGAGGATCTTACGACCTAGTTTCAGGCAAGGTAGGTCAGAGAATTTCTTTATGAGCATCCTTCAGGGGAGAAATATGGGAAAAGGTCAGAGTGACCTTGCTGCTGTGGTTTTCTCAGCTGTCAAGATGCCGTATTTTGGTGTATAGTGTTCTGAGGCCAGACACCATCCACTACAATAGTGGCATGGAACAAGCCAATGTGAGCATTCCTGTAATCAACTGGGGAGCAAAGAGTGAGGAAGAAGAAGGTTTACCTTAAACCTGAAATTCAAGAAGGCAAGAGACTATTTGTAAATTTTAGAAACATAATTAGTGATTTAATGGTCTGTTCAAAATTGTAAATTCTTTTTTGAGACTGCGTCTTGCTCTGTTCCCAGGCTGGATTGCAGTAGTGTGATCTCAGCTCACTGCAACTTCTGCCTCCCTAGTTCAAGGGATTCTCCTGCCTCAGCCTCCCAAGTAGCTGGGACTACAGGCACGTGCCACTATGCCCAGCTAATTTTTGTATTTTTTGTAGAAACAGGATTTCACCATGTTGGCCAGGATGGTCTCAATCTCTTGACCTTGTGATCCGCCCACCTCGGCCTCCTCCCAAAGAGCTGGGATTACAGACGTGAGCCACCATGCCCGGCCCAAAATTTCAAATTCTAAAATATTTTTTAACTCAAACATCATTTTAAATATCCAGCTCATATGGAACAGAATCTTATAGCATCACTAAATTGTAATTTATTCCAATTAAGATTTTTCAGCCAAATTCAAAAATTAGAACAATAGTCAAGTACTTTGTCACTTATGGGTAAATACCTACTTTTTTCAGAACTTTCTTTGACGATCTTATCCCATTTCATTCTTTGGCATTGCTTATCTTCTGGCTGAAGTGCGTCATCCATTTTATTCCCTAGCATTGTGATCTATCTTCACTTTACTCATTGCTACAAGACTGATTGGAAGATTCCTTTTAGAATATATGCCCATACTAGGATAAAAAATAACACTGTAGTCGCCTTTGGTTCTTTACACTTCCTCCTCTAAAACTTCCCTAGCTCAAAATTCCAGTGCTCTCAGACTTAGGAGTTCAATAATTTTGAGTTCCTAAGGATTTTTGGTGTTTTTTGTTTGTGTTACCAAACCAGGCTCATTTATCCAATGTGTAGCAAGGCAATCACTGAGACATCAAGATTTGCAGCAAAGCAAGGATTTATTTATGAGGCACCCAAGTGAGGAGATGGGAAAGCAATTCTCAAATCCACCTCATTTATGGGTCATAAGCAGGAGTATTTTAGCGACTGGACTGAGGGGTTGGGGATTGGGTTATGAGGAGCCATCTGTTGATTGGCTAGGATGGAGGAAACTCCAGGGACCATGGATTAAGTACCAGAGTGCAACTATCTGGGTCACCTTTCACTTCAGAAACAGATCCACAAGAACATGGTCCTAGTCATTGAGGGTCTTTTGCTTTTGTTTTTGTTTTTGCTTTTATTTGGTTCCAGGGGTGGAGTTTTGACTTCTTTTTAACATCAAAAAGTCAACCATTTGACACTAATGCAAACTTACTTGAAGGGTTGGTGGTCTCAACTGGTTTGAGCTAGGTTCAAGACTGAGTCTTCATTTCCTGATAAACAACTTAGACAACATCTTTTGATCCATCATAGTGAGATGTTATCTATAGGAACATTGCAGAAACTATCCTGAGGCTATGTGACATTTACAAATAAGCAGCACAGCTATCAATGGTTAAACAAACAGCTAAAGGTTATAGTTAATAACTGCCTAGAGAAATGTCAATTACTCACTTCCTAATCATTAATGGCTATCTGGGCACTGGTTTCATTTGTCTTAAATTAGAGATTCATGAGTCTGTCAGGTTACACACTGGCCCATCAGTCCAGGCACTTCATTCAACATTCCCTCTTGCTTCGCTACTCTTTACCTCCCACGTAAAATCACATCAAGCTATGCATGGATAGTCCCAAATAAAAAAGGCACATGTAACACCATTCTCTCTTATTCTGACTCCACATCAAGTTAACTAGGTTGTAATATCTTAGTCTTCTACTCAAGTCCTAGGTAGAGAAAATGAGGCACTATACACTCTATGTATTTCCCTTTTGGAATCTCTTCATGTTCTACTTAAAGGATATCAGTAATTTTGAATTTAGTGGTATGCAATTATAATAATAAATAGTTTGGTATATATTGACCTAAAAACCTGCATCCTTATTTTGAAAAGAAAAGACAATATACACAAGAATTGACTATGGATCAAATGGCTATTATTTAATAAAAATTCTTACATAGAGATATTTTGAAATCATTTTTGTTGCACAGGTATGCCATATTTCAATTTTAAATGAATTGCTAGATCCTGATTTTAAAAGATAACTCTGTTCTGAGTCATGCCAAAACCCTTTCACAAATTTTCAAACAGAATTTAAAATGAAAAGAGAATCATTAAAAACACATGGATGTGATAAGAAGGAACTTGGGACAAGACCATTAGTGTCTGTTCAGTTCCTTAGGAAAGAAGATGAAAGATAACTATAATGTCAAGATACATCATGTTTACCCTAAAAATATGGAGCAGGCTATTCATGTGAAATATATTCCATTAATTTTAGGAAACCTTGAGCAACAAAATTATTTAAGGTAATGACTACATGAATTTTCATGAATAGGAGTCTAGTTGAAATTTATCATCATATCTTTGTTAATGATTATTTTTACAAGAAAAAATCCAAATGATTGCACAAGCAGTACAGTCCTAACTTGCACAAAAAATGACTAAATCAAGAACGTAATCCCAGACTGGAAAGTTTATATATGTTACTTTACTTAAACACTGAAATTACACTAAATGTAATTTCCTGATTCTAGTATTCATGAAATTTTATTTTAAATGTATATATTTTGATATTGAAATAATGTAACTTTAACAAAAGAAGCTAATCTATATGAAACATTATAAAGTATGACAAGGATTAAATATGTTTATTAAATATGATTGATTTTTAGGTATCTGAATGAAATTTGAATATTGTGCACTTAAATTATTAATCTTTTGCAAGATTATTATTGACTATAATGTTTTTAAATTAAATCTTTAAACAAATATTTTAAAATGTCAGTTTAGTTTGAGAATCTTTCTCAACTCTTTTGGGTTCCATGCTTATATGGCATTCCCAAATGCTGCTAATATTAAATGTCTTATTATTCTTCAACTTATTGTTAGCTATATACTTGGTTTATTTATCATCTACCAACAGATTATAAAACTCTAAAATTCTATACTTATAATAGGTTCCAAACGAAGGTGAAATGATTATGTGGTCTTAATAACATTAATCAAAATGTCATTTTTAACAATTTAGGGTGAAACAAATGGCCGGTATTATGATGCATTAATAACAAATTTCCTAAAGAAGGGATTTATGTCCAATATAACAGAGCAAAAGTAACATAAGTTTTTTTCCTCTATGAGTAAGTGCAGGGTTGACTTAGGTATTAATACATGCAAACATTATAATCACTGAGCTAGAATTCTCCTGACGGGGGCCTCATTTGTCCCTTTCTCAATTGATTGTCACCTTAACATCCATTTTTAGGCAATCAAGGTAAGCTGTAATTTAGACTGAGGTCAAGAAACACTAAAATGAAATGGTAATATGTGACACAGATATTAAAATACTGGGTAAAGTCTTTTGTATTGTTTTTCTTTTCTAGTAGTAAATAAGATGGAAAACATTTCCAAACAAAGAAAACTATAAATCATACAAAAATTGGAAGCTAAGGCCAGTTATGGAGGCTCACACCAATAATCCAGTGCTTTGGGAGGCCAAGATGAGAGGATTGCTTCAGGTCGGGAGTTTGAGATCAGACTGGGCAACCTGGTGAGACCCCGTCTCTACAACAACAATAGCAACAACATTAGCTGGGTGTGGTGCAGTGCACCTGTAATCTTAGTTCTTCAGGTGGCTGAGCAGGAGGATCATATGAGCCCAGGAGTTCGAGGCTGCAGTAAGATATGATGAGGCCATTGTTGCACAGAAAGCTAGAGATTTTGAGCTGCAGAGTACTTGCTGAGTTAGCTTGGAACTAAATTGAGAAGGGTGTTGGCAGGCCTGCTAATAATTTTGGATTTTTGCTACAGAGAGTGAAGTTCCACAATAGAGTCCTAAGAAGAGAATTAACATTAATATATTTGATTGTTTCCCCCAAAAGTAATGGATGGACAGAGTAGAGAACAGACTGCTAGGGGGGAAAAATCCAGCTGTAATGAGATAATGAAGGTATAATTAAGGCAAATAACTGCAGATGGAAAAGCAGATTCTTTAGATATTTCTGTTTAATTTTTCTCCCAAGAAGGGTAAATGTTTTGTTTACAATATCTTTTAAAATGATCAGACATTGAATAATTTTCTATATTTGGGTATTTTAAAATCTTCAGTAAAATATGCCTTAATTATTTCATAGGTCAGTGTAACAGTGGTATCTAATTTATTTTGAATGAATTTATTTTTAACCTACAACTTGTTGGTTAACATAGGGAGAGTTCCTTCTATAAAAAAAAAAAAGAAGAAGGAGAAGGAGGAGAAAAAAAAAAAAGAAAAACAGAAAAAATGAAAGAAAAATGCCTTCTAATTAGCCCCTGAGGTAACTTCAGATTGCATATAACTTTTTAAAGGAAAATTATACTGCCATGTTTTCACCTCCTTTTTAATAATTCAAAAAAAAAAACAAAAATAGCTACGTAACATAGAAGGAAGTGCTATAGAAATTAAAATGAATTATATAGAATGTACAAAAAATAAATTCATTCAAAATAAATTGTAAATGAAGCAAAAAAAATTTATGGGACAAAGAAAACACATAATAAGATCATAGGTTGAAATAAAAATATATCAGAAATCATGTTGTATATAAACACACAAAAATCCAATTAAATATCTGTCTTTACTCTAAAATAAAATGAAGAAAATGCACTATATTCAGTTCAGAAGAAACTCTCCTTAAATATAAATCTCCAGGAGGTAACTTCATTGAAAAATATAGACCATGCCCACCCTTCAAAAAAGAAAGTTAATGTAGCAATTTAATAACAGATATAGTAGAGATTTTAATTCAAAAGGAAAACTATATAAAAAGGACGTTTCCTTTTGTTAAAAGAGCAAATCCATTTTTAAAAAATGTAAAGAGAATGTTTGCAAGCATGTTTGACTAACTTCAATTAAAAGAACAGAATAGAAATTCTCAAACAGTGGAAAAATTAAACTTCTGTTTTATTAAATCAAATTTTAACTGGGGGGCCATTGGACTGGGGCATCTGTAGCCCTGTAGTTTCTTCAGAAGCAAACTAAAGCTCAATGTAAATCATAAAACAGATTTAGACATTTTATCAATCAGAAACCATCTAGCAACCTTTCACATCAACTAGCCTCTAACTGGGAATTTCCACTGTAACAAATCAGATATATTTTCTTTGTCTTCCTTCCACATCAGCCTATGAAAGCTAGCTACCCATGTGCTGCAGCAGAACTCTCAGAACCTCTTCTGTTTCTGAGCGCTGCCCAATTCATAACAGTCTTTTTTTTTTTCTCAAATAAACTCTGAGAATTTATTATATCTAAAGCTTTTCTTTTGACAGTTATGATGGGAGAGGTGATCATCTGAAGTAGACCTTCAGTGATGACTAGGAGCAATGAGAAAATAGGTGTAGGTTCCCCTCTGAGCCTCTTGCACTGAACATTGGGAGGTCACCATTAATAGGTCCCTCTTAAATAAGAGCTCCATAATGTATGTTGAGTTCTCTGAGTTTATTTGAGCATTTTTATCTCAACTGGGTTCAGAAGTCATGGCAGAAACTAGACTGGTTCCAACAGAGAGGTCTCAGGTATTAGCATGGGTCAGACAAAAAACTGGACTGGGTTCAGTAGGAAGGTCCACTCTAGGTAAAGTTACAAAAAGAAAGGAAGTAATGAGTTCATCTGAATCCAAGACATCTGGGACTTCTACATCTCAGAACCTATCCTTTTCTAAAGAAATGCATAAACCATACCACAAATAATTTAGAATTTTGGTGGCTGCAATGGGGAGATTTTAACCTAAACAAAAATTGCTCATCTATGGGGCATATTGAAAAGAAAAAGGGATTTTGAGAGCCTCAAAAACAACGGGATGTATTTTTTACTGGCATGCAGAGGCTGCTAAAAGACTAAATGAGTCAAAATTTCATCTCCAAAAGACTCCTCAGAAAAGGCAAATGAAAATCTTAAGTAACTAGTGAGAAAAAATTATATGTTGACTAACTTAATTTCAACTGAACCTTCTTTCTTTCCCTCTATCCTCCTCCGTCTAATTACTCTGAATCTGCTAGCCTTTTCACTAAGTTATGTCAGCTGAAGAATGACAAGGTTTATAAACCTGGAAAGAAGAGCTTTATTTCTCATAAAGGGTGGAAGCCTGCAGGGTGGCCATTCTGACAAGCTGGGAGGCATAGTCTCCAGCCAGAAACCAGAAACGGACACTTGGAGGACTGTAAGAAAAATACCAGGATTTATGCAGAAAGGAGTGGCAAAATATACATATTCAAAAAGCTATGAAGGAATCATAAATAATTGTGAAAGGAGAAGCATGCATATACAATTAAACTTCATAACTCTCCATGGGACCCAGGTTCAACAGTGACGTTTTCGGCCTTCTGACATCAAAAGGTGAAGCAGAGGCCATGAAAACTCACTGCAACATCCTGTGTAGCCTGGAGGGAATACCGGTCGGTTGCTTATTCCAAATTGCAAAAGGGAGGGTCAGCTTCCAGTAGCTGGTTGAGAGAGTCTTTCTAAAGGGCTAGTTTCTGTTTAGCTCTTAGAGAAGAAAGCCTAATAATGGCAGTTAACAAGGGTGTAGGTATAATGAGATGTGTCCCATCTTGTATCCTGTCATGGACAGGAACTCAGTTTACAAGGCTTCTCAGGGGTCTTCTTGACCAAAAGGGGAGCATTCAGTCAGTTTGAAGAGCTTAGGATTTCATTTGAATTTTTCAGTTATCTTCCAAGTCTAGAAAACTAGATAAACGCCTTATAAAGTTAGTCCCTGAGATCAACTGGTTCTGCTCCTTTAACCACCTTTATTCCATGAACAAAACTTAGAGCCCAAAGCAATAGTGAAAGTTTTCTCTGTCCCAGGAGAAAACCCCCAGAAACTTGTCAATGGATTTAGACTTTTCATGGAAGCACATAACCCAGGACACCTTGATCTTTCCAAATTTATTCATGATACTGGAACTTGGTGAAGGCCATGAATGGATGGCTGAAGCCACATGGAAGGTACCTGAGAAAGATATCAAATATTCAAATACTGAGTCTTTCAGTAATGGACTGAAAAAAAAAAAAAAAAAACTAGGAAAATAGCAAGCCATAGCTTAGAAATCTATCCCTTGCCAAAATATTTCCTTCAAAAAATAACCTGACTAGGCTGGTATTCAATCTTTTAAACAGAAAAAGAATGAACCAGTTTACGACTTTAACGCAAGATTAGAAGTACTATTTGTAAAACATCCTGTTGTATCTATGCTGAGTTCAGGCACTTAAATGTTTTATCTGCACTTTCTGTTAATGAGCTCCACCCCACATTCAGTAATGTAGTTTTTTGTTTTTTTTTTTTTTTTTTGATCTTCTAAAGGTTTATTGAGTCTGGTGTTGATGTTGGTTTCTTTTTTTTTTTTTTTTTTTTATACTTTAAGTTTTAGGGTACATGTGCACATTGTGCAGGTTAGTTACATATGTATACATGTGCCATGCTGGTGCGCTGCACCCACTAACTCGTCATCTAGCATTAGGTATATCTCCCAATGCTATCCCTCCCCCCTCCCCCCTCCCCACCACAGTCCCCAGAGTATGATATTCCCCTTCCTGTGTCCATGTGATCTCATTGTTCAATTCCCACCTATGAGTGAGAATATGCGGTGTTTGGTTTTTTGTTCTTGCAATAGTTTACTGAGAATGATGGTTTCCAATTTCATCCATGTCCCTACAAAGGATATGAACTCATCATTTTTTATGGCTGCATAGTATTCCATGGTGTATATGTGCCACATTTTCTTAATCCAGTCTATCATTGTTGGACATTTGGGTTGGTTCCAAGTCTTTGCTATTGTGAATAATGCCGCAATAAACATACGTGTGCATGTGTCTTTATAGCAGCATGATTTATAGTCATTTGGGTATATACCCAGTAATGGGATGGCTGGGTCAAATGGTATTTCTAGTTCTAGATCCCTGAGGAATCACCACACTGACTTCCACAATGGTTGAACTAGTTTACAGTCCCACCAACAGTGTAAAAGTGTTCCTATTTCTCCACATCCTCTCCAGCACCTGTTGTTTCCTGACTTTTGAATGATTGCCATTCTAACTGGTGTGAGATGATATGTCATAGTGGTTTTGATTTGCATTTCTCTGATGGCCAGTGATGATGAGCATTTTTTCATGTGTTTTTTGGCTGCATAAATGTCTTCTTTTGAGAAGTGCCTGTTCATGTCCTTCGCCCACTTGAAGAATCAATATCGTGAAAATGGCCATACTGCCCAAGGTAATTTACAGATTCAATGCCATCCCCATCAAGCTACCAATGACTTTCTTCACAGAATTGGAAAAAACTACTTTAAAGTTCATATGGAACCAAAAGAGAGCCCGCATCGCCAAGTCAATCCTAAGCCAAAAGAACAAAGCTGGAGGCATCACACTACCTGACTTCAAACTATACTACAAGGCTACAGTAACCAAAACAGCATGGTACTGGTACCAAAACAGAAATATAGATCAATGGAACAGAACAGAGCCCTCAGAAATAACGCCGCTTACCTACAACTATCTGATCTTTGACAAACCTGAGAAAAACAAGCAATGGGGAAAGGATTCCCTATTTAATAAATGGTGCTGGGAAAACTGGCTAGCCATATGTAGAAAGCTGAAACTGGATCCCTTCCTTACACCTTATACAAAAATCAATTCAAGATGGATTAAAGATTTAAACGTCAGTAATGTAGTTTTAAAAAGTAAATAAACGACTGGAAAGCCTCTAATGTAGCCAAGTTAGTTGCCAAATATGCCTTTCTAGCATATAGACTATTTTTAGCTGGTTGTTTTGGGATACTTTAGTAAGAAAAATTAGTTCTAAGCTTGTCCATGCCTTATTAAATGGTATGCACCCAATTGGAAGTGATGAAGGATAGTAAGTTGTCTTTGAAATCCAAGCATGCTTCCTATTGTCATGCTGACATTTGAGTGTGATTCCTCAATTTCTTTTGAAATCCCCTGGTAAGTCTATGCTGTATTCAGTAACAGCACACCCCAGCATGTGCCAATAACTTTTGTGGCCACTCTTTTGTAGCACTGGTAGGGAGCAGTAGCAAGGAGCAGCCAGGTTGTATTATTTGTACTTACCCACTACTTAACAACACATTAAGCATGCAGTGATTTTGAACTATTGAACGAGACAATACAGAATTCCAAGAGAGAAATACTTGGCTCCTCATCAGTCAAAGATTGATCAATTTTTTTTTTGTTTATGAGGAAAATTAAATGAGATTTGATGACATTCACTCTTAATTTCAGCATTCATGGTTTTGCTGTTTGTTTTTATGTTCACTTTGCCAAATTATTCCACAACAAATTGTGAGTCTTTAAACTCTGTGTTTGGAAGCACTGTAGGCTGCCTCAGTTCGATATATCTTAATATTAAAAGTTAAATAGTTGTCTCATAATATTACATATCACATTGTCAAGTTTTAAACAAAAATAAACATTATTTTCATTGATAATTTATAATTAGCTCTATAGGTTGTTAAGAAAGTGAGGCTGATATGAAATCATGAGAAAAATGTTGTTCTATATAGATCTAACAATCAATAGTGAATTTCCAAAATATTAATTGCTACATTATGTCAAGGGTCATTCTAGGATGAAATATTTCACAGCACTTTGAAAGCATATGAGTCATCATAGCTAACAATAGTATAAACTTGTCAGACTTAAAGATCAGTGTACAACGGTGTGAGTTTATTCTTTTTAGTTTTATTTTCTATTACTAAGTATAGTTTTTCATCAGTTTCTCTTTAGAGTAATATATTATTTTATTATATTCAAATAATATTTTACTTATTAAAAATTAATAAAAGAAAAACAGTGATGAAAATATAGTTTTCAAAAGCAAAATTATCAAACTGAAAACAATGAAATATAAAATTTGCAAAGTATGCAAAAGTTTACTTGGTTGTACATGAATCAGACCTGATGATAACGAGCAATTTTAACTAAATGTATTAGGTTTTGAATTATTATCAAAAGCGTTTTTTAAACTAGGTAACATATTTTAAACGTCCATTCAATTAAATAAGAATTATAAAACCCAACTGGCAGAAACATCTCCAGCTTTACTAGTTGTTGTAAACTCTAGAAAAATCAAGTTTTCTCTGAAGATTAAAATATTTGCATACATAGTTATCTGAAGGTTGTTAGGAAAAAAGTCCATAGTAAACTTTTTGTTATAATTAATTTGATTAGTATTAATTATAAATATTATAGACTAAAACACAGCAGTACTGAGAGAGGTGATCACCCCCTTCCACATGGCTGCTGTGACACTCTGCACTGCCAGTTCACCTGCTCCCTCACTAGGCACTCCTTCTCAGTTAATTTTATTACTTTTTTAAAAACTCACTGCCTCTGAATATTTCAGCGACTCAGGACTGTACTTTTAGGACTTCACTATTCTCTATATGATCTCTTGCAGTTCCATGCTCTGAGCACTCTTAATGTGCTAATGACTACCACAGTTACACTGGTTCTCACCAAATCTTGTATTTATTCACTGCTCACATGCCAACAATTAAACATCAATTAGTTTACAGTCAAACTTTTTATTATTCTTCATAAGCCCTTTTCATCCCTTTCATTGTATATCTTACTAAGAACTTTAACCCGCAATTCACATCATTGTTCCATGGTGCTTGGAGTAACACTTAACTCATTCTCTCTCTCTCTCTCTCTCTCCCCCCCAACCCCACCCTGTCACACACACACACAAACACACACACACACACACACACTTCATTTCATCATTTATTTATTTATTTTTTATTTTTTTAATTAATCAATTTTTTTATTATACTTTTAAGTTCTAGGGTACGTGTGCACAACGTGCAGGTTTGTTACATATGTATACATGTGCCACGTTGGTGTGCTGCACCCATTAACTCATCATTTACATCAGGCATATCTCCTAATGCTATCCCTCCCCCCTCCACCCACCCCACAACAGTCCCTGGAGTGTGATGTTCCCCATCCTGTGTCCAAGTGTTCTCACTTTTCAATTCCCACCTATGAGACAGAACATGTAGTGTTTGTTTTTCTGTCCTTGCCATAGTTTGCTCAGAATGATGGTTTCCAGCTTCATCCATATCCCTACAAAGGACATGAACTCATCCTTTATTATGGCTGCATAGTATTCCATGGTGTATATGTGCCACATTTTCTTAATCCAGTCTATCACTGATGGACATTTGGGTTGGTTCCAAGTCTTTGCTATTGTGAATAGTGCCACAATAAACATATGTGTGCATGTGTCTTTATAGCAGCATGATTTATAATCCTTTGGGTGTATACCCAGTAATGGGATGGCTGGGTCAAATGGTATTTCTAGTTCTAGATCCTTGAGAAATTGCCACACTGTCTTCCACAATGGTTGAACTAGTTTACGGTCCCACCAACAGAGTAAAAGTGTTCCTATTTCTCTACATCCTCTCCAGCACTTGTTGTTTCCTGACTTTTTAATGATTGCCATTCTAACTGGTGTGAGATGGTATCTCATTGTGGTTTTGATTTGCATTTCTCTGAAGGCCAGTGCATTTCATCATTTATTGACAAGCTAAAAAATAATCCCTTGTGTTCCTACAGGATTTGCCTCTAGGGCCCTATCTATTGTCATTTTCTATCCTATTTTCTTCACTTATTCCCTTTCAGTGTAGCCTACATCTTTGTTGTTCTTCCAATTTACCAAAGGAACATTCAATTTAGAGACTTTCTGCTTGCTGTTTTCCAAGCAAGTAGTTGGAAATATCTGGAAAGTGGTTTTCTCAGATATTTTATAATAAAACGTTTCACATTATAGTGAACAATATTCTGAATATTGTGAAATAGTGAGACTATATTCTAAAGCACTTATCTCTCTGGTGTTTTACTGTGCATTTGTTTGTCTGTTAGTTTTGCTTCTCTCTCTCCTATTTAAAATGTCAGCTTTCAAGAAAAGAAATTGTGTTGTATTTACTGCAATATACTCAATAGCCAGTAGAGTGTCTTGTGCACTTGGATGCTCCATTACTGTGTACTGAATGAAGGAATGAATGAATTACTTCATTCAGTACACACAGAGAGACATTGGCATAATATGAAAAAATTAACTTATAAATGTATAAAAGTGAATACTATCTAATGTAATTGGATATTAACATATAATAAAGAAGAAATTTTTATTCATTCTGTATTAATAAACTGAAACTTCTGTAGTTTGCATTTAATCAGGTCTGTAGCCAATTATTCACTGTTTTCTTGCATATCTCTTTTGCTTGCTGTTTTGCAAAACTTTTTTATATATGAAGGAAATAGATTTTCATTAGTCACATGTATTGTGAATGTATTTTTAGTTTGTCTTTTACATTTTCATTTTATATGTTTGGTTTTTTTTTTCTATTTGTAAAAATATAATTGAGTCAAATGTATCACTTTTTTTTCTTTAATGGCTTATGGGTTTTATGACTAATTTGGAAAGGCTCTCCCTTCCTCAAAATTATTATTGTTTAATACTCATAATTTTTCTTCCAGAAAGTTTTTGATTGATTATGTTAAAGCTTGTATCCATTTGGATCTATTTTATTTTACTTTACTTTTTAATTTTTAATTTTTATGTGTACATAGGAGGTATATATATTTATGGGGATGTGGGTCTATTCTAAATGTAAGTAATAAAGTGGGGATCTACATTTTTTCCAGTTATTGATATACTTTTCCCCATAAAGTTTTCTGGTAATTCTTTATTTTTACATTTATATTTTGTGTTTGAATTTTGAAACTTGAAGACACTTTCATTAATACTTTTCTATTGTACTAGAAATGAGAATGGTAACATTAAATCAAATTGAGGTAAGAAAGGATAGCATTTGAGATGTGCTGCAGTATTTTGTTGTTGCATTTTGGAAGGCAAAAAAGGAAAAAATTATAAAATATTACACCAATGTGCTTTAAGCTTATAAAATTAGCCAAGCATTTAGTATTTATAGCTAAAATTGGGAAAAGACATATTGTTATACCTTTATGAGCAGAATTTATTGCATCGTGTTGTCTGCTAATTTGGAACTGTGAAATATAGAGTGAGAATATTTAATATTAATATAAAAATTACTTATGGCTCTATATTGGGTATATGGATTCCAAATCTATGACCAAAATGTCAAGTAATTGACTCCCTTATTTCTTAACTTTCTCCATTTGTCTCTTCCCTCCATAAGCATTCACTGTGGCCTGTTTAGTAGATTCAAATTTTATGTCAGTTATAAAAGTGTGACTCATGCTACTGGAGGATGTGAAAGAATCACTCAACTGTGCAGCCTGGATTGCAAATAATATCACTGAAAAATGCATACCCCATTGGCCTTATTTCACACAATTTGCCTTGTTTTATATTAGAATGTGTTAGAGAGAAAAGGAAGGCAGAAGCTAAGGAGATATTGGGTTAGAAGCAAGAGATGAAATGTCCAGTGAAAGAAGTTACTTATTATCAAAAAAGACTGTGATGTTCTGACAGTAATACAGAAGAAGATGCTGGAATATGTATATGAAAATATTTATAGTTTTACAAATTTCATGCTGAAATGTCTCCATCTCTTTTTGATAGGGATACAGATTTTGTCACCTCTTCTTCATAAAATTATATAAATATAAATATATACATATACTCACACACACACACATATAGTTTACCTTTCAACAACACAGGTTGGAACTGAATGGGTCTATTAATATGTCAATTTCTAAAAAAAATAAATGTATTGGAAAAATTTTTGAGATTTGTGACAATTTGAAAAAAACTCACAGATGAGCCATGTAGTCTAGAATTAATGAAAATTTACGAAAAAGCTAGGTATGTTATGAACTTATAAAACATATGCAGATACTACTCTATTTCATCATTTACTAACATAAAATATCACAAATCTACTATAAAAAGTTAAAATTAATTAAAACTTATACTTAGTTAACACTAAAAATATTAATCAAAACTTACTAAACACTTATAGATCCTACATGGTGTCATTCACAGTCCAGAGAAATGTAAATGAATATAAAGATGGATTATTAGATCATAACTGTGCAAAATTAACTAAGTAAATACTCTTCTGTAATAATTTCAAAGCTACCTCCCATTGCTATTGCAGTAAGTTCAAGTTTTTTGACTATTCACTTAAAACGCCTTATGCCACTAATCTTCTTCATATGAGCAGCTCATCTCTCCAGTAAATTGTATATTGCAGTAAAAAAAAAAATCTCTCCTATTTCTGGTATATTTTTCATCCTGTTCATTACAATACCATATACCTTGAATAACACCATGAAACCCTTACAAAGTACTACTAGTGATGCTGGAAGTGCTCCCAAAAAGCAGAGAAAAGTCGTGACATTACAAGAAAAGTTGAATTGCTTGATTTGTACCATAGATTGATGTTTGCAGCTGTGGTTGCCTGTCATTTCAAACAGTCTCATAAAGAGATAATGTAAACTTACGGTATCAACAAATACAGTGCAGTACTGTAAATGTATTATCTCTTTCTTATGTTTTTCTTAATAACATTTTCTTTTCTATAGTTTACTTAATTGTAAGAATACAATGTATAATACATATAACATACAAAATACGTGTTGACTGTTTATGTTATCCATAAGGTTTCAAGTCAACAGTAAGCCATTAGTAGCTAAGTTTAAAGAAGTCAAAAATTATATGCAGATTTTCAAATACACAGGGCGTTGGCTTCCCTAACTCCCAAGCTATTCAATGATCAACTGTGTGCGTATGTATATATATCTGTGTGTGTGTGTGTGTGTGTGTGTGTGTATTTATGTGTGCATTTTACCAAAATCAGTGTATAGTTGTTTTTTATGAAGATGTATTTACTCAGACATTATTCCAGTGTGGAGCAATGACTTTATGTGTGTTAGAGATGTTGCCTAGAAAATATTCTAATCTAATTTCACTGAAAATAATAATAATAATAGTCAATTGTTCATGAGTAGCCAGTTTTGTAAGTCTATTTCCTGGACTGATGTCTTGATTTCTCCCACAGTATTAGTATGTAAGGAGAAGTATTTTTCTTGGCTTTTTCAAAAATCCACCTTTTTATTTTGAAGTAGATCAACAATGCCAGCATGAGGCTTCTATTTCTAAGAAAGTTTTCTTTGTGGCTGTATTCAGTATCTACACTCCAGCTCTCAGATCATGTCAGAAGATCAAGCCAACTTTGAAATGTTAATCAATGTGCAATAAAGTAATGTGCACATGAATGACTGAATTCATTTTAAAACTTTTACAATAACATAAGAATTATTAATAAACCATGAACACTGGTAGTATTTTGAGATCTACGGAAACAGAAAAAAGGAGGGAGAGCAGGTGACAGTAATGAAAAACTATACAAAAGAACATGAATGGTTTATATATTGGTTTCAGTATTTTCACAAGGGACTATCATTTTTTAAAATGTCAACCAGAAAAGTAAATGTCCACCTTGCTTGCTTACTCAGTGTCAGAAAACTCACCATTAATCTAATAAACAGCATTTCCCCAAGCTAGAAAACTTATTTAAAATCTTTCCAAGGCAAATATCCTTTCATAAGCATAAATCATTTTCTTTTGAACTCTATCTGAACTCAAATTACCATAAAAATATTGAGATAAGCACTATTCTAACTGCCATGCATGAAGCACCTTATCTAGATATTTTAACTGAATCTTCATTTTATACATAAAAGATTTGCACCTTAAAAACATTTATAGTAATTTTAATCAACAACCAAAATACAAGAGTTCTTTCACCTGGCTTTAGGGTTGTGGTCACAGTTAGTCTGTTGATTTCCTTTCTTTTGTCCCCCCATAAACATGTAAACAGCTCAAATTTTTTTAATGTTTTTTCAAATTTTGTTCTCAATATTATATTCCTTAAATTTATCAATTTTATTCATTTTGGATAAAATGTAATAACTAATTATTACTTTTTATTTTAGGCAAACTTTGTAACAGATTTCAGCATGTACATAAAAATAATAAAATAACATAGTTCAAGTTTCTGATACATTATAATTAAGATTACAAACAACTTAGGGACTATCTCTATTCCAACTTTATACAGCACCAATTTTTGTAAAATTTCAATAATGTAAAAATTGTATTTCTTGGTTATTTTAGAAATTATATTAATGTATAATACGTAAAAATAAATGGATTTATACCACACATGCACAGAGGTGTGCACACAGACATACATACCTACCCCCACATATATGAATGTCTGACCTAAAGTGACATTGATTACTGTTATGACAATAAAAAAAATTTATTTATAACCTATTTGAAAGCATGCATATATCTTTTAAATAACATACATGAATATGTACCAAAATGTGCATCTAATAGATAAAAATAGGTTATCATTACAGAACCACAACTGTATTCAATGCAATATCAATATTACTTTGTTTACTTGAGGTTGTTTTATTTTTAATACTCTCAGATGAATAAAACATATTCATGAATACGATACCAGAACTGGTTTAATTGAGGAAGCATCATCTATTAAATCACTGTGTCTCTGAAACTGGACTGAACAGTAATGGCTACCATAAGTGGGCTCATTCACATTTCTTTTGGGGATATAGTAATAGCACTTAAAGAAATTTGGCTTAGCTGCTTAGTCTTCATCTGTTTAGCCGGATATTTTAACTGGATATTCCATCATCAATTCTCAAATCAAAATAAGCCAGACATAGCTGTTTGTGAAATTCATCTTTCTTTTCATTCTCAGGTATCAGATAGTCATCTTGGATAAAATTTTAGATTGATCTATAACAGAATTCTTCTCAGTAAAAATGAGCTTATGTTCTCAAAGCCATGGTGCCTAGCACTTAATAAGAACTTAATTAAGGAAAGAAATTGATATGGCCAGAACCTTTGTATTATGATACATATGTTTATAAATTGTAAGATTTATAGTTTCTTTTGATATTTAATAATAATGCTTATTATATTACAGATGATTAAAACACATATCTAAAAATCTAAGGGTAGATATATAATATTCTCTTTTATTGGGGATGAGAAATATTGACATTAAAATAGTACCCTAAAATCATAATTTTTATTGCAGGTATTCTTACAAGATTTATACCTTAGTACATCTCCATTTCTCTCCTCTGTTACATATATGTGTTTATACAGCCACAGCATACACATCTTTGTTTTTGCAAAATAGAATTAATCTAGACAGTAGTCTGAAATTCATTTGCTTCACTGGACAATATATACTTCATATTAATACTTGAATGCCTCTTTATTAAAAAATACACTAGAAATACACTAGATAACAACATGCATCCCTAAACACCCATATAGTCTGTATATGTGCTTGTGTTTGTATACACAACACACACATAAAAGTTTAGGTAAATGGGATTAAACTATGAAACTACGCACTGTATATTTTAAAGCAAACATTTCTCTCCTCATATTAATCTGTCTCATTTTCCTCTTTTTTTGACTCACCATTTATTCACCATTGCCACCTACTCCATCCCCTATAGGTATGGTGTTTATCCTCCCATGCTCTATACACGTTACAGCTGATTCCAGATAAGAAGCTGAGATCTACATTTATCATATAATTTCTAGATGAGAAACTGCCAATGCGATGCCCCGGCATGATATTTGGAAGATTGAAGAAAAGCTCTTAGGGGCCATTTATTCTTTTGCTGCAGGTGTAGAAGGGACTGTGGAAAGACATAAACTGCACAGCTGCTTTTTCCTGAGCTTTTGTGGACCACTACCTTCATGATTCAGGTTGAAAAAGTCATCAAGCGGCAGCTTCTCTGATTGTGGAAGCCCCTTACTGCCTATATCATAAACACTTCATACATACAATTCACAGATGGTCTTATGTTTTCATCACACACACACACAACACACACACATACACACAGATTTCATCAGTGTTAGCTTTACAGCAATATTATCAACATGGGGTTAGACACTTCTCATCTTGTTTTTGTCACTCATCCCTACCTTACAAAACCCCAACGAATCAAATTAGACCTTGAATGTAAGAGCTACAGTTCATAAAGTGGTTGTACCTCGGTAGAGTCACTCATTCATTTTTTTCCATTGACTTATTTTTTACCATTATCAAAAATGCATATGAAATATCATTGAATATATATACTTACATCCTAGTCTTTGGGTTTGTATGAATGACTATTAATGGATTTGTGCTACATAAATATATGTGTACTTTTAAAATTAGTTTTAAGAGATGCTGCCAAATTACTTTTGCAAAAGTACAACAATTTAAGAGTCCTCCATCAATAGTAAGAGTGTCCATGATCCTGCATTCCGAAAGTCACTGATAGTCATATTTTTCTATCTTAACTTTTCCTGCCCTTTCGGATGTGACCGATGCCTCATTGTTATTTTATTTCTATGAGTATTTTGTGACCTTGAATACCTTTTGTGACCTTGGACACCTTTTACATTAGAAATTTGAATTTGATGTTCAATGAATTTTCTATATATTTTTCTTTTGGAGTTTTTTTTAGTCAATATTTAAAAATTTTTCATATAATTTAGATATTAGTCATACATCTGTCACATTATATTTTAACTAAAAGATTTGGTTATTGATTTTTATATAAGCTTCTTCTTTAGAAAACTATATATGTAAATAAAATTGTATATATCATATACAATATGTATATATACATATGTATACTGCATATGTACATATGTATACTATATATGTACACAAACACAAAAACACATGTTTATATTAATTTTTTTTTCCTCTTTACTTCTGATTGTCATGGTTAAGAAGATATTCATCATCTTAGGGTTAGATATCATTTAAGCTTCCTGGAGTTTAATTTTATTACTGTTTGTGCCTGCTAAATATGTCATTTGAAAAGTGTAAATATGAAATTATCACTGCAATAATATTGAAATAATACATGGTCTAAAGGCTAGATTTGTTAAATACTGCTCCTGAAGTGACTTCATAGACATCCACAGATCTCAGCTGTATTAGATGCTGAATTAGATGGTATGCTATTGCTTCTTATTACAAAATATAAGCATTGCTAATCTCTACAGAAGAACATGCAATTCATTTGAATAAAAATACCTGAAAATATGCTAGTACAAGTGAGATTGTGGCAAATTTCATGGGTAAAAACAGTGTAGAGGAGAGAAATGTATTCATTTTCGCACTGGGCAGATTAGGAAAGATTTATATCTGAGATTTTACGTAAAAATGGAATTAAATTATCCTTACAAAAGATGCCAGAGGAATAAGAAGAGTACAGTGTGGATTTAGAGGATGGAAAACTGTAAATGGGGATTTCCAAAAACTAAACAAAAAAAAAAACTCAACTTTTAAGATTTCCTAAAAGAATATATATTTCATAGATATGTTAAAAAATTTCTCTTACTTTCTTCTTCTCCCTGAAAATAGTATTTCATACTAAAATGGTTAGGTTTTCCAGTTATAAAATTGATATCACTAATAATCTTAATTTCAGATGCTTTTGAAAATATTTGCTTTTACACACAATTTTGTACATAAATCTACTAAAATATCACTTAGACAAATAATTTTTAGTCAATATTTAAGAATTTTTCATATAATTTAGATATTAGTCATACATCTGTCACATATTTTAATTAAAAGATTTGGTTATTGATTTTCATATAAGCTTCTTCTTTAGAAAACTATATATGTAAATAAAATTGTACATATCATATACAATATGTATATGTACATATGTATACTATATATGTACGCAAACACAAAAACACATGTTTATATTAATTTTTTTCCTCTTTACTTCTGATTGTCATGGTTAAGAAGATATTCATCATCTTAGGGTTAGATATCATTTAAGCTTCCTGGAGTTTAATTTTATTACTGTTTGTGCCTGCTAAATATGTCTCTCTCTCTCTCTCTCTTTCTCTTTCTCTCTCTCTCCACACACACATGCATATATATCCTACTGTTTTTATTTCCCCATTGGAACCTTGCCTGATACAGATGTTGATACCAAGAATTGTTCCAGAGGAATAGAATCTTACACGATTTTTCTGAATTGGTTCTATGTTTTCTGGATTTGTTCTCTAGTGTGACTAGACTTAAAGCACTAATGACTTCATTTCCAGTGACAGTGCATGGCATAATGTGGCAATAGATATGTGCAAAATTTCACCATCATTGGATATTCCTAACCAAATATCCATAAAAGGAAAAGTTTTGAATGACATGTATTTGTAGTTCATAAAATTTGAGTGGCATATATTTGTACCTTGGAACATTTTAGTCAAACTAAAGTATATAATGAGATAGATTGGGTGCTCATAACTGCACTGGAGAAAGTAGAGGAATAATTGGATGAGCTCAGTGTCTAGCTCCACATAAATTACCTAAAAGTTTCTAGGTCTGCCCCGAAAGAAACCCTTCTTTCCTATAGCCACAGGATTGAAATCTCTGAAAACCATACCTAGAGTCTTATCTTGCAAGAGGCAGGGTTAGAATACAAATTGACTTCCCAACCTATGAGTTGACTACTGTTTAAATGAGGGCTTTGATTAGAAAGAAATGTAATCCTGAAAACTAGAATGAGGACATGGGGGAAAATGTTTAGGAAGCTGGGAACATGGAAAACCCAAAATTTTGCTGAGTCTTTGCTAGTATAAGCAGCATCTCTCCTCCTGTTTGAGGAGGTTACCTTGCCATTTCCTGCAGAAACTATAATGGCCTCTATTATGGAGTTTTCTTGAAAGGCACTGCTGATTATTCTCAGGACATACATTTACCACCCTTCTTTTCTTCTGGATCTATAACTAGACTCAAGTCCCAGTATGCCTCAGAAGGTGAGATACAAGTGTGGCTCACAAGAAAAACGAATCACCACACACCAAAAAAATGCATGATTTTTCTGTCTATTCCAATAAGAATACGTGTAAGAGTTGGTAGTAAATACGTGAGACAATGAGGGAAGAAACAT
The DNA here is from genome assembly GCF_029289425.2 of Pan paniscus. Lineage (NCBI taxonomy): Eukaryota > Metazoa > Chordata > Mammalia > Primates > Hominidae > Pan > Pan paniscus. Next base: position 82,952,977 of record NC_073263.2, on the reverse strand, counting down.
AAAGTTGTATCAAACTTGATATATGGATATGGACCAACTAAGGTAAGATTCTGGATTCAATATTTTAGCCTGAGGAGTTAGAATGGGTCCTAATAGTTTGGTTGGTTAGCTAAAATGCAGACCAAAAATGGTGTACAGTAAATAAAGTTGGAATATCAGAACTGCCTTTGTATACTGTAGAGGAAATTATTTAAAGGTTTAGGGATATTAAAATGTTAGAATGGATTTATCATGCAAGACTTACTCACCCACAGTCCAGAGGATATGCCTTTTACCACACCTGTGGGAAATAAATTTGTGAAGGGAGTGCTGGCTTTCTTCAAGAGCCTTGTGGTCATTCTTCTCTGTAGGTCAGAAATTACAGTAGGGATGACTGCCACCAAGCTGAGATTTCTAAAGGCAATATGGATATTGGATATTGAGGTAGCAGGTGTCAAATAATGGCAATTAATCACCAAAGACAAGAAAATGGTTACTGTAATGGACAGAGGAGTCAAAACAGTAACCAAAATAGTCTTACAGACAAATAGAAAAAGGCCTATGGAATTTTCTACTTAATCATGGTGTAAGTAGAATTAAAACAGATGGGCTGTCTCCTAAATCCTTACTTGATCTGCATATGAGAAAAAGAGTTCCAGGTCAAGTGAACAAAAGTGTAGCTTAAAAACTGAGTATCACACCCTTCAATTAATTTTCAGACTTAAGCCACTTTGGAGACCCAGAACCTTTTGAATGAAAGGCAAGCTAGAACTCTTTGAGAAAGTATACTGCCAGAACTTTTTACTGTTAATCTTTTCCTAGCCTTCCCTGAAGACAACCATGGGCATTTGCCAAGGTGACTCTGCATAGAGAAAAGAAAAATAATCAGACTTTTGAGAAGTGTTATATACAGGATCTGACATAAGACGAATTCCAGGAGGCCCAAAACACTACTGTGGTCCATCAGTGAGAATAGGGGCTTAAGAAGGTCAGGTGCTCAACGGACTTTTAGCTCAAGTTCTTCTCACAGGGGGTACAATAGATTCCCAAACTTATCCAGTGGTTATTTCTCTAGTTCTGGTACAGAAATATATGAGAATAACTTATAATAAATTCCAGGCCATAGAACTTAAGCATATTTCCTAAATCACAAAGGAAGAACAAATTCAAAAATACTGCCCACAGTCAAGAAATGAATCCCCAACCACTAAACCAGAGATTATATCTCAAGCTAAACTTCTTGGCAGAGCCTAGTTTTAGTAAAGATGAACATTTGCTAAAATGTCGACGTCTAAACCAAAGCTTCCTAGCTGCCAATGCTGTTGGCCTGAACAGAGGGAGAATCTCTTTCTTCTTTTATTTTCGATTGTGTGCTTCTTAGTAAAAGGAAATATACTAATGATATTTTAATCTGGGTCCCCTTACAATTTTATTTATTTATTTATTTAACTTTAAGTTCTGGGGTACATGTGCAGAAAGTGAAGTTTTGTTGCATAGGAATACACGTGCCATGGTGGTTTGCTGCACCCATCAACCTGTCACCTACATTAGGTATTTCTCCTAATGCTATCCCTTCCCTAGCCCCCCACCCCTGACAGGCCCTGGTGTGTGATGTTCCCCTCTCTATGTCCATGTGTTCTCATTGTTCAACTCCCACTTATGAGTGAGAACATGCGGTGTTTGGTTTTCTGTTCTTGTGAGTTTGCTGAGAATGATGGTTTCCAGCTTCATCCATTTCCCTGAAAGCACATGAACTCATCCCTTTTGATGGCTGCATAGTATTCCATGGTGTATATCTGCCACATTTTCTTTATCCAGTCTATTATTGATGGACATTTGGGTTGGTTCCAAGTCTTTGCTATTGGGAATAGTGCCACAATAAACATACGTGTGAATGTGTCTTTATAGTAGAATGATTTATTATTCTTATACCCAGTAATGGGATGACTGGGTCAAATGGTATTTCTAGTTTTAGATCCTTGAAGAATCACCACACTGTCTTCCACAATGGTTGAACTAATTTACACTCCCACCAACAGTGTAAAAGCATTTCTATTTTTCCACATCCTCTCCAGCATCTGTTGTTTCCTGACTTTTTAATGATTGTCATTCTAACTGGTGTGAGATGTTATCTCATTGTGGTTTTGATTTGCATTTCTCTATTGACCTGTGATGATGAGCATTTTTTATGTTTGTTGGCTGCATAAATGTCTTTGGAAGTGTCTGTTCACATCCTTCGCCCATTTTCTGATGGGGTTGTTTGTTCTTTTCTTGTAAATTTGTTTAACTTCTTTGTAGATTCTGGGTATTAGCCCTTTGTCAGATGGATAGATTGCAAAATTTTCTCCCATTCTGTAGGTTGCCTGTTCACTCTGATGATAGTGTATTTTGCTGTGCAGAAGCTCTTTAGTTTAATTAGATCCTATTTGTCTATTTTGGCTTTTGTTGCCTTTGCTTTTGGTGTTTTAGACATGAAGTCTTTGCCCATGCTTATGTCCTCAATGGTATTGCCCAGGTTTTCTTTTAGGATTTTTATGGTTTGAGGTCTTATGTTTAACTCTTTAATCCATGCTGAGTTGATTTTTGTGTAAGGTGTAAGGACGGGGTCCAGTTTCAATTTTCTGCATATGGCTAGCCAGTTTTCCCAACACCATTTATTAAGTAGGGAATCTTTTCTGCTTTGCTTGTTTGTGTCAGGTTTGTCAAAGATCAGATGGTTGTAGATGTGTAGTGATATTCCTGAGACCTCTGTTCTATTCCATTGGTTTATATATCTGTTTTGGTACCAGTACCATGCTGTTTTGGTTACTGTAGCCTTGTAGTATAGTTTGAGGTCAGGTAGCATGATGCTTCCAGCTTTGTTCTTTTTGCTTAAGATTGTCTTGGCTATGTGGGCTCTTTTTTGGTTCCATATGAAGTTTAAAAGTAGTTTTTCCCAATTTTGTGAAGAAAGTCAATGGTAGCTTTATGGGAATAGCATTAAATCTATAAAATTTGGCAATATGGGCAATATGGGCATATTCATGATATTGATTCTTCCTATCCATGAGCATGGAATGTTTTTCCATTTGCTTGTGTCCTCTCTTATTTCCTTGAGCAGTGGTTTGTAGTTCTCTTGAAGAAGTCCTTCACATCTCTTGTAAGTTGTATTCCTAGGTATTTTTTTTTTTAGTAGCAGTTGTGAATGGGAATTCATTCATGACTTGGCTTTCTGTCTGTTCTTGATGTACAGGAATGCTTGTGATTTTTGCACATTGATTTTGTATCCTGAGACTTTGATGAAGTTGCTTATCAGCTTAAGGAGATTTTGGGCCAAGATGATGGGGTTTTCTAAATATACAATCATGTCATCTGCAAACAGAGACAACTTGACTTCTTCTCCTCCTATTCGAATACACTTTCTTTCTCTTGCCTGATTGCCCCGGCCAGAACTTCCAATACTATGTTGAATATGAGTGGTGAGAGAGGGCATCCCTGTCTTGTGCCAGTTTTCAAAGGGAATGCTTCCAGTTTTTGCCCAGTCAGTATGATATTGGCTGCGGGTTTGTCATAAATGGCTCTTATTATTTTGAGATACATTCCATCGATAACAAGTTTATTGAGAGTTTTTAGCATGAAGGGCTGTTGAATTTTGTCGAAGGCCTTTTTGGCATCTATTGAGATAATCATGTGGTTTTTGTTGTTGGTTCTGTTTATGTGATGGATTACGTTTATTGATTTGCATATGTTGAAACAGACTTGCATCCCAGGGATGAAGCCAACTTGATTGTGGTGGATACACTTTTTGATGTGCTGCTGGATTCAGTTTACCAGTATTTTATTGAGGATTTTTGCATTGATGTTCATCAGGGATATTTATCTGAAATTTTTCTTTTTTTGTTTTGTCTCTGCCAGGCTTTGTTATCAGGATGATGCGGGCCTCATAAAATGAGTTAGGGAGGATTCCCTCTTTTTCTATTGTTTGGAATAATTTCAGAAGGAATGGTACCAGCTCCTCTTGGTACCTCTGGTAGAATTCAGCTGTGAATCTGTCTGGTCCTGGACTGTTTTTGGTTGGTAGGCTATTAAATACTGCCTCAATTTCAGAACTTGTTATCTATTTATTTAGGGATTTGATTTCTTCCTGCTTTAGTCTTGGGAGGGTGTATGTGTCCAGGAATTTATCCATTTCTTCTAGATTTTCCAGTTTATTTGCATAGAGGTGTTTATAGTACTCTCTGATGGTAGTTTGTATTTCTGTGGGATCAGTGGTGATATCCCTATATAATTTTTTATTGCATCTATCTAATTCTTCTCTCTTTTCTTCTTTATTAGTCTGACTAGCGATTTATCTATTTTGTTGATCTTTTCAAAAAAATCAGCTCCTGGATTCATTGATGTTTTGAAGGGTTTTTTTGTGTCTCTATCTCCTTCAGTTCTTCTCTGATCTTAGTTATTTCTTGTCTTCTGCTAGCTTTCGAATTTGTTTGCTGTTGCTTTGCTAGTTCTTCTAATTTTGATTTTAGGGTGTCAGTTTTAGATATTTCCTGCTTTCTCTTGTGGGCATCTAGTGCTATAAATTTCCCTCTAAACACTGCTTCAGCTGTGTCCCAGAGAATCTGGAATGCTGTGTCTTTGTTCTCATTGGTTTCAAGAAACTTCTTTATTTCTGTCTTAATTTCATTATTTACCCAGTACTCATTCAGGAGTAGGTTGTTCAGTTTCCATATAGTTGTGTGGTTTTGAGTGAGTTTCCTTTTTTTTTTTTTTCAAAGACAGAGTCTTGCTCTGTTGCCCAGGTTGGAGTGCAGTGGCGCGATCTCAGCTCACTGCAAGCTCTGCCACCTGGGTTCATGCCATTCTCCTGCCTCAACCTCCCAAGTAGCTGCGACTACAGGCGCCCATCACCACACCCAGCTATTTTTTATATTTTTAGTAGAGATGGGATTTTACTGTGTTAGACAGGATGGTCTTGATCTCCTGAGCTCGTGATCTGCCCACCTCAGCCTCCCAAAGTTCTAGGATTACAGACGTGAGCCACTGCACCCGGCCTTGAGTGAGTTTCTTAATCCTAAGTTCTAATTTTTTTGCACTGTGATCTGAGAGACTGTAATGATTTCCATTCTTTTGCATTTGCTGAGGAGCATTTTACTTCCAATTATGAGGTCTATTTTAGAATAAATGTGATGTGGTGCTGAGGAGAATGTATATTCTGTTGATTTGTGGTGGAGAGTTCTGTAGATGTCTATTAGGTCCACTTGGTCCAGAGCTGAGTTCAAGTCCTGTATATGCTTGTTAATTTTCTGTCTTGTTGATCTGTCTAATATTAACAGTAGGGTGTTAAAGTCTCCCACTGTTATTGTGTGGGAGACTAATTCTCTTTTTAAGTCTCTAAGAACTTGCTTTATGAATCTGGGTGCTCCTGCATTGGGTGCATATATATTTAGGACAGTTAGCTCTTCTTGTTGCATTGATCCCTTTACCATTATGTAATGCCCTTCTTTGTCTTTTTTTAATCTTTGTGGTTTAAAGTCTGTTTTATCAGAGACTAGGATTGCAAGTCCTGCTTTTTTTTCTTTCCATTTGCTTGGTAAATATTCCTCCACCCATTCATTTTGAGCTTATGTGTGTCTTTGCACGTTAGATGGCTCTCCTGAATGCAGCACAACAATGGGTCTTGACTCTTTATCCAGTTTGTCAGTCTGTGTCTTTTAATTGGGGCATTTAGCCAATTTACATTTAAGATTAATATTGTTATGTCTGAATTTGATCCTGTCATTATAATACTAGCTGGTTATTTTGCCCGTTAGTTGATGCAGTTTATTCATAGTATTGACAGTCTTTACAATTTGGTATGTTTTTGCAGTGGCTGGTACCAGTTGTTCCTTTCAGTGTTTAGTGCTTCCTTCAAGAACTCTCATAAGGCAGGCCTGGTGGTGACAAAATCTCTCAGCATTTGCTTGTCTGTAAAGGATTTTATTTCTCCTTCATTTATGAAGCTTAGTTTGGCTGGATATGAAATTCTGGGTAGAAAATTCTTTTCTTTAAGAATGTTGAATATTGGCCCCACTCTCTTCTGGCTTGTAGGATTTCTGCAGAGAGATCCACTGTTATTCTGATGGGCTTCCCTTTGTGGGTAACCTGACCTTTCTCTCTGGCTGCCCTAAACATTTTTTCCTTCAGTTCAACTTTGCTGAATCTGACGATTATGTGTCTTGGGGTTGCTCTTCTCAAGGAGTATCTTTGTGGTTTTTGTCTGTATTTCCTGAATTTGAATGTTGGCCTGCCTTGCTAGTTTGGGGAAGTTCTCCTGGATAATGTCCTGAAGAGTGTTTTCCTACTTGGTTCCATTCTCCCTGTCATTTTCAGGTACACCAATCAAACATAGATTTGTTCTTTTCACATAGTCCCATATTACTTGGAGGTTTTGTTTGCTCATTTTTATTCTTTTTTCCCTAATCTTGTCTTTTCACTTTATTTCATTAAGTTGAAATTCAATCACCGATATCCTTTCTTCCACTTGATCGATTTGGCTATTGATACTTGTGTATGCTTCACAAAGTTCTCGTGCTGTGTTTTTCAGCTCCATCAGGTCATTTATGTTCTTCTCTAAACTTGTTATTCTAGTTAGCAATTTGTCCAACATTTTTTCAAGGTTCTTAGCTTCCTTGCATTGGGTTAGAACATGCTTCTTTAGCTAGGAGGAGTTTGTTATTACCCACCTTCTAAAGCCTACTTCTGTCAATTCATCAAACTCATTCTCCGTTCAGTTTTGTTCTCTTGCTGGTGGGGAGTTGTGATCCTTTGGAGGAGAAGAGGCATTCTGGTTTCTGCAATTTTCAGCCTGTTTGTGCTGGTTTCTCCCCATCTTTGTGGATTTATCTACCTTTGGTCTTTGATGTTGGTGACCTTCGGGTGGGGTCTTTGAGTGGACTTGCTATTTCTTTCTGTTTGTTAGTTTTCCTTCTAACAGTCAGGCCCCTCTGCTGCAGATCTGCTGGAGTTTGCTGGAGGTCCACTCCTGACCCTGTCTGCCTGGATATCACCAGTGGAATCTGCAGAACAGCAAAGATTGCTGCCTGTTCTTTCCTCTGGAAGCTTTGTCCCAGAGGGTCATCTGCCAGATGCCAGGCAGAGCTCTCCTGTATGATGTGTCTGTCAGCCCCTACTGGGAGGTGTCACCCTGTCAGGACACATGAGGGTCAAGGACCCACTTGAGGAGACAGTCTGACCCTTAGCAGAGCTTGAACGCTGTGCTGGGAAGTCCGCTGCTCTCTTCAGAGCCATCAGGCCGAGACATTTAAGTCTGCTGAAGCTGCACCCACAGCTGCCCCTTCCCCAGGTGCTCTGTCCCAGGTAGATGGGGGTTTTATCTATAAGTCCCTGACTGGGGCTGCTGCCTTTTTTTCAGAGATGCCCTTCCCAGAGAGAAGAAATCTGGCAATCTGGCCACAGTAGCCTTGCTGAGCTGAGGTGAGCTCCGCCCAGTTCGAACTCCTGGTGGCTTTGTTTACACTGTGAGCATAAAACCACTTACTCAAGCCTCAGCAATGGTGGACACCCTCCCCCCACCAAGCTCAACCTTCCCAGGTTGATCTCAGACTGCTGCTGTGCTGGCAGCAAGAATTTCAAGCCAGTGAATCTTAGTTTGCTGGGCTCCATGGGGGTGGTACCCGTGGAGCCAGACCACTTGGCTCCCTGGGTTCAGCACCCCTTTCCAGGGGAATAAACAGTTCTGTCTCACTGGCATTCCAGGTGCCACTGGGGTATGGGGGGGGGGGAAACAAACTCCTGCAGCTAGTTCAGTGTCTTCCTACATGGCCACCCAGTTTTGTGCTTGCAACTGAGGGCCCTGGTTGGATAGGCACCGCAGGGAATCTCCTGGTCTGTGGGTTGCGAAGACGGTGGGACAAATGCAGTATCTGGGCCAGAGTCCCCAGTTCCTCAGGCTCAGTCCTTATGGCTTCCCTTGGGTAGGGGAGAAAATTCCCTGACCTTTTGCAGTTCCTGGGTGAGGCAACTCCCGACCCTGCTTCGGCTCACCCTCCGCGGGCTGCACCCACTGTCCAACCAGTCCCACTGAGATGAACCAGGTACCTCAGTTGGAAATGCAGAAATCACCCACCTTCTGCATGTATCTCGCTGGGAGCTGCAGACTGGAGAGGCTCCTATTCGGCCATCTTAATCAGGATTGAGACAATTTTCTTTATTAAATGATACTTGGATTTAATACATGTTCATAAATAGAGACTCTGGGTTAGATGCAGGATGAGTACTGATTATTCCTAATGCATATCAGGTTCTGTGAGTGAGTGGCAAACCATGTTTGAATACTGCTGCTGAGAACATTTATAAGAAGATTAATACAGACAATAGTGACAATGACCAGAACAAAAGAGCAAAATATGATTAAACATGTTTAGTAAATGGAGAATGAAGTAAAAATCCTTTAAAAAGGTTAAAATTATCATAATATGTTAATATTTGACATTCATGATATATTTCCACCCTTCACACTCATATGTATTGAAGACTTACACAGGCATTTCTATAGTTTAATAGAAAATACTCCTATAAAAACTTAGGAAATCTTAGGAAAACTTAGCTAAAATGGAAGTCTTATAATGAAGTATTTTATTAAGCTTTAACAGTCTCATATGTTTCTAGAGTTATAAAAATTAAAATTAACACTGCTGCATAGCCTAAATTACAAAATAGCTATTGAGTCAATGGTCAGATTTCTTAGCGATATTAGAGCAGAATCTTTTCTTCTCTGAAATACATCATTAAGATTTATTTAAATGGAATATTGACTTCACATTTAATTTGCTTCAAGAGACTCATTAGTTTTTTATATATAATATCAATTTGAACTAAGTCATTATCTTCCAAGGGTCATAATAGGGGAGAGTGTTTAAGAAGGGTAGGAGAGTGTTTCCTAAAACAGTTCTGCCAACTAACCACTTCTTATACCCTAGACACACTGTTATCACTCTGTATTTTAATTTATTTAATCCTCACAAAAGCTTTATGAAATAATTGTTCATTTGTAGACTCAGGCACCCAATGTGATGCTGGAACTAGGATTCATCTTTGACATTTTAACTCCAGAGTCTGTGTTGTTAACCATCCTCTAGTCTACTAAATGCCTTTCCAAGTTCTATTTCCTTATACTAAATCTAACCATACGAGACTCAAGTACACTTAGGAATTTAACATTGATTATTATTCAACAAATATATTAGAGAATACTTATTTTCCAAAAATAAAAAGTCAATTTGTTCCTTTCAAGTAACAAAAATAATATGCAGGCTTTAAATTTTGTATTGATGCATTTTTAATCAGCATGTTTGCTTACTATTTCATTTAGTATACATTTCATGTTGTTTTGAAATTATGGAATGATTCATTTGTGCTAGGATACCTTTATTCAATGTTATAGGTCATATTCATAACTTCCTTAATGATAATAAAATCCAAAGATTAAAAATGATGCCATAGTCAAACTTTTATAGAGAAAGTTTGAAATAAATTTCCAATTAATACTTTGAAACATCAGAAACTCAGCTGACATTTACTGTCAGATTAAACATAACAGAAAATGTAAAGACTCTTTCAAAATAGCTTAAATATATTATTCCAATTTGCTTTATATTTCTTAACTAAAGTCATGCCTTGAAAACTTTAGGATACTTATTTTAAACACCTGACATTTTTGTTATCAAGCAGAATAAGTAGAAAAGTGGTGTTTTAAAACATAAAATTATAACACAATTTTAAAATATCAATAGGTAAATTAATTATTGTTAGTAAAACATACCTAAGCATAATCTAATAGGATTACTTTTAAAATCTCATTTTATGATGAGATTCTTGAGCTCATTCTTAAAAAGTCATTTTTTTTGACAAGTTTCCAAAGAACAACTGGGCTCAGTCTAAGTGCCGCAGAGAATAGCATGAGGCATGTAGTAAAGTGACGCAAAGATTAAAGAAGTATCTGGCATTTTGCTTCTCTACAAGCAGAAGATGACTCAATTAAAATTTTAGGAAATCAAGTTTCCTCATGAATTCCCTAACACTATGAGGGGGCTCTGTACCCTTAAAGTCAAAGGTCCAGGAACAAAGCAGCAGGCACACACAATTGCTGATATTCAACGCAAATAATCCATGCCAGCAGAATGGAAGAGGAACTTTAATGACATCCCAGGACTAGAGTCCCCTTCCATGGATTGAAATCCATCAGATGGACTAAGCGTGGCAATCTGGACACACAAACATCAAGTTGGCTCCTACAGACTATGTTCACATCACCCTATGGTACAGTAACAGCTCCCAATATATTCTTGAACCTTGTAATCTTTACTATTTACAACCCTAAACGTTCCCAAACTGAAAGGAGGTTTCTCAAAAAACTAAAAGTATACCTACCATATGATCCAGCAATCCCACTCCTGGGTATACATCTGAAAGAAAGGAAATCCATGTATTGAAGAGATACCTGCACTCCCCTGTTTATTGCAACAGTACTCACAATAGCCAAGATATGGAATCAACCTGAGTCCATCAGTGGTTGGATGAATAAAGAAAATGCGGTACATATGCACAACAGAATATCATTCAGCCATGAAAAAGAAAAAAAATCTGACATTTGCAACAACATGGATGGAACTGGAGGTCATTATGTTAAGTGAAATAAGCCAGGCAGGAAAAGGCATACACCACATATTCTCACTTATATCTGGGAGCTGAATAAAGTGGATCTCATAAAGATAAAGAGCTGATTGATGACTACTAGAAGCTGCCAAGGGTAGGGAAGAGGGGGAAATGAGGAGAGGTTGATTAATAAATACAAACATAAAATTAGATAGAAGGAATAAGTCCTAGCACTCAAGAGCATAGAAGAGGTGACAATAGTTAACAATAATTCATTGTATAGTGCGAAATTGCTGGATCAGAGGCTTTGGAATGTTCCCAACACAAAGAAGGGGTGAATATTTGGGGCGATGGATGTTTCAATTCCCTTGGTTTGATCTTTATATATTGTATGAATGTATCAAAACACTCTATGTACCCTCAAAATATGTACAACTATTATATAATAATAAAAATAAACCAATAAATAGAATGCTCCCAAATATTATTTTGGCACCCCAGAATCCCAGAATTTTCCTATATGTCCATGTCATCGACTTCCAGTTCTTCTGCCAATTGACTTTTTTTTTTTGACGGAGTTTCTCTCTGTCGCCTAGGCTGAAGTGCCGTGGCATGATCTTGGCTCACTGCAACCTCCACCTCCTGCGTCCAAGCGATTCTCCACCCGAGTAGCTGGGATTACAGGCGCCAACCACCATACCCATCTAATTTTTGTATTTTTAAGAGAGGCAAGGTTTCACCATGCTGGCCAGGCTGGCCTGGAACTCCTGACCGCAAGTGATCCACCCACCTCGGCCTCCCAAAGTGCTGGGATTACAGGCGTGAGTCACCATGCCAAGCCCCAATTGACTTCTAATATCATATATTTGTTTGCCTATATTTAAACTTTGTAAAAATCACTATCATACAGTATGCACTTTTTAATACCTGGTTTCTTTTGCTTAACATTATATTTGTGAGAGTCTATCATATTTTTGCACAAGCAAAATATTATCCCTGCAAAGTGGTAATTTGTTCTTTCTCACTGCTGACAAATATTCCACTGTGTTAATATATGATAATTTACTTACCTTTTTTAGTGTTGTTTAGCACTGATTTTTAGTTTTGGGCTATTATGAGGAATATGTGTATACACACATTTGTGCATTTCTTTTAGGGAACATATGTTTACATTCCTGATGGAATGTACTTAGCAGTGAAATTTCTAGGCTAACAGCTAGCATTTACCTCTATTAGATGCAATATAAAGGTGTTCACAATTGTTTTCTCCAATTTTAACTCTCACCAGAAGTAAATGAGCATTCTATTTGCAGCATATTCTCATTAGCACTTGTAATGTCTGTCTTTCAGCTTTAAATTTTATGTTGTGGAGATAATCTTCTACGTTTACTTTTTTAAAATTTACTGTTTAACATTCTTGAAACAATGTTGCCACATCTTAAGCATTTTATAAATGTTAGTTTAATTTTTTGTGAACAGAGTCTTAGTAAAAATTAGATAAAATTTGTCCTGACAAGATAGAATTCATAGCTCTTGGGAAAGAAAAAAAGGAAGAAATGAAGGAAGGAAGGAAGGAAGGAGGGAGGGAGAGAGGGAGGGAGGGAAGGAGGGGAAGAAGGAAGGAAGAAAGGAAGGAAGGAAGGAAGGAAGAAGGGAAGGAAGGGAAGAAGAAAAGAACAAAATAAAAGAAACAAACCATAAGCAGAGAATCAAATTTGTAATTGTCTTAAGAAATGCAGAAAGTCTAGTTTAAAAAATGTTCCTGATCTCTATTTGAGAACATTGTCAAGGCATGTATTTTATAGTGACCTTTTTCTGACATTAAGACTTTGAAGTTTTTAATGTTTGTTTCAGATAAATTTGGAATATTTTCAAATCTTTTGATTTATTATGTATTACTTTATCATGATGATATTCTTCATTTCATATTTATTGTGTAAAATCATGTTTACTTTTAAAAATGTCATATTTCTAACATTAGAAAGCTGAAAATAAACTGCAACCATTTCATTTAACAAGTGGGAAATCTTGATATTAGGTTTCAAAAGGAACCACTTGGTTTCTTAAGAACACTGAGCAAAAAGTATACCAACATTAAATATCAAATATCTTAGTGAATTTCAACGAGTGCTGATACTTTAAATCCAGTGCTTTGCATTTGTGATAATTGGTATATGTTTTATAAGCTAATGCATGATAAATTGGTAGGAAAAAATTTAAGAGATAAAAGCCTTACATCAAAAACTTTTTTATGCTGCATGAACTTGAGAGACTAAATATATTGCAATTGTCTGGCTTACCAGAAATGCTCCTCTGTATTGAGATTGAATTCCCTCGGAAAATAGTTGCAGTCAATTTTCATTTAATACATTCAGCTATTCAATGAGATTAGATGTTAGGATTTATAGTATAACTTGTTGTGCAAGTTATAGCTTTCTTGTAAGGGTGAAGACAGAAGGACTATACAGTATATTTTCTGCACTTGGTGTTCAGCTTTTAACTGGACACACAAACTACTAGTGATTCGATCAGAAGGAAAGTAGAGTGGCATTTCAATTTGAAAGGAAGGTGTAATGATCTAAAATATTGTCCTTTTAGTCACTTAGATTCTGCTAAAGCTATAGAAGTGAAAAATTTAGGAGGAAAAGTAACACTTTAGGGGCAGTGAATTCCTCTACTGGAATCAGAAGCCTATTTATTTTATATCACTGAAGGGAAACCATTTACATCCAGTTTATGAAAATGTTGGTACTGTGGAATAGACAGAGTATGACATTATGTAAGAAATGGATATTAGTAAAGGAAAAAAAGAGATGAAAATAGTTAATTACAAATAGATGTATGCATTAAAATAGTCCAAACATTAATTTCAAATAAAAACATTAAAATGTTGTTTCAAATTTAATGAAAGTATTTCTTCTTGTTAGCTACATTACTAAAATTAGATTCTGAAAATTCTAAATCCAAACTACTGCTTATGTGTTATATTATATGTAATTAACAGTCATTCAATATATTGCCCATCAAAGAATAATAGGTCAAATATAAATTGTTGTTCTTTATTCATATTAAAATATAATCCCTCTCCATTTTCTTACCTCCCTCCTTTCCAATGATGACATGCTCTGAGAGTATTATAAATCCAGTTTCCAAAATAGTTTAATTTATTTTTCTAGTGAACTGTTAATGTCACAATTGATTAAATTTAGAGTACAAAATTACATATGTTTACTGAAAGCTCCAACAAAAGGTCAATGGAAAAATTAAAGCAAGGCTTTTCAGCAATGTAAATATTAATATTTCATTGTTTATAAAACTGATATTCTCAGGATTTCTTATTCAATTTTTCAGCATTTACCTAAAATGATCCATTAAATTGATGAGGAGGCTTGTTGGACACAGAAAAGAAAAACAAAATAATCTTAAGCAACACATGTACTGCATCCTCATAACAACATTGAAATAACATTATTATAATAATTATTATTTTATCATCATTATTATCATCAACAGCAGCAGCAACATCCAATTTGATGGTACTCACTGTTTCAAAGTCTCTTAAGCAGTCAAACTGCACCGATTTAATCCTTACAACAACATTTTAAGACTTTAAAAATAATTTTAAATATTATTTTCCACATCAGTTGGTAAAGTAAGTAAGACTTAGATTAAGGTACCAATTAATATTTTCACAAAGATAGTGAGCTATGTTGTGAGAAGAACACTAAATGGGAAACAAAAAACACTGTATTTTTTCTCTGTCTTTAGGTATTTTGTTTTCAATGAGCAGAGAAAGAATGAGTTGTGACTGTTTAGGTCTTGTTCAGCAGTGGATAGTTTAACTCAATTCTGCATGGTCAGAATGTATCACTTTTAGAGATAAACACAATGAAGTGTTAGAGGTTGAATGGTTCTCAAAATGTGTTAGTAACTTGTGGTTTATTGCCCTAATTGACTTATCGGTGGTCGATGCTGTAGGTCAACCTTCCTCTAGAAATGCCCTGCTTTTCTACCTTCAGTGAAGTGTGCAGTAAAGTTTTCGACTTCCTGGCTACTCCTCAATCTTCTTCATTAACTCTTTAAAGAATGGTGTTCCCAGCAGAGCCTGGTGGCTCACGCCTGTAATCCCAGCACTTTGGGAGGCCAAGGTGGGCAGATCATGAGGTCAGGAGTTTGAGACCAGCCTGGCCAACATAATGAAATCCCGTCTCTACTAAAAATACAAAAAATCAGCTGAGCATGGTGGTGGGCGCCTGTACTCCCAGCTACTTGAGAGGCTGGGGCAGGAGAATCGCTTGAACCCAGGAGGTGGAGGTTGCAGTGAGCTGAGATGGTACCACTGTACACCAGTCCCGGTGTCAGTGCCAGACTCCGCCTCAAAAAAAAAAAAAAAAAAAAGAATGGTGTTCCCATAGGACCAATCATTAGGAATGGTTAAATTCACCAAGTAAAGACATGGAATTTACTTTTTATGATCAATAAAAATTCTGAGATTTATACGAGTTACTATTTATGTTAACATTTGTATTAAGGATAAATTATTGTATCATTTAAAAATATCTCCAAGTGTCGGGATGCCTTACCAGGCTACCAGGCAGTTATGTGATCTTAGAATAATATGGACACAATATTTTATATAGATAGATATACTATTTATAATGAAATATAAAGCTTACATAGTGAATTGATGAAGAGTAAGCTATGTTTTACATTTTATGGAAATGTCATTCACTAGGGGACTGATTTTGTATTGGTAATGAAGTAGCCAATAGAGAAAATCCAGGGGCACATTCCTGTAAGTTTATGTATAAGCTAGCAGTGAGTTGAGGCTAGTAAAAATACTTGCGCCTCAGTGTATTTCTTCCTTAGGAGCTCAGTTGTTTTTCTCTATAATTATGGAAATGTAATTGTTCATTTTAAGTTGCTATAACAGAATATTTTAGTCTAGGTATTATAAAGAAAAGACGTTTATTTGGCTCACAATTCTGATGGTCGAAAAGTCCAAGACTGGGCAGCTGCATGTGGTGAGGGTCTCATGCTGCTTCCACTCATAATAGAAAGTGGAAGGGGAGTGGGAGTGTGCAAGGAGATCATATGGCTAGCAAGAAAACAAGAGAAAGAAACCAAAGAAGCCAGACTATTTTTAACTAGTGCATTCCTACAAGAGTGAGAACTTACTCACCCTTCTGAGAGGACATTAATCTATTCATGAGGGATCTACCCCATGACCCAAACACTTCCCACCAGGCCCCACCTCCCAACACCGCTACAAGGGGCATCAAATCTCAACATGAGTTTTAGCAGAGAAAAACCACATCCAAACCATAGCAGGAAATAATACTGTATATCTCAATATCTTTTGGATAGTCTGGGTTCTGTGAGTCTAGTGAAGAAAAGCTCTCACACTAAATTTAACTGCACTGTATATTTGCAAAAATACAACTATATACAGAGATGCAACGAGATTATTTTTTATGTTTAGTAATTTTCTATCAATAATACATACAGAAGAGAGAATGTTACTATGATCAAGGAAGAGGTGTTTTGAAATTGCACTTAAAAGTTTGGACTATTGAGGCATAATTTTTGGGTTAGTATCTTAGCTCCACTATATATTAGAAGGATGACCTTTGATAAAAGAAAAACTTCAGCTGAATTTAAAGGAGTTTAATTGAGCAATGAATGACTCGCAAATTGAGCAGCCCCCAGAATCAGAGTGGATTCACAGAGATTCCAGGGGTACCTAGTAGTCGGAACAAATTTATACACAAAAAAAGGTAAGGTGATGTATAGGAATCAGACATGAGGTACAGAAACAGCGAGATTGGTTACAGCTTGGTGTTTGCCTTATTTGAATGCAGTTCAATATAATTTGAACACAGCAGTCTATGAGCGGTTGAAGTATGGCCACTGGGATTGGCCAACACTCAGCTATTGTTATGGGTGCATACTATTAAATTAGGTTTTCAATTTTATCTGACTATTAAGCTAGGTTACAGTTCATCCACAAGGACTAAAATACAGAAGTACAGAGTCCATATTTAGTGTGTTTTAACACCGAGGGCAGCTTAACTTCATGTTTTTATATCATACTTCCTCATTTGTGAATTGGAAATAATAGTATTACTTGTTTTATAGTCTTAGAAGCAAAATTAAATTTTTTAAATAAATGCCAACTTCTTGAAACAGTGTTTACTACATCTTGAATACTTTGCAGGTATTAGCTATTAGTGTTATTAAAAAGGCAGGATTGGGCATGAAATTAATTATTATATGTGGGTTAAAAGATGTAAGTTTGAAGTGTGTACATTCAACAACAGTAGACAAGTAGTAGTGTTGCTGATGCCACCAAATGAAGATTTGTGGATACTCTTTCTATATCAAAAGGTTGTTGTTAATATATGTTTGAATACCCTGTATAAACTGTACTTTAAAATAAATCATTACATTAATGTTTTTAATTATCTTCAGCCCTGTTTTCAGAACAATTTTGCTATGGTGATCCTTATTTAGAATCTCTCATACAGGATGAAATCCACATTCTCATATGCTAAGAAACAAGTTTTTGGTTTTCTGTTTTTGTTTCTTTTTAGTCTAATGTGGCCTCTGTCTACCTGACCTGGATTACCTCTTATTGTCTCTAATACTGACTTAAATTATACAAATGTATTTACTATTTCCACAAACATATATTTAGACTCACATAATTTTTTTTCTGAAATAAATATGTCTACAAATGTTGTTCCCTCTACCAGGAATGCACTGACTCCTCCACATTCAGATTCACTATAAGAGTATAAAAGTGATCTTTGAAGCATTTGTCATCCAGCTGTCCCTTAATTTACATCATTTCTGTGTGCTCCATTGTGTACTCTTAACTAGAATTTTAGAAAAATGCAGGAATAAGCAAGGCAGTATCACTCGATCATAAGGCAAACATCATATATTCAAAAGTTAGAATAACTAAAGCAGGAGAAGGGGCCCCAGTTATTTTGGCTAGAAAAACATGATAATGAATAAGGAGCTAAGTTTTAAGATAAATGAGTATGAGATAAACACCTGTTAAACAAATACAAAGAACATTGACCTTGTAGAGACTTTGGAGGTTACAAATTGATCAAATTGTCCTTATACTTCCTCTCCCCATGCAACCCTGAAGACTCTTACAAAATATTAACTCCTCTGCAAGGGACAGAGACCCTCAACATCATAATACAACAGAAAATTGTGGGCTGTTATTTTTCATGTTTTCTGATTTTTTTTTTACTATCTATTTTCTCAGTGGAGAATTTTATTTAGAACAGTGATGTGGCCAGAACTGATTCAGGGAAGAATCACATTCATTGATTCTACCTCAGAGACGTGGAAGGTGGGATATAGGCTGTTCTGCATATAAAGTACAGTCCTATCATTGTAAACACAATATAACTAAAGAAATGGCAGTGCCATATAAATTTGTAATAAATGTGATTTGTCTTAAGATTATAGATAAAAAGATTCCTCAATTTAAGTAGTCTTACAGTTTAGTAAAGAAATAACTATCATCAAGGATGACTACCACTTACCCTTGCTTCTTTTTATCTTTTTTCAAATCTACTTTGATATGTTAACAAAAAAAGTACAGCATACAGTAACAAAAAAATCTAAATTAGACAAATTTTTAAATTTTGCACAATAATCGAATAGTAAATTAACAGAAATATGGATAAACACTATTTATGTTTTGATTTGGTATTTGCAAGCATTATATGCACTTAGGAATGAAGTAAAAATTATTGCATAGAGACTGTGGTAAATTGGTAGCATAATGTAGCATAAAGGTTAGTTTCTAATGTAAATTTCCATATTAGAAATTTTCTCTAACTCTATATAACTAACTGACCCTAGCAAGTTTATCTTCATTTTTCACTATAATTATCTTGTCAGGTTTCAAAGTCAAAAACTGACATTGCTAATATTAGTAAGAAACTATTTCCAAACATGTCAAGCTTTACCCAACCCACTAAGAACTGGATCAATCAAATCAGAAAAGCAAGTGATAGACTTGGATTGTTGATATACAGGCATAACTCATTATATGGAAATTCATTTTATTGTGCTTTTTACAAATTGGATGTTTGTGGCAACCCCGCATTGAGCAAGTCTTGATGAGTAAAGGAATTTGTATCTTTAGATGGAATCTATTCCTGGTGAAGAAGCTGTGAACATTGCTGGAATGACAAAGAAGGATTTAGAATATTATATAAATTCAGTTGATAAAGTAGCAGCAGGTTTTGAGAGGATTGACTCCAGTTTTGAAAGAAGTTCAACTGTGGATAAAATACTATCAAGCAGCATGCTACAGAGTAATCCTTCCTGAAAGGACGTGTCCACTGATGTGGCAAATTTCATTGTCGACTTATTTTAAGAAATTGCCACAGACATTGCATCCTTCAGTAACCACCATACTGATCAGTCACCAGCCATCAATATGTAGGCAAGGCCCTCCACCAGAAAAAAGGTTACAGCTTGACGAAAGCTCAGATGAACATTTGAATTTTTAAAAAGTAAAGTATTTTAATTAATGCATGTACGTTGCTTTTTAGACATAATGCTGTTTCACACTTAATAAAACTGGTGTGTCTGTGTGTGTGTGTGTGTGTTTGCTTGTACCTGTTCCTGTGTTTGCAGTAGGACATGTTGGCAAAGGCTGGAGTCCAATAGAACATTTGATGGCTTTTGCGAATAGGTGCACACATAATTCAATGGACTTGAGGGTCATGAGATACTTTCCAAGGTGATTCTTCTAAATTAGAGGCTGCTATGGTTTGAATGTCTCTTCCAAAATTCATGTTAAAATTTAATTGTCATTGCAGCATTATTAGGATGTGGGACTTTTAAAAGGTGATAAGATCATGGGGGTTCTGCCTTCATGAATCGATTAATGCCACATGGGAATGGGTTAGTTATGGCAGGAGTGCTTCTGTTATAAAATCTTTCTTGAGCGCTTGCATGGTCTCTGGTCATGTTATGATGCCACACATAGGCTCTCACAAGATGTAGCCCCCTGATCTTGGACTTCCCAGCCTCCAGAACCATAAGCCCAATAAAACTCATTTCTTTATAAATTATTCCATGCGTGGTATTCTGTTATAGCAGCAGAAAATGGACTAAGACGAGATTATCTTCAAAGGATACAATGGAGTACTAGAGAAAAGACCTGAGATAGAGCTAGAACACATTTCTATTCTATTTGTGAAGTTTGGATCTCTATGACGTGTTACAGTGGGCCATAGGCCCTTATGAGACCATATTATAGACATGGTATATTTTATTTTTTAAAAAAAGAATGATCTTTATATACAGAGGGATGGGGTCAGAAGGCATACATGACTTAATTGAAAAATCAGTATACTTTAAAGTTTTTTCAACTTTCAAAAAGTTAAGTATAAAGTAATATAAATGACCTAACTACCACTTAGATAAAAACAATACTTTAAGTGTGTATATTTATATATAAAGTTCATATAGAACTGATATAAATGGTCAATGAAAAAGAAATAAATGAGAAAATTCTGCTGACTCAGTTTGCATTAACCTGACTTCAGATTTTTATTAAAATCTTTCTATCAGTAAAGGGAAGAGGAAGGAGATTGAAAAATAAATGTGTGGCAAACAAAAAAAATCTTACATTCAAGTACTAAAGATAGTATGCTTCATTTCTCTTT
The DNA here is from genome assembly GCF_029289425.2 of Pan paniscus. Taxonomy (NCBI): domain Eukaryota; kingdom Metazoa; phylum Chordata; class Mammalia; order Primates; family Hominidae; genus Pan; species Pan paniscus. The sequence goes on along the minus strand of NC_073263.2, from coordinate 82,932,659 downwards.
GCCATCGTAGTGTAAGGACTAATTGTTACTCCTTCAGGAGTGACTGTTTTCACAGCTCGCATTGCCATTTAAAGCCACAGAAACACGCATGCCACTCCACAAGTCTTCCTGTACAAAATGAACAAGGGGACATTGTGAGCCACAAAAAGGTATATTGCTGGCCAAAAAAAGATACTGAATTTAATTTGAACTAAAGCTGAGAGAAAACACCTAAGATTAAATATCCGCCTTCTTTAAATCTTAATTTACCTACACAAAAGCAATCATGTTTTCTTTTGTATTGTCATTGTTGCCTTATTTTTGTATACATTGCTAACACACCATAATTGACTATAGCTCATACAGTGACATCTGGTTAGCTGCACAGAATAAAATCTCTCAAAGAAAATATGAGAATCTTTTTTCTTGATTTAGAAAATATCTCTTTCTTTTTAAGTAAGTATACAGCATTGAAAAGAGAAACAAGTTATAATACTTGCCCAGAACCAACACTTAAAGAATGATGTTAGAATAAAAACACCTTCCATTAATTCAAAAAGATTAGTAATGCATGCTTTTAAAACTAGCTCCACTATAAAAACCCTACAAAAGTTCCTAATGTGCCTATGTTAGGAATACACTAGATAGCCACATTAGGAACTTTCATAGAGTTTTTGGAATGCTTCTTTGTCAGAATGCTTCTGAAATCTTCCAAATGTGAATATTATAATTTGCTTTCTATACTTGAAACTATTCTTATGAGAGTAAATGTCAGTAAATATGAAGGATGGCCATTGTTCATTTAATTGTCAAAAATTGATATAAAGTCATTTTTTTAAAGTATCTAATTCTAGTGTTTTGAGTGATATTATAATAATATTGCAAATAATTTTGCTTCCTTTATAAAACAGTTTAAAATGACTTATGGCTCAATCAAGAACAATCATATTTTAAGATTTAAAAGTGTATAATATAAATGTTTATCTTAATATCCTAAGACAGAGACAAAGTTTTCATGATTACTAATTATCTTCTGGCAAAGGTATTCAAGATACTATTGCCTTTAATTAAGAGGCCAATATATGAACCGAAACTTAACCCTCATCCCCAAACATATATAAGCTGAAGGGACAATTGTCATTCAGTCAGGATTCAATGTTAAACTTGATTTGGGTAATCATTATATTGGTTTGGTTAAAACACTTAGGAAATGTCACCAATTGATATAAGATATATCCCTATACTTGGCACAACTGAAGGTTGCTCAAGCTACAGAAATTTGTAAAAGTCATGTGGAAGGAACATTGTGCTATCTCCTGTGCAAGTATGATATAGGGTCAAACAACTATATGATGAGCATAGATTAGAGGAAAAACAAACCAAACACTGCCTGAGTGTTACTGTTTAAAATCATTACAATCATTTCTCCTGCTTATCTGCTGGAACCTCGAAATGTTGTTGCTATTATGTAAGGAAAGATGCTATTCCTTTATGTTTGCTTTGTATTTTTCTGTCATATACCCATCTCCATCTTCTGCCCTTCTCTGTTATACATACTTATTTTCATTTTTTATTTTTAGATACAGTGTCTTGCTCTGTCACTCAGGCTGGAGTGCAGTGACATGATCATGGCTCACTGCAGGCTTGAATTCCTGGGCTCAAGCAGTCCTCCTGCCTCGGCCTCCCCAGTAGCTAGGTCTATAGGCACATGCCACTACACATGGCTAATTGAAAAAAAATTGTAGCGATGGGAATCTCACTATGTTGCCCAGGCTGGTCTTGAACTCCTGGCCTCAAGCAATCCTCCTGCCTTGGCCTTCCAAAGCGCTGAGATTACAGGCTGAGCCACTGCAACTGCACCTTCATATTTATTTTTAGAAAAGATATATGGCTTGCTGTTCTTATCTGCATATTTTCCTCCAAAATCTAAAGATGTAAATTTATTGTATTAATTATTTGCTAGTTTTATAAAATTAGGCAAGCTATTTTACTTCTCTGTGATTGGTGATGTAATCTCCTCATATGCATGAAATAATAGTGGTGATTATAATGACAAGTTGATATTTTGACATTGCTTACTATATGTTGCTTCTCATTCCAGGCAATTTTCACCTGACAACTTATTTATTCCTCATAACAATCTTATGAGAAATAAAGAGAAAGAAACTGAGAAATGGAAAGTTTTGGTAACTTATACAGATTGCACAACCAGTAAGTGGCAAAATTGGAATTCAAGTTGAAATAATCTGGCTCAGACTCCTTCCTTGATCTCAACCGAAACATCACCCACCTCATAAGATTTTTTTCAGTAATAAAGAATACACCTATAAATTTTGCTTAGAATATAGCTCCTGGCACGTGGTAAAAATGGAATAGTCTGTAGCCACTATGATCATCATTATTCAGATATTCCTTACATAGAGGATGATGCCTACTTCTCATTTTTTATTGTTTTCCTTAATTATCTGATACATTTCTAATCATTTTGTTTTTTTCTTTTTTAAACAGATGGAGTTTCGCCATGCTTCCCAGGCTGATCTTGAACTCTTGGGCTCAAGTGATCCACTCACCTCAGTCTCCCAAAGTGCTGAGATTACAGGCATGAGCCACCGCACCTGGCCACATTAATAATTCTTAACATCCATTATACTTACTTCTTTTCCCTTAATTTAGTTTTATTATTCTCTACATAGTGTTAGTTTTGGTACTTCTTTTCAGGAACTGTCATATCTTTCATAGATAATTTTACTTCACTACTTCTCTAATTGCTATAATAAATATTATTCACATCCTAGATTATCTTACATATCTTTAGTCTTTTTATCAGCGGTTAGAGAGCTTCGGATGTTTTTTCTGAGTTCTGTGGTATTTTTTATCTTTGTTTTCCCTAACTGACTGCTTTCGATTTTTGGTATTTAAATTATTTGTTCCATGATTTTATGGTATTTCTGAATTTCATGATTATGTTTGAAACTCAAAGAATTCTGATCTCATATTTTTATCTTATTGATTTCTGCATTTATTTTATAAATACACTTTTCTTATGTCTCTCTTTGAGAATATTGAATTGGTGATTATATAAGGTTCCTCTCTTTATACCCTTATTCCTCAGTAACTAAATTACTGAGTTTCAACACTTTCTTTTAAAAAAAAGTTTTGTGATACATGTGTCTCCCAAATTAAGGAGATGAAATGAACTCTGACATAGATTGCATGGGACTCTTTTCATGCTTTTAGGCCTATATAAAGAAAGAAGGGTTAAATGGTGGGTTATTTTAATTCTGAGCTATTAGATTAGACATTCTATAGTCTGTGAGAAGTAAAATGTGAATCATAGCTAAGGGCAATCCAGGCAGAGAGACTATTGTAGCTGCCCAAAATGACATGCTGCAGAATCTCCACTCCTTGTATAGCACACGTACCTCTGTTAAAAATCTTCCTTTTCATACTACTTTGGGAGCAAGGAGTAAGCATATTTTATACTATACAGAGCATGCCATTTTGGTGGTAGCATGGTTATAAAAATTAATATTTGGTCCCATAAATTGAATTGTAGTAAAAATTTACACCATATTCTGTCATTTCAAACTGTGTGATACTAATGTTCTCTTGTCCTTTCCTCCCAGCAGGGGTGCCTTTAACTTACATTCGAGGCAGTGTATCTTTATTTTTAATAGAAGTACATATAAGGAAATATGTACTTAATCTTTGAAAGTTTAATCACAACTAGTCACTTACATTTAGACTGTGACATTTACTCATAAAATGTTTGCTAAAAATTTAAATGCAGAAATGGGAGTAATACATGTTTTAAAAAGCATCTACTGCAATCAGGATTCTTTACTTGTTGATATAACAGTGCCTACCACGCTGGCCATGAGGCATTGAACATCCCCTTTTCAGATATGTTTATGTAAGTAATTTGCCGTAGAAACATTTCTGTTTCCTTCTGCTTTAAAAATTTTGTTATAAGTCTCAAAATCTTGTGTATTTAGTTCAATAGAATGAGCACCAAACTTGATGTCAGGGTAACATGGCTGAATTATTAGTTCTCTGGATATCTAGGCATTTTACCAGTAACCAAAGATACAATATATTAAACTTGTGTCTTTACAGAAGATGAATTCAGAAAATTGGGCTTAAGAATACATAAAAATGTGTGTTTTCTTCAGGAGTAAATAAAATAATCTATAAGAAATTGTTTTGTTGCTCTTTATTAATTTCCTTGACATACTGCTGAGCTTTTCTTGCATGCCAGGTTTAATATTAAAAATTATTCTAATATCTTAGGTATTTCCTTATCTTCAGTCATTCTTATACACAACCCACATTTATAGGCTACCACCATTTCTTCGGTACTTTTTAAATTCAACTTATGTTTAATTCATCGATATGTTAAGCTGTAATAGTCATGAGATCATGAGTTTGATGTGCCAGATTTTACACTACTCCTCAAAATGAAACATTGGTATAAAAGTAAAAAAAAAAATCCAGTTATAAAAAAATGAACAGATTGAAATGCTCTGGCTTATGAACAGTCTACCATCCGAGGCCATCCTGAAATTCACATCTTTACCAATGACCGAGCTGTGGCCAATAGCTTAGCTGTATGGTCTAGTAGCTGAGTGGCCTCAGAGTAGACAATCCATGACTGGCATTGTGGGGTGCTTCCCTTTGGCGATGCATTGCTGGTATCTGCACCATGTGGCCTATTTTCATGTTCTATGTCTAGGCTCATATCAGTTGCCAAGATCTTGTCTCTAAATATATGAAAAAGGTTGATGAGCTTACCCACATTTCTGCCCTTGCGGTAGAGAATAAGGTACCTGAACCAGCTGTCTTATCCTGTACACACCTGACTTCGGGGCATCTTAGACAAGCTCAACTATCAACTTGGAGTAGCATCACTTGGACCTCTCACTCCCATACCAGCAGACAACAGACAGCTGGACTAATTGAGAGCATAAATGGGCTAGTGAAGAAGGTCCTTCTTCGAGAATAAGCTGGCTGCTGGACTCATTCTTGACCAACATCTGCTCCTGGTGCTGGCCCATATTAACAGCTACACATTGGGGCCTGCTACTCCTCGTCTCCAAGGACTTGCTGTATTTTCAAACTTTCTGCCTTGTCCTTTACTCTGCCCTGCCTATCCCAATGTGGAACAACTGGATTTTGATGTTGCCACAGCTGTTGTTGCTGGCCCCATGACAGGGGCCCTCAACTAATGTTTCCCCTTGTCTGTCCCCTTGGGGATGCTCCCCACAACTTTGGGCCACCCTCCCATGGACACAGCATCCCTTCAAAGGCTCCTTAACTCTCTTCCTCCAGTTAATGTTACTTACCAGAATGAACGTGCTACTGGCCACCCTACACATGATTCTACCTCCAGATATGGTGCCCACCACGTTGCTGCCATGCAAAGTCCTCTGAAAACCAACTCTGGAATCAACTCTTACTGAAAGCAAGCCAATTACTGGCAGCCACGGGAACACATTGAGCCTAAAATTCTTAGAAGCTCATTGACTGACCTTTGTTTATCACAGTAAGTTAACATGGGCAAATAATATTTGGACCCGTAGATAGACATATCCTTGCTCTTGCTATTGACACCACTGCTTTTGCTAATTAGCATTTTTCCTTCTGAGCCTCCTCTTCTGTGGGCTGTGGAACAATTGTGATGATAACACTCTGCACAATGCTCAACATTGGGAACCTTTCTGTAGGGGCCTCCCACTTTGTGGTTTGGTTACTACTAGTTTCACCTCATCTGCCACAAACCCCAGATCAGCAACTGCCTCCCCTGTGCCAATGAGTACCCTTTGGGTCATTACCACCAAAAATTCAATAACTGATCAGTGAAGACAAGGCTCTGCTCATCTTACTAAAATATCAGCATGATTACATCTCCACTCTTGAAAGTCGTACCCTGCCCTGTGCTCCCACTCCTACCATCAGGAAGCTCATGAGTTGTGTTCCCATATACTGTCCCAATTACCAACTCTCAAACACCATTGCCATGCTTCTGCACTGGGACCAATCAGACCTTCTGTAGATTCATCTCCCGAAGCCCCTTCCGGAGTGGCCTGACTTGGCAGTGTCCCCTTGTCGGCCCTGCACTGATAGAATTCTACTGTGTTACTTAGGAGAGTTTTGCCCAGATTGAACTGATCTTTTCACTTTGATTGTTTACCCTGTGGGGCCTCCATCACTGGGTTCGCAAAATGCTAACAATTACTAGTGGAGGAAGGCACTTGCTGCAATACAGACCTCACAGCACCGTATCCCTGATGCCTGTGTCATTCTTGTGATACGTGGAAACTGGGACATCACGGTTACTTCTTTCCCTCCCCTCAGACTCTACCAGGTGAATGATGCTGTGGGCTAATATCACTGGTTGCTTAACCATATTTGGCCTCCCTGTGTCATGTGCCTTCATCTCTGCTTACAAAAATTCCACTTTCTTCCAACACAGCAGCACATAGCAAAGATTCCCTTCTGATCAGCTTCCACAGACACTCCCTCATCTTTCTTCTTAGCTTTTATTCAGACTCTTCTAATGTTGTAGCAACTTTACAGGCAAAGAGCTTTTTCTACATTCACCCAGCTCATAACCCCAGCTCAGGTCTTTCCCATCTGCAAGGAGCTGCTTCATGAACAATCACTTCTATGCCTTGTCCTCACAAATTCACTTCAGGGAGGTCACTACCAGTGCACCTCCACACTTATCCAGCATTGCCAGGTCCCCTGCTTTGTCATGTGCATGATGAATATTGAGCACAGACTTTCTACCTGTTGGAAGATACCTTTACTGCTATCATCCGTGCTGTGCCCAGGATGGTTGCACCGCTTGTCCTACTAACCCCAACTTCATCACTGCCTGGCAAGACTTTTACTGGTGTATTTGCCCAGTATTTTCTTGGACCACCTACAGCATCATTTCTATGGCCTGTGATGCCTGTAAACACTTGGCATCTCAGTTGTACTTGGCAGTATTCTGGAATGGACAAGACCTGAAACTTTGGTTTGATTGGTCAATCCCCACAAGCAAGCTTTGCATCTGTGACATCACCTCCAGTGCATAGTGTTTCCAGACCTTACTATGAAGTTCTGAAACCACCTGGTCTTTGTGCTCTGCGCTGGTCTGCCATTGCTGTGCAGTCAAGACAACTCCAACCTGCTGCCATCAACCTTGTTCAACTTCTTTTGCCTTTCTATGTAATAGTGTTTTCCAAACCCTAGCATGCCTATTGCCTTTTGTTGCTTCAGGTGGCCAGATATTCCACATCCAAATGTGGCTTCTCCAGAACTTTTCACGAATGATCTTAGCGCAGAAGCTCACAAAGCTATCCTTGCAAGAAGAGCTTAGATTCCCTTTATGACAGAAATACCTGGTAACTGACCTGGACTGAAAACAGGTAAAAGAAAGGGGAAAGTGTTACCCAACTCTGAAATTGGTCTCCAGACAGAGACTCTCCTGCCAGTTGGTCATCTGAACCCCTGACTGTACCTGGCTTATGTTGCCGGTCTGCTCCTGCTATGCATCTTCTGAGTGCTGCCAGAATAAACTGCTTGAACACTAGATGGTATCTGAGATTCAACTTTGATGTGGATCAAACCTATAGGGAGAAGTTGCCTGGTAGACTACAACCACCCAAAACCCCCAAACACAACTGTTTCTTAAATGTGAAGATATATTGACAGAGAATGTAAAAAAGTGGCAAGATTAAATGCTAATATGCAAGTCACATTATTTTTCCTTGCATGTGATTCTTCTATACCTGTTTTATGTCACTGTAAAATGATAGCATATGTCTAATTTAAATTGGAGAACCTTTGAGAATGCAAATATACTAAAACATGGGAATTCTTTCCTAGCTCATACCTGGTATAACATCATTTTCTAGTTCTTTCACAAAGAAATGAATGAATGGAAAATTAATTAACTTGTTAAGCTCTTATATGCATTAGTCAATTTGATTTTATTATTTAAAAATAATTACTAATCTTAGGTGCTATTTTTCAAAATTTTATATATGAAATTTTGAATTAAGGGAGGTTCAGCAACTGGCCATTATCACATATTTAATAAATTGCAGATCTAAATGTCCTAAAAAGATAGACCAAAGATATCTGTTATATATATGAACCAATTAAAAGTTTCACTTTCAATAGTTATGGTGGGAAATAATATCTGGTCTTTAACTCATATAATAATAGTAAACATATATAAATACTAGAAATTACTCATTCATTTAATTAAAACTTAACTATTTATTTTGCTTTTTTTTTTAGAGACAGGGTTTTGCTCTGTCACTCAGGCTGGAGTGCAGTGACATGATCGTAGCTCACTGTATCCTCAAATTTCTGGACTCGAACAATTCTCCTACCTCAAGCCTCTCAAGTAGCTAGGACTATAGGTGTATGCCACCACACTAGGCTAACCCTTCCCTCCCTCTCTTCCTTCCTTCCTTCCTTTCTCCCTTTCTCTCTCTCTTTTCTTTTCTTTTCTTTTTTTTTTTCAGATGAATTCTGTCTATGTTGCCCAGGCTGATCTTGAATTACTAATCTCAAGCAACACTCCTGCCTCAGCCTTCCGAAGTGCTGGGATTCTATGTGTGAGCCGCCATGCTTGGCCCGCAAATATTTATTGAATACATAATTTTTGAAGTAATGAAAAACTGAAGTCCAAAGATTTTTCGTTGTGATTTAAAATAAGATTTAAAACTATTGTCATATCCCTATGGAAATGAAGCAAGTGAAGGAGTTTTGTATTATTGAGAGGTGACAGCGTGCTGGCAGTCCTCAGAGCCCTCACTCGCTCTGGGCGCCTCCTCTGCCTGGGCTCCCACTTTGGCGGCACTTGAGGAGTCCTTCAGCCCACCACTGCACGGTGGGAGCCCCTTTCTGGGCTGGCCAAGGCCGGAGCCGGCTCCCTCAGCTTGCAGGGAGGTGTGGAGGGAGAGGCGTGAGCAGGAACGCGGGCTGCGTGCGGCGCTTGCTGGCCAGCTGGAGTTCCGGGTGGGCGTGGGCTTGGCCGGCCCCGCACTAGGAGCAGCCGGCCGGCCCTGCCGGCCCCGGGCAATGAGGGGCTTAGCACCCAGGCCAGCGGCTGCGGAGGGTGTACTGGGTCCCCCAGCAGTGCCAGCCCACTGGCGCTGTGCTCGATTTCACGCTGGTCCTTAGCTGCCTTCCCGCGGGGCAGGGCTTGGGACCTGCAGCCCGCCATGCCTGAGCCTCCCATCCCCTCGGTGGGCTCCTGTGCGGCCCGAGCCTCCCCGATGATCGCCGCCCCCTGCTCCACGGAGCCCAGTCCCATCAACCACCCAAGGGCTGAATTGCGCGGGCGCAGGGCAAGGGACTGGCAGGCAGCTCCACTGGCAGCCCCGGTGCGGGATCCACTGGGTGAAGCCAGCTGGGCTCCTGAGTCTGGTGGGGACGTAGAGAACCTTTATGTCTAGCTCAGGGATTGTAAATTCACCAGTGGGCACTCTGTATGTAGCTCAAGATTTGTAAACACACCAATCAGCTCAGAGTTTGTGAATGCACCAATCGACACTCTGTATCTAGCTACTCTGGTGGGGCCTTGGAGAACCTTTGTGTCCACACTCTGTATCTAGCTAATCTGGTGGGGAAGGGGAGAACCTTTGTGTCTAGCTCAGGGATTGTAAACACACCAATCAGCGCCCTGTCAAAACAGACCACTGGGCTCTACCAATCAGCAAGATGTGGATGGGGGCCAGATAAGAGAATAAAAGCAGGCTGCCGGAGCCAGCAGTTGCAACCCGCTCAGGTCCCCTTCTACACTGTGGAAGCTTTGTTCTTTCGCTCTTTGCAATAAATCTTGCTACTTCTCACTCTTTGGGTCCACACTGCTTTTATGAGCTGTAACACTCACCGCGAAGGTCTGCAGCTTCACTCCTGAAGCCAGCGAGACCACGAGCCCACCTGGAGGAACGAACAACTCCAGAGGCGCCGCCTTAAGAGCTGTAACACTCACAGCGAAGGTCTGCGGCTTCACTCCTGAAGCCAGCCAGACCACGAGCCCACCTGGAGGAACAAACAATTCCAGAGGCGCCGCCTTAAGAGCTGTAACACTCACCGCGAAGGTCTGCAGCTTCACTCCTGAGCCAGCGAGAACACGAACCCACCAGAAGGAAGAAACTCCGAAAACATCTTAACATCAGAAGGAACAAATTCCAGACGCGCCATCTTAAGAGCTGTAACACTCACCGCGAGGGGCGTGGCTTCATTCTTGAAGTCAGTGAGACCAAGAACCCACCAATTCCGGACACGTTATGACCTTTGTTTCCTGCCATGGAAGAAAATTTAAATTCCCAGGCTGAAGAAGCAAATTAGGCCTTTCAAGCAGAAACCAACAGGTAAGAAAATAATAATAATTAATAAATTTAGGGTCTTTTGTTCTTAAAATTTGTGTACTCAGGCATTGAGAGTCTTTGGAACATGAGATAGGGAAAACTCATCCTTTTGTAAGAAAACCTTCAATCCTGAGGCCATGAATTTTAGCAGGAGAAGCACAGGATTAGCCTTCCGATCCTAACTCTCTTCATGGTATCACTTTAAGGAAATATCTTCAAAAATTATAGTGATTAGTTTTTATCACTGTGGGGATATTGATATTCATACCATGAAGTGATTTTTAATTAAATAAGAATATAAATATAACAAAACCATTGTAGCCCTGATTTAACTTTTATTTACTATAAACAGCAATAAATTTTATTGCCTGGAAATCAAACAAGTTTTAGATCTAGTGTTTGTGTTCCTGAAGTTTATCATATGATTTTTGAGAAACATTACTTTTTATATCTACAGATTAATGATATAGTATTGTATGTGATATATAAAAAGTGAGTGGTAGGATTAGTGAATACTGTAAGCATTTTTATGTAGCTGAGGTGTTCAAATAAGGCTTTGTACAGGGTGTTTTCTTTGCTCTTGTAATAGTAGAAAGGGAGTTAATGCATAAATCAACTCAAAAGGTACTTTCAAAAAGGGGCATAAAATGTTTTCAGCAGGTGTATAGGGATCATGATAGAGAGAGATGCATGTAAACTTAGCAAGGTAATTCTAGAATATAGAACCTTTTGAAATATTTTGTTCAGGAATTTACACTGGTTCTTTCCATGCTTTTGAATATGCCTGCTTTACATATTACATTGAAACAGGAACTTCATTATGGTTGAAACAAACAAAAAAAGCTTTTTATCACCCAAGAATATCATTATACATAAAAAAGAATAGTTATACTTTCAAATATTCTGTAATTCTATTTACCATTTAGATTCATGTTAAAGGCATACCATTTGCATTAGTAATGTCAGGAGTACATTTTATTGCTTTGGCATCCAAATGTATTAAAACAAAAATAATTCCTTTAGTAGATTAAAATAACAATGTTTTTGCAGGTACATTTTACTACAAAAATAGCAGTAAATTCAAAGAAAATAAAATGTTAATAAAAATAAGATTTTTAAGGATTTTTTTTCTTTTGAAACGGGATCTTGCTCTGTTGCCCAGGAGTACAGTGGCAAGATCATGGCTCACTACAGCCTTGAACTGCTGGGCTCAAGCAGTTCTCCCAACTCAGTCTCCCAAGTAGCTGAGACAACAGGCATTCACCACCACAGTGGCTTTTAAAAAACTTTTTGTAGAGATGGAGTCTTGCTGTGTTGCTTAGGATAGTCTCAAACTCCTGGGCTCAAGTAATTCTCTCACCTTGGCCTCCCAAAGTGCTGGGATTATAGGTGTGAGCCACTGCATCTGGCTTAGTGTAAATTGTTTACAATAAAACACAACAAAACAATTTTGGTTAGTAGAAACAATTTGTTGTTATTTTTCACTGTAAATTTAGAACACAAAGATAAAATGCTGTAATTATTCAATTTAATATAGTGAAATGACATGTCACACCTGTTAATAAATATTGTGATTGATAAAAAAGCAAATTCTTATTTTTTATATCAACCAAAACTATTCCTTTGTTTTGCTGCCAGTATATGTTGAACCAGTTAAGATCCACTGCAGATGGCAACATACTATCACTCATTTATCTATTCATGACTTTATTTATTTGGACTAGAGAAATGAATTCAATCATGTGATTGACATCCTGATATGGTTATTTAGAAAGATTTTACTTTTTTACGTAAAGAATAAAGATTACATTGAATGCCAAGAAATCAACAAGGAGACTACTGCAACAATGAGTTAGCAGAAGAAAAGGGAAGGGGGCATAGACATATAAAAAAGAAATAATAATGTGATTGAGTAATCCAATTAGATATAGGAGAGGAGAAAATTTGTTTATGTTTTCCAATATTCTCATATAAAATGTCAAATCATCACTCACTTATTTATAATCACCCCTGTCCAATCTAAACTTAAACTTCCTTGGCTTTCCTCAATTCTTCATCTCATTCTCTTCTAATTTGTAATTGGAGTGAGTCAGTTCTATAAAGAAAACCCACTTTAGCAGTTTGAAGAAAAAAAAAAGTAATTATAAAGAAAATCAGAGACTTGCACATGATCCTTCAAAGAAAATGCTAAAAATACTGAGTGAAAGTCCCATTGAGACTTTTCTGCTTCACCAACCTGACATGGGTGCCGTATTTTGCAGTACCCAAATCTTTTTCACCACTGCTCTCAAAAGCCAGAGCCCCCCACCGCCATTGCCAAATACCAGGATTCCCAGCAGTCTCTATGCCTTCATTCTTGACCTTTAAAAAAGTGTAAATGATTAGTATCTGGGATAATGAATTCCTGACTTCTGTCTTGGAAAGCTGGACCTAATGTGACAAATACTCAACTTTAATAATGGGTTCTCAAATCAAATGACTCCAAGCAGCCAGCATGCATGGGAGAAATCCAGTTCAACACTCAGTTCTGCTCATTCTTGATCAGTTACTATTTATTTGACTTTTCCAAGATGTTTTCTATCTACTTTTTCCAAACTGTGAAATAGCATTACTGATAATCAACTAAGAAAATCAATTTACATAAATAGATATGATGATATAATACCTGAATTAAACTATTACTGTGAAAGTTCCATTTACATTCCAAATAAATAAAATAATTTGACATAAAGTTACACATTTTGAAATTGACTTTGCACTTATTCAACATTAATTATGTATATGTATATTAATTTTCAATTTTTGATATGGTGGATTTCTCATTTGTTGTGTATGGGTGTGTAAGTGTCTGTCTGTATAAATGTGTGTATGTGTGTTTGGAAATAAGTGGATAGCTGCTCTTAAATAGACAAGGCTCTTGAGGATAGTGAAGTTGGTTTCTGTTTATTTTATGTTTTCCGATAATACTTGTATAAGTCTCCTAGAATTGCCGTAAGATATTACCACAAACTTGGTGGCTTAAAATAACAGAAAGGTATTCTCCCATAGCTTTGGAGACCAGAAGCCCCAAATCAAGCTATCAGCAGGGAAGTACTACCTCTGGAAGATGCAATGAAGAATGCTTTTTTCCCTCTTCTGGCTTCTGGCAGCTCTGTATTACTTGGCTTCCTTGGCTTGTGGCCACATCACTCCAATCTCTGTCTCAGTCTTCACATTGCCTTTTCCTCTATGTGGGTATCTTTTGTTACATCTTCTGCCACTTATAAGAACATTTTAGATTTAGGGCCTACCAGGTAATTCAGGATGTTCTGATCTCAAGATCTTTAATTATATCTGCATATATATTTTTTCAAATAAGGCTTTCAGGTTCACTGATGCTAGAGATTCAGATGTGGACCTGCCTTGTTGGGGGCTATGGATAAAACCACTAGAGTTTATAGAGCTATGGAGGATAATTTAAAATAGTATTGAATGCCAAATTTTACCCTCACTTACTCATTTATCATTGATTCCATCAATCTCTCAGCAAATACAATAGAATATCCACTACGTATGTTCCAACCCTCAAGATAGGCACTGGTGAAATACAAAAGAACAGGCAAAAATTAATGTCTCTATAAAGCTCATAAGTTGATTACCTAAAAAGCGTATAATTTATAAAATATTTATTTTGCTTCTTGAAAACCGGAAGGAGTTTATAGGAATGAATGCAGGAGGAAATGACACCTGAGTTGAGCAGTAAGAGGTGAGTGGAATAGTGTGTATCTGGGATATGAAGAGAAAAGCAATTACTTAGTAAAAATTGACATGCAAATATTTATGAACATTTTTTGTCTATTTTCTTCGTTATTTCAATCCAGTACATTTGAGTATAGTAATAATTATGATAAATTTAATACATAGCTTGTACAATATTATGTTTATTGCCAATATATCAAATTTATTTTTCATTGAGTAGAAACTAGTAAAACACAGAGTGCAAAACTAAATCAAAGCCATTTGCAAAATAGTACTTGTAAAAACTGACCCAATTATTTTTAAATACCAGTATTTTTTATTTAAAAATGTATGATAATATTAGAAAGACAGACATTTCTGATCATATTATATTAAAACAGTAACTGAACAAATATTATTTATGTTGGAAATGATTTTCCTGAGCTCCCAATATGTTTAATTCATGTGAATGACACTAATAATAATTATATATAGTATTATTTCTCTGAGAAGAAAGATTTTGCAGATCTTTCACATACTCTTTTGCTTAGATGACACTACACTCTCCTCAATGTTCAGAATTAAAAGGTTGTTGGAATTTGGCACTACACTGAAAAATACGATTTTGACAAATGCCTCATGAAAAAGGATTTATTTACATATATTATAATATATATATAATATAATGTAATAACACATCACGTGACATGTCAGAATTATCCAATTGCTGGAAGGGGATCACAATTCAAGGAACGTGTGCAGCCTCCAGAATTTAAAAAAGGCAAGAAGGCTGGGCACGATGGCTCATGCCTGTAACCCCAGCAGTTTGGGAGGCCGAGGCAGGTGGATCACAAGGTCAGGAGTTTGAGACCAGCCTGACCAACATGGTGAAACTTAGTCTCTACTGAAAATACAAAAATTAGCCAGGCGTGGTGGAGCATGCCTGTAATCCCAGCTACTCAGGAGGCTGAGACAGGAGAATTGCTTGAACCTGGGAAGCGGAGGTTGCAGTGAGCCAAGATCATGCCACTGCACTCCAGCCTGGGTGACAGAGCAAGAGAAAGAAAAAAGAACGAAGAAAGAAGAAAATAAAAAGAAAGAAAGAGAGAGAGAAGGAAGGAGGGGGAGAGAGAGAGGAAGGAAGGAAGGAAGGAAGGAAGGAAGGAAGCAAGCAAGCAAGCAAGCAAGCAAGCAAGCAAGAGGCAAGAGAGAGATTCACTCCTGGAACAGAAGAAACTGAAAGAAAATAGGTCTGGTGATACCTTGATTTTAGCCGTGTAAGACCCATTTTGGACTTCAGACCTCAATAACAATAAGATAATAAATTTTTGTGGTTATAAGCAACGAAGTCTGTTGTAATATGTTACAATAGCAACGGGAAACTAACACAGATTTTGGTCACTATGTGCTAGGTAATTTTGTCGCGGATCTTTTTCCTGTAGAAGACTGAACTAATTATTAGAGCCTGACTATCAAGGAATTATTGTATTAGTTGTTTAGTTTAGGAGTAGATAACTCCTACATTGCCGGTAGAGAAGCACTTGGGAAGTCATCAACCGTGGCTCAATGATTTGGTATCTAAATATTTATAACCATATATTATTCCTCTTTCCTGTGTTCTTCTCTATTATAACCAAGTGCAAGTTTGGGTAGAGCCCTACTATGAATTGTTTCTGTAAATTTTGCCACCAACATAGATTTTAAAATGTACTGCTCATATTTTTTCCATCTTGCCATGGCATGATAGTGTGAAATAACTCAGTTATGTTATTTTCAAAATGAAATAGTAAAAACTAAAGATTATATTATGCTATTGAGAGCAATATTCTTACTTGAGATTTGCAATATGTACTCTTGTCAGTGAAAGCATAAAATAACTATTTTGAGAAAATTTCTTGTGTGCTATGTATGTTATGGCTTAGTTCAGTGTTTAGTTGCCTGTTACAAGTGGTCACAATGTAATAAAAATTAAATGTTAATTTAATAGCAGCATTCTGAACTAGATTAATATGAAAAATGGTGAGCCATGAAAAGCATTTGGACTATAGCATTATTGAATATTTTTAAATGTTCTCTCCTATCCCCACTGAAATAATAATTTAGTTTTACACTTTGGTGGTTAGAGGCTTAATGCTATAAGAGTTCTGGCTAATATAAATTGCATAAATCACACAAAATGTCCCAGAACACAATGCTCTGTGGCTGACAAGAACTGTATTTTTAGGCATTTTTTAAAAAGAATCGAGTCCCAGGTATTTAATCAAAGAACATAGCCAACAATCTCTTGCTATCAATTTATATTACATGCATTATAGCTGCTGCTGCCATCAGTAAATTATCACTTTCTATAATGCATTTTAAATTTCATTTGACCTTGATAAGATAAAGATATTTTTTCCTGTTGAAATTAACATGCTGTTCACACCTTCACCTTTTGTCTTTCGAAAGTACTTGACAACACGATTGTATTTTGAAGAAATCTATGTTTTTAAATAGTCTGTGTCCTATGTGTTGATTGTAGGCAATGATAAAGTGAAGACTGAATACCCATTTGTTAGGACAATTTTTCATTCAAGAGTTTCTTGTAAAAAATAATTTGTTCTTTATTTGTTTTCTCTTTCTAAATTTTTACTATCAGGGATTCATTTTTCACTATAATCAACTCAATTATCCCTCCTTTTTAAAAGAAAGTAGAACTGCTCCTGCTACATACATTTTCTTTGCTGGGTCCAACATCTAATTAATTCCAGGAGAAAACCTCTTTTCATTAAGTAATAGCCTGTATGTGGCAGGCATATTTCTAAGCCTTTCTGCAGGGAGAAGGAAATAGAATAAGTTCCAAAGAACTGTCTGAATTTACAAGCACGCTGGGAAGAATCTGAGGCAAAAAGTAGATTGTACCCACCTGCAACAGGTGAGGCAGGCATTCTCCTTTCTGTGGCTCTACCTTAAATAAGCATTCATTAAGAATTCTTAATTCAAAAGAACAAATCTTCTTCTAACATACATGTGGTATTAGGTATTATTTAACAAGTACACAGCAGTGATGTTGCCCTAAAGGAAATACCATGCAGTGCTTGAGAACTCAGAAAATTCCTGTTTTCAACAGGAATTTTGAAAATGAGAAACAATAAATTAAATATGAAAAACAAAAAGTTATAAATGATATATTTAATGTCACAATTTTATACTCTTCTATCTTTAACTCTATCCATTATCACTCCTTGTACACATACTCAGATTATTTTCCTCATTTATTCAATTTCTGTAATTTATATCAAAATAAAACAATAGTACTTTTACATAACAATTTCCAAAGCACTTTTATATGTTATTTGTGACAATCCTTAAACTCTGGTAGAAGAATAAGTAAAAGAATTTCCTTATTCTGGCAAAAATATAAAAAATTCTGCTACATAAAGACATATGGTCAAAGAGTTAATATATTATTTATAAGTATAGTTAATAATTCGTGGGTCTTATTTTTTTTGATAGATTTTATTTTTTATAGTAGTTTCAGGTTCATAGGAAAATTAAGTGAAAGGTACAGAGATTTCCCATATACCCCAGCCCCTATACATGCACCATCTCCCTCATTATCAATATCCCCCACCAGAGCAGTATGTTTGTTACAGTTGATGAACTTATATTGATACATCATCATCACCCAAAGTCCATAGTTTACATTAGGTTTCACTCTTGTCCTAGATTCTATGATTTGGGGCAAATGTAAAATACAGGTATCCACCATTACTGTATCATTCACAACAGTTTCACTGCCCTAAAGACCACCTGGGCTCTCCCTATTTATTCCTCCCTTCCCCAACCCCTGACAACCACTGATCTCTTTACTATCTCTTTGCTGTCGCCTTTCCAGAATGTCACATGGTTGAAATTATACAGCATATACCATCTTCCCATTGGCTTCTTTCACTTATTAATATACATTTGAGGCTTGATAGATTGACATTTTGGTACTTGCAAGTTTTGGCAATCACGGTAGACATCCACATGCATGTTTTTGTGTGGACATAAGCTTTAAACTCCTTTGAATAAATACCAAAGAGCATGATTGATTAATCATACAGTAAGATTATGTTTAGCTTTCTAAGAAATTGCCAAACTGTCTTCCAAAGTGGTTGTACTATTTTGCATTTCCAAAAAATGAGAATTTTGATTGCTCCAGATCCTTCCCAGCATATGACATTGTCAAGTGTTTTGGATTTTGATCATTCTAAGTGGTAGTGCATTGTTTTCATTTGTAATTCCCCAATTATGTATGATGTAGAATCTTTTTATTTTTAGCAATGTGGTTTCCATTTCCTCTTCTTGAATACTTTTTTTTTAATTTGAGGAAGATTGATTGTACTTTCAGTCATTATGCCCTCACCATGATTGGCCAATCTAATACTCTTTCTCTGAATTTTGAAACCTTAACAGCATTATTCAAATAAAGGAAATGTTTGATGCTCAAACATACGTTTGGCAGCATCTGGAAGAAACTGGACACTACAATCCTGTATTCTGGAGGAACTCTGGTCCCTGTGTTACCTGCATCTCCTTCTTTATTTTTTCTCTCAATTTTGTGAGCTCCTCTATGTTCTTCCCAGTAATTTATTTATTGCTTAAGTTAATAAAGGTCTCTTTCCCATGCTTGCATTTAAAAAAACTTACATAGTAAGAGATAGTCAAATAATTTGATAGTGGAAAAGATAATGTCACAGGATCTTTGGGGTGTCGCTTTTCTGGCCAGAAACCTCTGTGGCTGGTGGCACCTTTACCTGAGTTTTTGTCCTGTGTCCAGGAAGAATAAGGTACTCAGTCAAGTGGAGGGTGAGTGAGAAGAGGAGCTTTATTGCGTATTAGAACAGTTCAGAGGAGACCTGTAGTGGGTAGCTCCTCTCTGTAGGCAGGTTGTCTCATTGAGGGTTCAGCTCTTGGCAGAGAGGAGGCCCTGGAGTGGGTGGCTCCTCTCTGCAGCTGGTAGTCCCAACATCTCTGCAGATCTCTGAAGTTCTCTGCAGGAGCTACCCTCTCTGCAGCTGGTTGTCCCATCTGCTCAGCTCTGGCTGAGTCTGGGGCTTTTATGGGCCTCCAAGGAGGGGAAGAAGGGCATGCTGATTGGTCCATGGGTCAAGAAAAGGCACCACAAATTCCCACACAAGTTTATGGGACTAGCAGCCCAGCCCCCAGCTTTCAGCGCCTCCCTGTCCTGAAGGTGGGGCCTCACCAGGACATGCCCCCTTCCACCCAGGAATCTGTCTGCCACCTGCTGCCACTCATGGCACTTAGAGTTGGTCCTGAATTTGCCCTGAGATCAGAGCAGATACCAACAGCAGGGAGAAGTCAGGCAGCAGGAGCAGGAACTTCAGAGCCTATGAGAACAGGGCGGCCTTCCTGGGCCCCCAAGAGTGCAGTGATGCCTGATTTGCAGCCGCAGGTTGGGCAGCTGCTGTTGTGCCCAGGAGGCAGGGCTCCTAACTGCTCCCAGCCCCTTAAGAGCACAGGGAGGCTCTGATCTACAGTCACAATTTGGGCAGCTGCAGCCCCACTATGAAGGGGAGGCTCCTGCCTGTGTCATGGAGTGTGCAGCCCTGCCCACGCCTCCCTGCTGCAGCTGGCGTGATGGTAGTGGCAGGTCAACTGGAGCTGCTGCTGCCATCAATAGGACTAGAAGACAGATTTTCAGACACCACTTCCACTTTGCTGAGACAACTTATGCAAATACTTAGCACAAATTTTGAAATCTGTTAAATGCTCAATAAAAAAAATCCCTTAATACATACTCACACATATATCAATATTGCAATCAATAGTAAAATAAAATATAGAAATAAAAATGTGTTTTCTTCTTTCAGTGTATCACAAACTCATGAAAAATTTCATAGATGTCTCAGAAGAAGCAGTGAAAAATATTGGTTCTGAGAAGCAATCATCAGCCGGTAAGTTTGTATGTCATTTGGTGCCAAACAACCTTAGGTCTTGTCCCAGTTTTATATGATTTTGACCATTCATTTAGTGTATTTAATTTCCACTATCACTTTTTACAATGGGATTATTGATTCTACTTATTTTATATGTCTGCTTTATTATTAAATATCTGACCTAAGGTCTCTAAGTGCATAATCACATTCAATGTTCACAATATTCTATGGACTTTCTAGGCTCCCACATTAAGTGATACAATGCATGTAAAATACTTACATAATACCTGAAAAATAGAAATTATCCAAAAATATTACTACTAATATTATGGAAGTTATCATGTTTATGAGGAAAATATTCATCAAATTATGAACCAAATGAATGGTTTATAAAATAAAGGAATGATCCAATGTCTGGTAGGCATATAGTAGACACCCTTTACTGGCTGATTCAATAAAAAATGAGATTTGCAATTATGGTTTTATTTTATAGTTTCATCCTCAAGCAAACTTTATTCAAGAAAGAATAACCATTTCAGCTTGTCTACATATCAGCTCACCTTTTCACATTGTTTACCTTAATGACAAAAGAACCCTGAGAACATTGAAAATTTTTCCTGGAAAAGACGTCAGTGCCAGATATCTGCAATTAAATACTGATAATTTCACTGGCAGTTCAAGCAGTTTAATGAAGTTTTAGATATCAAAATAACTCACAAGTGAGCATGTGTTTCAAAGCCAGGACCCTAGGAACAGCAATCCTGGCTTGAAATTCCACCTCCTTGTAAATTCTGGATATTAGACCTTTGTCAGATGGGTAGATTGCAAAAATTTTCTTCCATTCTGTAGGTTGCCTGTTAACTCTGATGATAGTTTCTTTTGCTGTGCAGAAGCTCTTTAGTTTAATTAGATCCTATTTGTCAATTTTGGCTTTTGTTGCAATTGTTTTTGGTGTTTTTGTCATGAAGTCTTTGCCCATGCCTGTGTCCTAAACAGTATTGCCTAGGTTTTCTTCTGGGGTTTTTATGATTTTGGGTTTTACATTTAAGTCTTTAATCCATCTTGAGTTAATTTTTGTATAAGGCATATGGAAGGGGCCCAGTTTCAGTTTTCTGCATATGGCTAGCCAGTTTTCCCAACAGTATTTACTGAATAGGATATCCTTTCCCCATTGCTTGTTTGTTGAAGATCATATGGTTGTAGATGTGTAGTGTTATTTCGGAGTTCTCTGTTCTGCTCTATTGGTCTATATGCCTGTTTTGATACCAGTACTGGGATGTTTTGGTTACTTTAGCCTTGCAGTCAGGTAGCATGATACCTCCAGCTTTGTTCTTTTTGCTTGGGATTACTGGGTATATACACAAAGGAATATAACTCATTCTACTATAAAGACACATGCACGTGTATGTTTATTGCATCACTATTTACAATAGCAAAGACATGGAACCAAACCAAATACACATCAATGATAGACTGAATAAGAAAAATGTGGTACATATACACCATGGAATACTATGCTGCCGTAAAGGAATGAGGTTATGTCCTTTGCAGGGAGATAGATGAAGCTAGAAGCCAGCATCCTCAGCAAACTAACACAGGAACAGAAAACCAAACATTACATGTTCTCACTCATAAGTGGGAGTGAAACAGTGAGAACACATGGACTCAGGGAGGGGAACAACATACACTAGGGCCTGCTGGGGGGGTTGGGGGGGGGAACTTAGAGGATGGGTCAATAGGTGCAGCATACCACTATGGCACACATATACCTATGTAACAAACCTGCACATTCTGCACATGTATCCCATTTTTTAAAGAAGTAATAAAAAAAATTAAAAATTCCATCTCCATCATGTATTAATTTATTAACTGTCAGCTGGAGTAAGTCACTTTTCCTTTCTTGACCCTCATTACCAAAGCATCATTTTTTTGGTTTTCTCAACATAAACTCTCCAACTTGCCACCTACATCTCTTGACACTTATTCTCTACATACTAACCATTTCCTTGCAAACTTGAAATAGAGAAAATCCACTTAATGAGTATAGATATTCTTTTTAAATCAAATCAATAACCTTCCCTTAATTAACCAAATTCATAAACATGTGCTCCGTTGTTATATACACATGCATAAATCTCAAATGTATACGTACTGCCCAAATCCTATCTTTTTTTTTTGAGACAGAAAAAAATATCAATGTATCATCATAGATTCACAGCATTCTGTTACTCAAATCTGCCTGCAGAGGACTATGAAGTCAGAATTAATTTAGGCAAAAGTGAGTAATTTTCTCATAGAAGGTAATACTGTTTCAACCAGCCTCTTGCTTTGTCGCCCAAGCTGGAGTGCAATAGCACAAACTCGGCTCACTGCAACCTCTGCCTCCCAGGTTCAAGCAATTCTCCTGCCTCAGCCTCCCAAGTAGCTTGGATTACAGGCACCCACCACCACATTCAGCTAATTTTTTGTATTTTTATCAGAGATGGGGTTTCGCCATGTTGGCCAGGCTGTTCTAGAACTCCTGACCTCAGGTGATCCAGCAGCCTTGGCCTCCCAAAGTGCTGGGATTACAGGCCTGAGCCACCATGCCCAGCCTCAAATCCTATATTTGAGGCTCACTCTCCAGTATCTAATTGCCTCCTAAAAATAGTCACCAGTTTCTTAAACTTGCAATACAAATCAACGTGCCTAAAATTATAATATTCTCTTCCCAAATATAGATTTTCCCTACCATTTATTCACTCTCCACATTTCAGCCAGAGCAAATTTTTAAAGTTTAAATCTGAGTTTAAATCTGAAAAAGTCTTTTGATATCTGTCATTGCTTAGCCAATTGACCACATATAATTGAAATGTAAAGTACTAGTGTTCCCAGGAAGAAGAACAAACAAATACTCAGTGTCTGCCACATTATTACCAGCACACATTATTTACAATAAGGTATGGCACTTTTTGAATGCCTGCCAAATACTGAACATGTTGCTATGAGATTGGCTTATACAGTACAGTTCAAATTTGTTTGCTTGTGGTAGGAGAATCATTAGAGTAGTCACCTTGGTTGTTTTAGGAAGTCTAGTAATAATAGTGTCTAAAAATGGTAATGTTTAAGAACTTATGAAGGTAGCCAGAGAGCTTATTTATCCAATGTGGTGAAGGGAATCAGAAGTTTGGGTTGGAATAGTTGTAAAGATGTTTCTGAAGCTTTGGGATATAGGAGCCATGGAGGCAAGAGGTGAGTGGGTCTGAGTACATGTGGAAAAAGACAATAAACATGGTTGACTTTTTTCAGTTTGTATCAAGTTGAGTAGAACTATATGAGTTCCTTAGTCTTTCAGATGTCAGTGGTTGAAACAGTATTTCCTTCTATGAGAAAATTACTGAATTTTGCCTAAATTCATTCTGACTTCATAGTCTTCTGCAGGCAGATTTGAGTAACAGAAAGTTATGAATCCATGATGATTCATTGAGATTATTCTTTTTAATATTTGTTTTTTAAGATCTTGTCTATGGATTATCAGTGCTCTGGGGTCAAGGTGGGCAGAATTCAGAAAAATGGCTATATATTGAACAAAAAACTAAATACTAAGAGCTTCGGTCTAGGAAATGAAGATGCTGGTGATGACAAAGCCAACTCATGATAACATACTCTTTGCAATCATTCTCCCACTTCGTTACTCTCCTTCAAAGCTTAGCCCAGAAATCACCTATTCACTAATTCAATCTATTGCTATCAGACTTTTGGCTTCCCGCCATCACTTTCATATCAGTAAAACTGACCTTGTCAGAGTCATTGAGAGTCTCCAGATGTTCCTCTATGGCAGTGGAATTCTAAACCTTGGACCCCTTTCCCATTCCAGAAACTCCTTCTTAGTATCATATGCCTTTGATTTTCATCTTACCTCTCTGATGTACCCTTTACAGCTTTCCTCCAGGTTCTTCTCTCCCATCTGTTCTGTAAATGTCAGAGATGCTAATATTTTGTCTTTCTTCATTTTCCTTGTGTTCTCTTCTCTCATTTACTAGCTCTGAAAATTAGCCTTGTGGGGTCTTTGCTTGTTCATCTAAAAAAAATAGGTAGGAAATATTTAATCTATAGAATTTCTGTGAAAATTAAATGGGTTAATACATCTAGAGCTTTTAGAACAGTTTCTGGCAAATGTGAAGCATTCATTAAATATTTGTCTATTTGATTTTTAGAAATCAATAGATAGTTTCTCTACTTACATAAAATTTGTTGTAAAGATGTCATAGGAACAGCTGATTGCTTAAAATTATTAAACTATTTTGCATCTGCTGAAGTGGCATATGTATGTACATATGTAGAAATAAAATTAGGTCTGAGATGATGTGTTAGTATTCATAATACTTGTCTATTTTACAATATTTATCAAGTAGAACTGAACCATAATAGTTCATGGGTCACTCTTATTTGTTGAAGTTGTGTCTCTAGAAGAAAACATTCAATTTTGCCTGAATTTAGTTTGTCTCATAGTTCCTCTGCAGGTAGATCTGAATGACAGCATATCATTAATATTTATTACTATGTTGTCATTATTTTATTTTAATATTTGTCATTTTCGAGTTTGCCTATGGGCTTTCTTTTTCTATCTGTATTGATTTTTGAATCTATTCACTATATTAGTCTACTTAGATTTATTTTTCTCTCTATACCAAATTTAAATCATCTAATCTAAGCCCCTATTATAAAATTTCAGTTTTATTATAGTACCTCACCAAAATATTTATTAGTATGTATTTTCCCTTTAAAAATATTTTAACTGCACATGTACTCTATAAATATAAGTGTTGAAGCTTATTTTAAAAGACTAAGATATCAAAATACCTAATGCCATTCTTCTTCCCATAGGTAAACATCCTTCCCCATTTGCTTTGCATTTTGGAGCCCTTAAAACATATATAAAACTTTCTATATTTAACTGTTATTTTGTTCACAATAATGGAATCATGGAGTATGTTTTGGTTTGCAACTTTATTTTTTATTTAATAATTTAACATATTTCTATGTAACAAAAATGTATTTAATAGTTTAAAAATACTTATCTCAAATTTTAAATTAAAAGTGTTTTATTTTACATACTTCTGAAATATCTTAACACTGCTATATCTAATATTTAAACAAGCCCCTCAGATCATTTTGAGTCTGTGTGGTGCATCACTGGTGTGAACAATTAAGGGGATTTGTTGGCTCATCTAGCTGGACATTTCTGGTGAGATCATGTATGGTACCATAAGAATCCCAGCTTTATTTCTTTGAAGAACTTTGAAACTCTCAGCTTTGATATGATCTGTGTGTCAACTTTATTCTCAGACTAATAACAGGGTTTTCAGACGGTCTATGTCTTGCTGATATACACAACATTTGTGAAAGCAAATCTTTTTTCCTGTGGCTCTCATTTAAGGTTAATGAATATTCTTTACCGGAAGGCTTTGGCAATTTTCCCTTTCTGTCTTATAGAACCGAATTACTAAACTTTCTCCCCATTACCTTTCTAACTTAAACTTAAACATTTTTCTATGCTGAGAATCTTTCTTCACACCTCTCCTCTATCCCATTTAGGTTACCCAAGCTCAGATCAAAGTGATGTTTCAGAATTTCTTTCAATTCCCATCTTTGATAACTCTGTGTTTTTACAAGTTTTTCTCGTGCTTGCATTGCCTTTTCTTTTCTCATGTCAAATGCATATTTGTTGTTCAGCATCCATTTGTTCCACAGCACTCCAGAGAGGATTTCTACCTTTCTTCTCTACCTTCCAACCTATTCAACAACTACTAAAGCACTAATCATGTTTAATTCTAACAATTTAATTAAATATATTTGACATTAGATTGTAGATTTCTCAGTGACCAGGGTAAAGGACTCTCTATTGATGCATCTCAGAGTTC
The DNA here is from genome assembly GCF_029289425.2 of Pan paniscus. Lineage (NCBI taxonomy): Eukaryota > Metazoa > Chordata > Mammalia > Primates > Hominidae > Pan > Pan paniscus. The sequence continues at coordinate 82,906,760 of NC_073263.2, read as the reverse complement.
CAGTATAACATCATCTCAATACAGAGTTCTCAGTAAATATTTGTTAGAAGAAAAGATAGCTTTAAGCTTAATAGTGATGGATTATAATTTTTTGAACTAGTTCTCTCATACAGAACATTTATTGCCAATATCAGACATAACAACTAACAAAACGGAGACTGATATCAGCCCATGTCGCTCATGATCTTGGTTGAGGGAAGCTTGAGAGCAATATTCCCAATAGTGGGGAATTTCCCTGAACTACCCCTCAAAAAAATGTTCACAAAGCTCTAATGGCTTCTGGGGTAAAAGCCATGGATTCTTGGCTATATAACCTTTCCCATGTAAATGTGAAAAAGATAGTTCTGTCCTGAGCCACACTGCAAGCTTTCATGAAGCACAGCATCCCCATTGGAAGACCCCATTACTCTTTCTGTTGTCCCTTGAAATGACCATGGGGGAAGCAATGGAGAAGCTCTACAGAAATGATTCATATTGGGATGCAAATGGCAGATGGTTTCAGTGATTTCCTGCAATTCAGGCCTGGATGAATGGAAACCCAACATGGTAGTGGTAACAATGCCAAAGAACCAACAGGGGATCTCAATGGGTGACAAGAGGAAAAATCAAACAAACAAACAAAAAACCAAAGGGAATAAGGCCAGCCTGCCGAGTAATGTGACTTTGCTTGTTAAGACAAGGGGTAGTAAAAATAAAAATCCATGGGACAAAAAAAAATAAAAATAAAAAGACTGCCAACACTCTAAGGAGGCAGAGAGTGTGTTCCCCTAATTTGGAGGGTAAGGCCCTCAGTTAAGCAAAAGAAAAAGAGGAGAGGAAGACCCACATCAGATTTAGTTAGAATCCTGCATGGTAGCCCTCAGAGTCCCTGAACATCTTTTGTGAACAGGGGTGCATGGGTTTTTAAGGCTTTCTGATGCCCCAACCAAGTCAATGAGGAATATGATCCCAATTCAGTGCAATGAATCAGACAAGGAAGATGTGATCCCCTTTGCGTGTATCTTGACTTCACGCCCTCAAAAAGAATGATTAGGAATGAGACCAAGGTCTCTGAGTCTCTGCTGGGGCCTAATGGACTTACATGCCTGACAAATTAAAAGAAAAAAAGAGAGAATTCAAACTTCTTTGTGGCTCATGGATACTGGTGATCAAATCATAATAGGCAGAGGCCTCCACAGGGGTAGGGCTAAGCTTATGAAAGTAGGAGGTTTGGGGACAAACACAGTGATGTATAGCTAACATAGCTCACATGCAGGTTCACGTGTGCTTACAAATGGGGTTCTTGGGCCATTTGGGGCAACAGTAATCATGGTTCACACAATTGAGTGCATTATAGACATTTTGGCTGCTTGTGGCACAAAACATCACTATTGCCTCGGGGGATATGTCCCTTCATTACACAAGATTCAAGCCATAAGAGAGTGGTGCATTCACCCTTACTGGTCACCTAAGTTACCCAAGCCCAAGTCCTGAAGGATTATTCAACAAAAGCAGTGCAGCATACCAGGCACAGAGCATTGCCCTGTTGATATAGGACTTGCTGCAGACAAGAATGTTAGACACCAACCTGTTGCATTTAGCAGCCAGTCCATCCTGTAAAAAAAAGTCTCAAAAGCCTGGAGGCTAACTACCACAGATTGAATGCCAAGATGCCACCCTCGGTACCTGACATTATTGTTATCCCCAAAGTACTGGTAGCCCACAGGGGAAACTGGCATGCTGTTATAGATCTCACTAATGCTTTCTTCTCCATCTCTTTGCGTGATAAAGATCACATGCAACAGCTTGCAACGTATTTTACTTCTCCAGGGTTACCTCAGTTTCCCTGTAATGTGCCACTAGTGGGTAGGGTTAGTTCTTCAGCAAGCCAAATTATTCCTAGAAGTTCTTGTCATCCACTATGCTGATGGCATCATCATTGATGGCCTGACTTAAAAACAAGATAACCAGATCCTACGTAAGGTCACAGACACTAGAACACAGACAGGCAGGGCCATCAACCCTAATAAAATATGGGGTCATGCTCAACAAATGTAGCTCTTGGGAGCCACTCAGGATGATAATCAGAGATGTTGGATAAAATTATTAAGGTAATTTTATTTCTAATTAAATCAAACAAAAATTGCTGACCATAGTGACTCCTACTAATAAGAAAGAAGTTCAACAGCTGATAGGCCTATTTAGTTATTGCAGACAACATGTACCACATCTGGATACTCTTGACCTTCATTCAAGGTGACCTGCAAGGTGGCCACCTTTACATAGGAACCCCAACAACAATAGACTCTGGAAACCATGCAAAATGCAGTGACACAGGCCCTACCATTGGGCTGATGGACCCACTAATTCTATGGAGCTATAGGTCTCTGTGACAACTACTCATGAAGATTGGAGCCTATGACAACAATAGATTGTTACTGGGGTATATCAGCCCCTCAAATTTTAGACAAGCAAAGTACCCAAGGCATCATCCACCAGATACACCCCCCTTCAGACAGAAACTCCTAACCTGCTGTTGTGCTTTAATAGAAACAAAGCAACTGACCACTGCAGCATTGCAGGTAATCTTAAAACCTGAGCTGCCAGGCTGGGCGTGGTGGCTCCCGCCTGTAAACCCAGCACTTTGGGAGGCCAAGGCAGGCAGATCACGAGGTCAAGAGATCGAGACCATCTTGGCCAACATGGTGAAACCCTGTCTGTACTAAAAATACAAAAATTATCTGGGCATGGTGGTGCACGCCTGTAGTCCCAACTACTACAGGAGGGATGAGAGGCTGAGGTGGGATAATCACTTGAACCCAGGAGGCGGAGTTTGCAGTGAGCCGAGATCACGCTACTGCACTCCAGCCTGGCAGCAAAGCGAGACTACATCTCAAAAACAAAACAAAAAACAAAAAACCTGAGATGCCTATCTTCATACAGATTTTCATGAATCCTACTGATACAATAATAAAATAAAAGAAAATAAAATAAGGGCACACTCACCAAAGCTCCATTATTAAATAAAAATGATACCTCCAAGAAGGATTCAGATCAGGGTCCCAGGAAGTCAACCTACTCCAGGTATAAGTAACTGCCTTGCCAGAGGGAGCTAAACAGCTCATAGGGGATGTTACTGCACCTGCCTTAACTAAGTGGGGCTCTTGATTCAAAGATGTTCCAGCTCATGGTATGGCTCAGTTGATTAATAGATCTGCAAATTCAAAGCTCATGGAGTCCCATAGGGCACTGCTGCCATCTGTCCAAAGGATGGCCACCTTTGAATTGAAACCAGACAAGGACACTATATGAAATGGATGGAACTCCCAGTAGTAACGAGGGCCTTGCAGGCCACTCCAACAGCAACTCTGCTACATATTTACAAACTCATGGGCTATTACAAACAGGCTAACTGTATGGTCCAATGACTTGCAAATAAATGATTAAACATTAAGGGCCCCCCTGTGTAGGGACAGGGACAGTGACAGCAGCTTACAAACAAGACAAAACAAAAACAAAACTATTCATCACTCATGTTGGTGCCTGTGACACAGGACCATTCAAAAGGGAACAAAATGAAACTCACAAGCTGATCTAGCATGCACTTACCAAATCACCACAATTGTTGTTCCCCCAGGGGCAGAAACATCCCGCATGCACTCTTACCCCCTCTGGCAAGGCAGGTGTTAAGTCTATGACACAGTGGAACATAAAAATTCACCTCAGGTGCAAAAATGGACAAGATTATGAGAATTTACCCTTTAAAAAAGGCAAAAATAAGATAGAATTGTTTAATATCTTTCAGTAACCCCTGGCCTTGCAATATGGAAAACTGGGCTAAATTAACCAAGACATAGGCCTCACATGAGTGTGGAATATTAACCACTTAGGACCCCTTGTTTTCAGTCATGGATTCTGATACATTGCCATGGTGCATATTCCAAACAGGAGACTGCCTTTCTAGTGTGCCATGTAAACATAAGTGCCACTATTGTAACCTTCAGAAAACACCTCTGCCATATTTTTAGACATCCAGAAGGATTTTAATTCACTGAAGGTACCACATTCACTGCACAAACCACACAATAACTGACACAGTCCCACCACATAAGACAAATGTTTTGTACTCTCTGGGCAAACGGGGCAGTAGAGCAATTGGATGGTTGGTGTAAACCATGAACACACAAAGGCCATCAAAAGGTCAACTAACTGCGTCATACTCTCCTTTAACAAAAGCCATTTGTACACTAAATACTGACGCAGGATATTTCCCAGACCCCTTCATGGGACTTGAGAGAGTGGTGCCCCATTTACTCAGCCTGCCACTCTCAACTCCTCTTTGGAGGGCGTGCGTGAGCAAATGAGGCAGGACTGGAGTACACAAGTGCTGGAACCAGCTGGCTGCTTTGGCGCCAGGAGGAGTAAACTCCATGCACTGGACCCGCTGTGTTCCAACCCTCGCGGGAGGGAGCACCCAGGTAAGTGGGTGCAGGAGCTAGGGCAAGCACTTTTCAGTGCTGGCAGGAGCAAATTCCATGCAAGCCCCAAGGCAGCATCAAAGAGTGTATGCCTGTGACCTATGAAGCCAGAGAGTGTGTTACAGTACTCTTTTAGCTCTGCTGTCCACAGACGGCTTAAGTATTAACAGCTTAGTGGACCCTCTGCCTCTTTGCATGAGGCAGCTGCCTTCCACCAGTGAGGGCAAAGGGACAGTGTGTCAGCTTTTTGTATCCACACTCGTGGATCCCAAGCTCTTGTCCCTCATCCAGGAAAAAAAAATGAGGGTGCATGAATGAATTGAAGGATGGTAAATGTGGTGGATTTTATTGCTGATGAAAGTGGCTGTCAGTGGAAAGGAGAGCTGAAAAGGGGATGGGAGGAGGGTAGGTAAACTTCCTCTGGAGTGCAGCCATCTCCAGCCGGATTCTTCTCTAAAGTTATGCCATCAAGCCATCCCTCTGAAGTCAAGCTGCTCTCTCTGATGTCAGCCATAGTCCCCAACACCCAGCTGCTTCTTTTCTCTGCCAGCTGAGTCGGGGGTCTTTATAGGCACAGGATGGGGTGGGGCAGAGACATGGGTGGTTTAGGAAAACGCAACATTCAAGAGAGAAAACAGGAATATAAGTGTTTACTTTGGGCCATGGTCTCAGGTTTTTTGGCTCGAAGGTGGGGCTTTGCCAGGGACCTGCCCCTGTCTGCCTAGAATTTCTCTTCCTCCAGTCCCTATCAATACTACATTCCAGCATTAAAAAAAAAAAAATGGCACTACAATCCATGTTAAAAATGTTGAACTTTGGGGAGGGAAGTGAAGGACCAGGAAGTTGCCTAATTAGGCTGTTGTTTCAAAATCCCAAGCGCAATATACCCAAGAGTTTTCCCCACTCTGAAATGCACCCTGCAGTGCTGGTTCGTGTTCTAGGCCACAATGGCAACACTACAGGAGCCTCCTTTTTCAAACCTGTAGGCAAGGCTATCTTTGGGCACCTCTCCATTGTGGGATTCCCCATAGGGAAGGGGGAAGAGGGGACAGAATATCAAGGTACTAGGGTTCCTCTGGTTGTGCCTGGGACTCCCAGCACCCCCGCCCCCACCCATAAAGATAGGAAATATTATAGAACATGCCAAATTTGTTTAGGGTGTGACCTCCTTCCCTAAGTTGGTTGACTGGTGCCTATGGGTCAAGTAACAAGGGCAGTGGATCTCTACAAAGACTGGAGCCTCAGGATATGAACAAACAGCCTAGTCAGCTAAATCCAGGTAATCCTTACCCCAGGTTATTGGATAAGATCATCCCTGGCCTCAGAAGGAAGTTGGGAGAATTAATCATTCCTCTTCTTATTCCTGCAGAAGCCACTGCCTTGCCTGACATTATAACACAAATGAAAATAAGCATAGCCACGGTGAGAGGAGGAGAGTTCAAACAACACTAGATTTCTTACCCCAGGCTGAACATCTTTCTTAATCCATTTTGTGCCCTGGTAGATACACAAGGACTTGGATCACCTACAAGCTGGGTTAAAATGCCAAGTGACTCCATTGCTATACGTCCAGGTGCAGACACATTCTTGAGTCCCTTGCTTTAATATGACTTAAGATATGGGCCGGGCACGGTGGCTCATGCCTGTAATCCCAGCACTTTGGGAGGCCCAGGTGGGCAGATCACCAGGTCAGGAGATCGAGACCATGTGGAACCCCGTCTCTACTAAAAATACAAAAAAATTAGCCAGGCGTGGTGACAGGCGCCTGTAGTCCCAGCTACTAGGGAGGCTGAGGCAGGAGAGTGGCGTGAACCTGGGAGGCAGAGCTTGCAGTGAGCCGAGATCGTGCCACTGCACTCCAGTCTGGGCAACAGAGCGAGAATCCATCTCAAAAAAAAAAAAAAAAAAAAAAAAGATATGACAGGAAAGAATCCCTAGGCTGGAACACACATTACTGATCTATGTTGGCATTTCAGGCTTGGATGTGCCTTTTTTTCTTTCCCTGCTACCACATAGCAAAACGAGCTGAGACTGTATATAATGAGTCTACACAGGATAATCACAAATCCCTGATGGGGGTCACCTGCACCCCTCCGGGTTATGGATTTCTCTGTGGACCTTAGTGGGCAACAGAGTGTTTGCCCTTGGGCAAAGAATCTTATTGCCTTTGAGCCCTAGGGCCCATAGTTCATGTTAAAAAATTACATAAAGGGCTTGAGAGGGGGTGCAATTGGGATCCATTTTTCTAACCCACCACTGACTGGTTTATAACGTCCTCCTGGTAGTACAAACTCACAACTGGTTTTATTCTGCTGCTCCTATTTTAATACAGACATAGGTGTACAAGCTGTAGGACAAATGGTATACAATCTGTCCTTAATCATGGTGGAAATAGCTAATAATCCTACTTAAGCCATACAAGATCAACAAAACCCAATAAACTCACTAGTCAATGTGATAATGGACAATTGAACAGGCCTCATTGTCTGCTAGCAGAACAGGTTGGCATTTGTGCTTTTACCAACACCCTTTGCTGTGTAAATATCAATAGTTTAGAGAAGGTAGAAACTGAGCAGGAGGAGATCCATGCTCAGGCTGGAGATCATCAGCTGTACACCCCTCCTATCTGTGAAGCTCATTTTGTGATCTATTTAATTGCTTTAATTCAGGCACTTGGGGTTCCTGGTTAAGAATTATCTGCCAGGGAGGCCTCATCATCCTCCTGGGTCTGGTTCTCCTAGTGACCCTGATGTCTCAAAATGACAGAGGGTCTGTGAGCAAACTGCATCTATAAAGTGTTGTTCAGGGGTTCACTGGACACAACTCTCCTTACAAATTTGGGGACAAGAGGTGGCCCTACCAAATTTTATGTACTTTATCTGCTATTTCAGTAGCCAATCCAGGGCCAAAAGTGTTTTTTTGGGGATTGACAGTCACACATGGCCTGACAACCCTTACAAGGTTGCATAGAAGTGAGCCTCAGGCCCGGAGAAAACATTTCCTTACATGGAGATAAAGAGGCCTCGCAGGCTGTGCTGAATGTATCATCTTTTGGGGGCATGTCTTTCCATGATCTGGGCTTGATGTACACTTTTTTGTTTTGGTAAAACATGTGCGTGATACAGCACCTGGCCCATCCCACTGCTATTACTATTTCTTATGGGGAGAGAAATAGATATTTTACTTGCAGTACATGAAGTTTGTGGAGAAGAGGCAATAGCCATGGGGGACTGAGGCTTACTATGAAGGCTAAACCTGCTCTGTCTCTTGCTAAATGAGTAAAACGTTCCATCCAATGTCTGGGTAATTTGTGCCTCTCTTCGTAACCCTGACACCTGCAAACAACGTAGTGAGTTTACATGCTGGGATCACTGGTCCTGGTGGTAGACATTGTTACATTCTTTGCTTTTTGGCTATCCTTCATGCAATAACATTCCTCCCCTGGAGGTGACAACAGGTGCTAGTAGCTTAGCAGAAACAATTGAGGGGAAATGGTGGATGATGGGTTCTAAGATGTAAGAGAAAGTAGGTCCTTTAGTGTTTCATTAACCATGTAGGTATGATATATGATTCTGAGTTCGATGGAAAGTAAAGGGAAATTTGGATCACCGTGTAAGATGATCTTCAGACTTAACATTTAAAATTATTCTAATAGCTATTTGGAAAATAGAATTCAGTAGATCAGACGCAAACTTAGAGACAAGTTGATATGCTGTTGCAAAAGAGATAATAGTGACTAGGAACTAAGGAGGTGAAAATAAATGGTTGAATAACGCACATAAGTTGGAGATAATGGCAGTAAGATTGAAGACGGGATCTTCAATCTGAAGTGTGAAAAAGTTGATAAGATAGATGATAGATTTGTAAATTGAGACAGAAAAGTCAGAATGGGAGCAGGCATGGGAGAGTAAACCAAAGTTTGGTTTGGAACATGTATAGTTTGAAATGCCAGCTAAGTATCTTGGTGGAAATGTTATGTTTTCAGTAGATTATATTGAACTGGAATTCATGAAAAAGTCAATAGGGACTGGTGATACATATTTTGGAGTCATCAGTGTATAGATGTTTTTTAAGCCATAAGGGGATTGAATGAAATCCTTTAGGAGAGTATTTGTAGAAGAGAAGATAAGTTTAATATTAGCCTGAAGTGGGGAATTAGGGGTTACTTAAGCAAGATTATTAAAGTTTTGGAGCTTGAGTGAAGTTTAATGGAACTGATATACTTCCAAGAGCTTTTGAGGGGTCATAGTGAGGAAACACTGAGTTCAGTCATAGGTTTGTAGAACTTAAGGTTGGTACAAGGTTTAATAATTGAAGTGTTAATTTCACTGGTATATTTCCTACATCAATTTTTGAGATGATCATAGAGGTAAAAGACATCAGGGGCATGGAATAGAGGGACTATTATGTTTCACTTACATTACAATTTTCTCCACATTATTTTTTTCTAAAGCTTCATAGCAAAACTTAATTTAAAAAGTTTTCCCTGTTTTAAAATTTTATTATCTAACATATTATTTCGAGAAACAATAGTCATAAAATTTCATGCACAACCTTTTTTAACAAGCCTTCGATTTTATGTTTCATATTTGAATTTCACTCCCAACTAATTAAGCACAACACTGGATAAATACAGCTCAAGGAATCATGTTCTTCAGATGTTTTCCCAAAAGTAAATGAATACAGTTTATTAATATGAATTTTATTTAATCAACATATTACATGGCAGTCTTAGTATTATGCTAATCAAGACAGCAGTGAATAAGAATCTGTGACTAAAATATTTTTAAATGAATATGTTATTAATGTTACCAATAGTCTTATTTCTAAGATATAACAGAGTTTACATCATGAAACATAAAATAGTATGATAAATACATATGTATTACATAAAAGTATGATATATATGTATATATGTGTACATACATACATGTATGTATCTACAAATAAATATATAAAAGTATGATATATATGTATATATGTGTACATACATACATGTATGTATCTACAAATAAATACCTAAAAGTATAATATATACATACTTATAGGTAGTTGAATACCAGACTGATTTCTCAGACTTGAACTAAATTGTGAAACATGGAAGACCTACCCTGGGGTACTTAGCATCTGGTGCTGTGCTTAATTGTGCGTAAGATCAAGTGCAGTTCTTCTTTGACCGTCAGGCTCCTTGGTACAACAGTGCTCCTGCAGTGTTCATTATGTTTTCTAATCTGATTCAGTGACTAGTCATTCTATGCTTCAGACTATGGAATAAAAACCAATGGGGAAGAACTGGGTAAAATAATTTCAGTATCATAATGAGGCTGGAACCTCTGCTTGGAGTCAAACAATTCTGAGTGTTATTCAACTAATTATCTTAATATTTCAAATTTTAGAAATTGGGGGCATTACACTGATGCAGACATTGCTTTCTACGCTGTCACCATATGCATAGGCACCATTGCAAAATGAATACTTGTCTTTACTTTCTCTTATGTCATTAATGTTTTCTTTCCTAATAGTATTAATTATATCATTAAAAACCATAGATGTTTATTAAGAATTCAGTATTGCTTTGTACAGATAAACAAGGAGATTTGTTGAAAATATATCGTTTTCATTTTAAATTCTGATTACTGAAATTGCATGGGTTTTATGCAAAGCATTGTTTCCAAAACTGGAAAATATATAATCGGACCAAAAAATAGACATGTATATCATCTACCTTTAAAACAATACTTTGAGATTTAAAAAAATTGCTCTTTGTATGGATAGTTATTCATATATATATGTAGTATATGAATTTATATCTATTTATAAAAATATACGTGTTTTTAAAGGAGAAGATATCAGAAGCAGTTGTAACAGAGTTGAAACAGATTTACATAGTCTCTATAGAAGCTAAACTGGTATTTAAAGTATAAAATTTATTTCCTAAAAGTGGAAATTTAGTTGTAGGCAATCTTGTAATGGTTGTTAACAGTAATTTTTAGGTGAGTTTGTGTCATTGGCATATTAGACCTCATTTTCTGTACCCACAGTGAACTTGCATTCTACAATTAAATGTGAATCTATAATTATATTTAATACCTGCACATACAGAGTATCGCTCTTCAAATCTGAAGCCACTTTTGATTGCACATTATTATCATGACATATACCTGAATGGATGAGGGCTGAAAATGATAAATGGAAATAAAAGCTCAAGATCTTATTTGCGTCAACATTTTTATTGGATTTTACTGAGTTAAAATTTTGATGCAGGAATATTCATGTATTTTAAATGTACTGGTCATTGACTTTTTAATAAATTTGTTAATGTACTATTGGCAAATAAACTACATATACTCAAAGTACACAATTTGGTAGGCTTCAATATACGCATATATATACCAAACCATAACCAGAACTATAATATGTGCATTATGTTCTCAAGTTTCCTTGTGCACCTTTTGTAACCTGAAATTTTGTGAGTTATTATAATCAAAATAAATACTAATATTTCATATATTCAGACATATCTAAATCATTATCCTTGAAAGAATGCTGATATGGAAAAAATGTTTTGTCACTAATTATGTACTTTTATTTATGTTTTCTCATTTAGAAAAGGCTGTTATAAAATATTTAGTTGTGGCATGATAGCTTGTTCAAAAAAATCTATCTCCCTAAATTTGACAAAATTAAATCATAAAATTTAAAAATTTCATAATGTTTCAAAAATGTAATGGTAAAATGCTGTCTTAAACATAGAGAATCAATTTTTATTTATTTTTTAGACAAAAAATAGGAGAATATGCACAGACACAGTGATAAAGAAGTTAGAAATTTAAGAAATATGCATAAAACTTGGGTGGCACATCAATGCATTTTAGTGATATTATAAGAAGTCTTCAAAGATGTAGAGAATTGTTACTATATAGAGAGAAAATGCATTTAAAAGTTAAAGTTGGCAAAAGACATATCTGATAAAGGACTGTTATTCAAAATATACAAAGAACTATTACAACTCAACAATAAGAAAAAAACTGATTAAAAATTGGGCTACGACCATTGACACCTCAGTAAAGAAGATATACAGATGACAAATAAGCATATGAAAATATGCTCAACATCATATGTAATCAGAGAAATGCAAATGGAAGCAGCAATGAGATACCAATCCACCCCTTCTACAATGGCCAAAATGAAAAACTTTAACATCACAAAATGCTGACAAGGATGTGGAACAACAGAAACTCAGTAATTGCTAGTGGGAATGAAAAATGGTACAACCACTTTGGAAAATAGTTTAGCAGTTTCTTACAAAACTAAACATACCTTTACTATATGATCCTGCAACTGCACCCCTTGGTCTTTACCCAAAGGAGTCGAAAACTTCCGTCCACACAAAAACCCACATAATGATGCTTATATGAAAGCAGCTTTATTCATGATTGCCCAAACCAGGAAGTAGCGAATATGTCCTTAATTAGATTAATGAATAAATAAACTGTGGTACATATAGATAATAAAATGCTATTCAGCACTAAAAGAAATGAGCTATCAAGCCATAAAAATACATGGAGGAAACATAAATACATATTAGTAACTGAAAGAAGCCAATCTGAAAAAGCTGCATAATGTAGTGATTGGCTTCTTTCACTTACTAATGTATTCCAATAATACAACATCTTGGAAAAGGTAAAACACTATGGAGACAATAAATGTTCAGTGGTGGCCAGGAGCTAGGAGTGAGGAAGGGATGAATAGGATAGAGGATTTTTAGGACAATGGAAATCCTCTGTGTGTTGCTATAATGGTAAGTACATGTCATTATATGTTTATCCAAACCCATACAATGCACCTAATGTAAAGTGTGGACTTGGGGTGATGATGATGTGTCAAGGTAGGTTCATCCATGTGATAAATGTACAACTCTGGTAGTGGGTACTGAAAATGGAAAGGCTATGCATGTCGGGGGAAGGTAGGGGGCTTAGAAGAACTCTGTACCTTCTGCTCAATTTTGTCATGAACCTAAAACTAGTTTTAAAACATAAAGTCTAGGGCTGGGCACATTGGCTCACGCCTGTAATTCTAGCACTTTGGGAGGCCAAGGCGGGTGGATCACCTGAGGTCAGGAGTTCGAGACCAGCCTGGCCAACATGGTGAAAGCCCCTCTCTACTAAAAATACAAAAAATTAGCCGGGTATGGTGGCAGGCACCTGTAATCCCAGCTACTCAGGAGGCTGAGGCAGGAGAATTGCTTGAACCCAGATGGCGGAGGTTGCAGTTAGCGGAAATCGCGCCATTGCACTCCAGCCTGGGCAGCAAGAGTGAAACTCTGTCTCAAAACAACAACAACAACAAAAAAGTAAGGTCTAGGGTTTTATTTAAAGTTAGTTATCTATTACATCTACTAAAGTACTACATTTTATGATCATTTTCCTGGCTATTTGTTATTGAGTGAAAACAATATTGTGAAAAAAATACATTCCATAGTTAACGATACACTTTTATTAAGATTATCTTCATGCTTAATTAAGTAATCTGGAACTGGTAGAAGAAAATTATAGTCTATGATGCCATGAAAGTAAATGTAGGTTGGAAAGACATATATCTGGTCATACTTGTGTGTGGCTGACTCTGAGGTTCCATTTGAATTCTTCATTATCTATCACCCAGAAGAGACAATCTTTCTTTAAAACAATAGGTATATCAGTTTGGTTTGTTAAATTTATACTGTAGTGTATCAAATTTTCCTTCCTTGATCAATCAAAATGTTTAAACTTCCACTAAAACTATTAAAAATTTGCCAAAAAATAATTTCTGCACAGATAATATTTTAATATGTGTTTCCTTAAGAAAGAATGACCTAGATAAAAATAAATATTTGAATGAATGAGTAAATAGCACCGTGCAATAGTGAAAGAACATATTAGCCATATCTCATTTTAGAAGTAGTTTTTCTTACCATATACTATCAATAGAACTGAACTAATCCCTGACATAATTTCCCTGACTGTATTTCAATATTTTGAATTTATATTATTATTAATAACAACAATAAAATGTGCATAGTGACATTTCCTGCTTTGAGATTTAAATTATTTTGCATACAGTTTCATCATCTCAAATACTTTTCTCAATCTATTATAAATGAAGTAAGAAAAGATTGAGCTAGTTCATCGTTAATAAAACTTTTAAGTGACCTCAGCATTTATCCTTGCTATAATTTCTATTGTATATATATTCAGGTTTATTCACTTTTATGTCTAAAATCAAATGTCCTCTCATTTGCAATTTGGCTTTGGACACCAGTTTATATATTCTTAAAGATTTCTGCTCTTTTTTCTACCATTTTACAATATCCTAAATCATGCAAACATATGCCTTAAATTTAAAAGTAGATAAATTTTGGTACATTTAATCTAATTTCTTGACTTGGTCAAGTTACTTTTGCTTACAAGTAAATTTATATTATTGTTATAATTCTAGTTTGAAATTAATTTTAGTAAGTTTATCATGATGGATAATTATTTTAAAATGTATTTCATTGATGTCTTCACTCAGTTATGGCATATTATTAAGAATCTACTTGATAGCAGGGTTATTCCATTTCACCTTGCAATTTGATAATTGCTTAAGTGGCCGCTTGTCAGCACAGCTCCACATTACTACTGGACAGAGTTTAATATCTAACTAGGAAAAAAAACATAGGTATCTAAAAAATAAGACTATTTTGGCAATATAGGAATTCTTTATGATAGAAAAAAAAAACAATGACCGAGGTTTTACTAAATTGCAAACTTTTTCAATTACCAAGCTACTTTAGAGCCCTGTGTATTAGATGGAGGATTCTTTGGTATAACTTGTATTTGAAGTGGGTTAAGTGCTGAGACAGAATTTTTGTTGATAAAATTCTTATCATATGCAAACTCTAAAGTAAAATAAATCCTTGGTTTTCAAACAATTTTTACCCTTAAATGTTAGTAATCAAAGAGGAAAAAAGAGGCTTTTATGAAATAATGTTTAAACCTTCAATTCCTATGTCATTTAAAAATTCTATAGGAATTTCCATTACAAACACACTTTGAAGGCTTTAGATCTTTGTAGCTGAAATTTGCAACAGAGATCCTCAGTCTCCAACAGTTGTTATTTCCTTAAACAAGAAAGCAAGAAGTCTGTATCATTTTTCAGTGGCAACAACAACAGAAAATGTAAAGAAATGAGATTCCAAATAGAAGTAGAAAAGTCTAAAAAACATTATTCAGTTTGAATGCTGGAAACATGAAATGACATGAATTTCAGTTTCTTATGACATTCAAGTATAATATAGAATTCTCACTATCATTGTTTATCTCCCACTTTTGTTCATGTCTTACTTTATCTTTGAAGATTTGCCTATTTATTAAAATCCTGAAATGCACTGTAGATGCCAGAATATGCCACAGGTATATTTGTAATGATATCTTTAAGTTACATTAAAATCTGAGAATATTATCTGAAATTTGAAATCTTACAGGGCCTGAATATTTTATTACAAAACCTATTTCTATATCCATTTCTGTAGTTTCATGATTTGGAGTGAATAGATGAATAGTGATGGCTGAATAGTATTTATGAGTTTGTTGAAATTAGATGACAATCTGTAAGGCTCTAGGAAATAAACAATTAAACTGAAAATATTTGTTCCTTAACTCCTCTTTGGAAACTAATTTCCTATGCATAAGGACTTCCAGTCTTCCCCAGGTACCCTAAACTCAGACAAACTCCAGCTTTGCCTGTGGCTTTTAATAATGTAAAATGAACTATTTTTTTAAGAAGACAAAAATTGAGCTATTTATGAAAGACTAATCACCTTGGTTGGAGTGCTTGACAGCAGATCAATTGTTCAGGTCATTCTCATATAAGGATTTTACTTTTTAAGGCTAGTGTTAGTGAATCTACTTTTTTTTTCCAATAAAAATAATTTGGCTAATTTGGCCTAAGATTTCTCTCCACTATATATTTGTTACAATTAAACTTGTATTTTTGTGCTCATTTAAAAATAATGTAACTAAGAAAGAAATTTATTGTTAGTCCAGAAATAGTATTTATTCATTAACTCATTTGAAAACAATTTTTGAGAATCTATTTCTAAATCCTATTTCAGATCCTGAGCATAAAAAGAGATGTAAAGTGTAGGGTTTTGCTTTAGTTGCCTTATAAAGAACGAAGCAGTACAAAATAATTTGTGTTATATTAGTTCACTTAATATAAAATATAACACAAAACAATTTGTGCTATATTAGTTCATTTAATCATTTTATTAATGCAATAGGCATCTATGGAATGATTTCTATGTCAGGTACTGGGCCTAGTGTAAGGCATACAAATGCATAAATCATGTATAGCTTACAGTCTAGTAACAAAGACATCTTTGTAGACAAATAATAATTACAACACAAAGTATTCAATGCCTTCATGGAGCTATCAAGTCTGCAGCATGTTGCAGACTCAAGAATGTGCGAAATGCCTCAAGTGAAGTACATTGATGACTACCTTGGTTCTTACTGAATAAATACAACATTGAGAAACAGATGACAAGGGGAAAGGAGGAATTCTAGCTGGGAAATATATATGAAATTGTACTGAGCATTACAAGGATTTTGATTAATCTGGTACAGTTGTACCATAGAGTGTTATGAGCTGACCAAATGTGAGACAGGAGATGTAGGTCCACTTTATGAAAGACCTTGATGGGGTTCAGGACATGTTATCCCAAAATATGGCATCTTGTTATATGGAGTATTTTAAGCTAAAAGAAATTGAGAAAACTACATAAGCAAAGGATAACTCAAGTTTCCCCATACCTTTCTTCCCTGAAGCAGGCTATGAAAAATTCTCTGACCTGATCTTCCTCTAAAGAAAATCATAAGACCCTCATTCGTGAGGATCCTTCTCTATACCCAGAGGGGATCAATGAAGACACAGAGATGCCAAGAAGAAACTGAAGAAACAGGCTATGCTAAGTCTCTCCCCCTGGAGTTTATTCCCATCAGATAGGTAGTGGTGGCAAATAACCGAGTTACGGTGGTGAATCCCTATGGGTCTGCAGCAACCGTAATTCTTGTCTCCTCAGAAGAAAGAATTTGACTGAGGGGCATGAGGCAGAAAAAGACACCGACACCGAGGCAAGTGTCAGAGCAGGAGTGGAAGTTTATTAAAAAGCTCTGTCGCAGGAAACAAAGGAAAGTGCACTTGAAAGAGATCCAAGCAGGCACTTTGGAGGTCAAGTGAGGCATTTGACTTGGGGTTTTATATGTTGGCATACTTGCAGGGCCTTGCGTCCCTTTCCCTGTGATTCTTCCCTTAGGGTGGGCTGCCCACATGCCAGGTGGCCTGCTAACACTTGAGAGGTGAACATGCACAGTGTTTGCTGGAGTTGTATGCATGATCGCCTGAGGCATTTTTACCTTTTCTGGTGGAATGCTTCTGGAAGGTTATACCCTGCCATTTTGTCTCCTAATGCACATGCTGGAGTTTACTCACCCAATTCCTGAGATTTTATTGGAAGCTGCTGATTACCAATTTCAAATGTTTTTATCCCTTGGGAAATTGCCTCTCCCTGGTGCCTGAGACCAATTATCATTTTAGTGTGACAACTGCTGGACCATCAGGAAATTGCCTCTCCCTGGCACCAGCCCAACCAATTATCGCTTTTAGACAGGCAGTGTGATAACTGCTAGACCATCACCTGATTGTCGCCTGACATTCCTCGTGGGTGGGGGATCCCTCTCCTGCCCTGTGCATCCCTAACTAACTACTGTAACAAGATCATACCCTTTTTGTCCAATTACACTTACGCACAGCTGTCTGCTCTCCATCAAATTTACACTTGAAAATACACAGTTTATCTTGTTTCTTTTAGGTCTTTGTTTCTGAAGGCTACCATGTCACATAAAACTTGTAAGAAATAGATGTATGTGTTTTTTCTTGTTAATCTGTCTTTTGTTGTAGGGTCTCAGTCATAAACTTTAGTTGGTAAGAAAAAGATCTAATTTTTTCCCCTGCAGCCTTGTAATTCCATATTTTATCTTATAGGTGGTGAAAAATTATTTTAAGAAAGTCATGAGGAATACATATATATATATATACATACACACACACACGTGTGTGTGTATGTGTAAAGAGAATAAAATTGCTTAGAAGAATAACTAGAACAAGCATAGGTAGAAGGCAGAAAATATCTCAAAGTCATTGACATTATTTGATCAAATTCCAGTTATTCTTTCTTCTAAACACATAGTAACATTCTACTTTTTGATTCTTTGTGATTTATTGGAGCTTTAAACTAACTCTTACCAGTCAGCCATAAGTGAAAGTCACATGTCATTTCTAGCTTATTGCATCTAATTCCTGATGAGAAACTATTCGTATTATCTTTTCTCTTTCCCACAATAGTACTCTTTCCTTCTTTCCAGGTCTCAGAGAGAGGAGAACAAGATTAAACCAAGTGGCCAAGCTGCCCATGTGGATAGGTACAATGAGCAAGAAATAAACCTTTGTTGTTTGAAGTCAGTGAGATTTTTTTTCTTGTGTTTGTGGTGATTAGTGTTGTTACTGCAGTACAACCTATGCTATCCCAGTTCACACAGTTATCACTATGTCCACAAACTGCAGCAAATGTGTCCCATAACTAAAGCAAAACAAACTTCTAGGTGTCAGTAGATTTTATCAAATAACTCTTAAATATTTGTTAACTATGAAACACCATCTGGAGTTAGAGACCAATTTTCCCCATCTCTTGGACTTTGCTTGTTAGAGGTACTTTTGGGAGGTTAGGACATAGCCACCTCATTTCTGGTTCTTCACTCTTCTGATAACACGACATTTCTTTGCCTAGAAGTTTGCCAAAACTGGATCATGTCAGTGAGATAATCTAACTACAATTAAAAGTTCCTTCACTCCATCTCTGGCAAAAGGGTATGCCTATTTTCTTGGTGATAACTCTCACATTTATTACTAGTTCCAAAGACAATTCATGACTTGACTCACCATGGTTAACAAAATACGACTGGGTCTATTATAGTCTTGTTTGACATCCACCTGTCTCTTTTCTTTTTTGAAATTCTGTAGTGTTTTTCAACATCAACAACCAGTTCTCTGGTTCTCTGGATACTAACCAAGTGTGTTCAACAGTTTTATTCAATTCTGACGCTAACTACCCTGAGTTAATGCAGAGCTTACAGGTTATGGACTCGGTCCCATAAGATTGCCAGACCCCATTTCAGGTGCCAGTCATAAGTCCTGGGTCTCTTATACTTGGCTATAAATTAGGGGCTCCAAGACAACCTCCTCAGGTTCAATAATTTGCTAGAATAACTCACAGAACTCAGAAATACACTTTACTGGTTTATTATAAAGGATACAAATGAACAGCCAGATGAAGATGCACATAGGGTCCCAAGCACGGTAGTTTCAATCTCTGTGGAGTTGGGAAGATGGTGTATTCACCATCTGGAAGTTCTCTGAACCCCATTATTTAGGGATTTTCATGGTTTCATCACATTGGAATAATCAATTGATTTAATCTCTAGCTCCTTTCCTCTCCCCAAAGGTTGAAGGGGAAAGTTTCAGGCTTCTAATCAAGGCTTGAGGTTTCTGGCATCCAGCCCCCCCATCCTGAAGCTATCTAGGGGCTGGCAAGAGCCACCAGATTAGAATAAAATCTCCTCCTATCACTCCAACAACACAGGAAACTACAAAGGTTTTAGCTCTGTGACAGGAACCAGTGACAAGAGCCAATATATATTTCTTCCTGAAAATAAATGCACTTATAAAAATGTTTAAAGATAGTTTCCAACGGTTGCAGAACTTTCTCCAGGGTTCAGCTAAAACTGGGTTTTTGTCACAGACCAGGAAAGATTAGGCTTGTGGACATAGAAAGGTGAGTGGAATTAATTGGGCAAAAAGGAAAGGAAAAATAACTCTCGGCAAAGCCAGAGAGAGTCCTGCTAGCAGGTCTCCCACCTCACAAATTGAATCCCAGGTCACCACATGGGAACTGAAGAGGTCAGGCTCCCCCCAAATTCAAACTGCGTGAACTCTCAGAGGCTCCACCTCGTCCTCCCAGTTTGTAGGTGGGCATTATTCCGAGAGAATCAGTCGGGAAATGTGGGCTTCTTCCGGGACTAGCAGTCCTGTTTTTCAGCCTTAGGCTGATTTAGGCTTGAAGGCAGAGTTTCGCTGGGGACCCTTGGCTGTCTCCTGTCTCTATCACAACTAGCCAGTATTAGACATCCTCTGGTGAGCTCATGAAATTCTATGTACAAATAGTTCTTTGTGTTAAATACATCTATCCTCCACTTACATATTCTCCCCCAACTATAAAGCTCACTTCAGAATAGTGTTATTTCCCTTAATTTGTGGATTTATTCCATGGTTCATCATGGCTTATGTCCAGTTAACTTTAGTCACTGCATGGATGAATCATTACAGCAAACATACACCTTTGTTTATTTCTATTGTGATGACATTTTCCAAGTGCACCTTAGGTCCAATATCCTGAGACATAGGTCCAAAATTGAGACTCAGAAATAGGCTTTTTATATTTGATTTTCCCTTCTCGAGGCACTTTTTTCTAACTTACTGTTTCTCTAAATGTGTGATTTCCCAAAGTGAATAATTTTGCAGCCTCATTCCCTATATTGGAGACACAATTTCCTTGACACTGACAGGAGTGGTTATCAATAACCTGTACATAATTCATCACATTTCTCCTCAGTCCTTCTAGTTTTGAATAAACTGAATTGCAGACAAAGGAATCAAACAGAAATAAAGTTAAGAACTGTGCATGCCTTCAAATTAGGTGGGAAAAGCTGTATATCACTGAGTTAAGCAAAAACATAGTATGAGAACTAAAAAATGCTAATCATTCTCACTGCATGACTTTGACTTTTTGCTGTATAGATCTTCCTGGTACTTCCTTACTAGTTTAGGCCTAGGAATGTTGACGATTTGCAGAGCAGATGTACTTTCTCTGAATTTCTCTAATTTGTACCATACTAAACTACTGCACATGATAGCAGGGTAGAGAAAGAGCATACAGGATAAAAGTTTTTATTTATTTATTTTAATTAATTAATTTGATTGAAAGGTACTCTTGCTCGGTCTCCCACGCTGGAGTGCAGTGGCACGATCTTGGCTCACTGCAACCTCGGCCTCCTGGGTTCCAGTAATTCTCCTGCCTCAGCCTCCGGAGTAGCTGGGATTACAAATGCTATTTTTTAAATTAAGCATTTGATTTTACAAATTTTATGAAGCATAATATGAGTTGTCTTGGATAAGTGGCCCACTATTATATCATCTCATAGAGTAATTACAATTGAATAAGTTGCTAATTTAAGTGCTTTAGCCAGGCATGATACAATGTTTGCTATTGTTAAATCAAGTGTAGCTGAAAGCTGCCTCCTTACATATTTTAAGTCTCTGTACCTCGTGAACTACAACCTAAGGGGAGTTGTAAACAGACTGTACAACCTAAAGGGAGTTGTAAACAGCCTACTCTTATGCCAATGACTGAGTTTTGGCCAATCAAAGGTGGCCAACCGTTCAAATCATGTTCAAATAAGGCAAACACAGAGCTTAACCAATCTGGCTTTTTCTGTACCTCACTTCCATTTCCTGTACCTCACTTTCCTTTTTCTGTCTGTAAACCTCCTCCCACCATGTGGCTGCACTGGAGTCTTTGAACTTCCTCTGGCTCCAGAGGCTGCCCAATTTGTAAAGTGTTCTTTGCTCAATTAAAGTCAGATAAATTTATTTTTGCTAAGGTTTTTCTTTTAACCCATTGATGTTAAGGATAATGATGAAAAAAAGGTATTTATTTTTTAACCCACATGGGTTACATTTATATTTATTGCACAATCCTTTTCGGTTACCTCATAACCACAAATAATCAGGCTCTTAACACACCTTTCAGTTTCCATCTCAAAAGAATTAGAGGTAGGGGTGTAAGTTCAGATGAGTTGGGAAGCTCTAGTAACATTTTACACAGGTTAAGCCATCTTAGCCATTTATCTTGTATGAAGCTTCTTTTATTTCTGAAAATAATACAGAATGTTTCATATGAAACCTAGAAGTTCATATAGTGTCAAAGTGGAAAAGCAGTGATGATACTGAAAGGCGGGAAGATCCTAGAATTTGTATCTAGATGTGTCACTTTTCTCTGGATCTGACTCTCCTTGCTAGGAAAAAATAATACTAGTTTAGTTTCCATTAGATTTCAGTATCTTAGCACAAGCAATAAGCATACTAAGATAAATATAAAATAATATATTTCAGTCTGGGAAGATATGAATCATATGCCTGATTTATCTGCATAGTCACCTTGAGCTTAACACACTTGATTTTTTAAAAGGTTAACATTATCTGCCAAATGAGTTTTCTCTTCCCCTTGAAAAAGCCTTGTAATAAAAGAACTGTTTGCATTTGCAGAGAACAGGATCCTATGGGAAACAAAGAGCTCATTGAACTCTTTTACATTATGGTAATCTGAAGAGAAACATAAGTCAATATTTTAAGGCATAATATATGGGCTGGAAACTGCTATTTCCCTTTGGATAAAATAATCCACTACTACTAAAATCTAGGCTCAAGTGCAACTTGATACAAACAACCAAAACTATTCTAAAAATTACTCTGAGGGATTTATTTTTAAAGCAGAATGGACAATAGCTTTACTTGTCACTTTTATTGAAGACAGAACTGTAAAATGTAGCTTCTAGAATCATGGGACTTGGTAATAATTTTTACCTGCAAGCTTTTTGATCTACCCTTTGGCAGTTGTCAGTCTCCTTCTAGAAATTGGATGACAAAGAATAATTCATTTTTTCTATCATTAACTTTGGATAAGTTTGTCAAGGTAAAAGTGAGGTGCACATTTAAGAAACTTGTATCTAGATTTAATGAACATAAGAGTCAATTTGAATGAGGCAAGTACATTTTCAGAAATCTTTAATGGAAACGTTCGTCTCTGAATTCTGTTTATGCTTAGCTCCAACATGCCACAACTTTTGATTAGAACACAATATTTATCTATATACATGTGATTTTATAAATTAAACTCTGCTTAGGTCATATTTTTTGTAATAGAAATAAAATGTCTTTTATGTCTCCCAGAAATAAGGTAAGGATAAATTTGAATAAAGCAAGTGGATGCAAAATCTGAAGTTTGAAAGTGGAGTAATAAGTATGATTCTTGCTACATTTAAACTGTCTTAATTTCATCACCATCAGCACCTATTATTTTTGCATATTTACATATTTTCTAAGCTACTACACACTTTCCCAATCT
This sequence comes from Pan paniscus, assembly GCF_029289425.2. Classification (NCBI taxonomy): domain Eukaryota; kingdom Metazoa; phylum Chordata; class Mammalia; order Primates; family Hominidae; genus Pan; species Pan paniscus. The sequence continues at coordinate 82,883,984 of NC_073263.2, read as the reverse complement.
CCAGCCTGTATCTTTTGAACATTTTGCCTCTATATATTTTTTTCCAAAAATTGACTAAGCTTCTGACTGATCAACTTACTCTAGGATCAATTATACTATAGTGCTGAATATTAATTTGTTTGACACTTTTTTGGTACATAGATTTCGAATGTGTTTATTCTTCTAAACTATATGTTAGCTATCTAAAATCAAAACTTGCCCTTATTTTACTTCCTACTAAGTAATGTGATATTGGCTTTGCACATATAATAATTGATAATTAGTTATAATTAATTTAATACTAATTTTGATAGCAATACTCTGGCAGTCAAATTACAACAGAAGAATAACACAACAATTTTGATTATATTCCATTCTTTTCAGAAAAGCATTTCACTTTCTCTGTTGGCAGTAAAACATTTTAAATTGACTACAAATTTGTGCAAAATTATTGGGAATTGTTATGCTTCTATGCATTTTTAAAGAGTGTATTTTTGTTGTGATTCTTTGGACCAGTAATTTTATATGTTTATTTCCCACTTGCTATTTTCAGGCTAATTTAGAGCATCATTCCTAACATTAGTAATGGAGTTTGACATCTCTGGAGTTGTTTTGTAAATAGAAAGTCAATTTGGAGACAGTTTTATATTTACAGAACACTTTCTAATTTATAGAATATAAAATGGAAGACAAACTTAATTCTTTTCTGTTTACACATTCTTAACAAGGATCACAGTTATTATTGTGGACAATCTGAATGGGTATAAATGTAAGTCCTATTAAGAATTTCTCAGAAAAAAAGATTAAGCTGAAGAATAGCTTAATTATTTTGCTATTTTTACTCAAAATTCCATCCCTTGGGCATTTTAATATGAGGTAGGTGTGCATACATTTATAGATAAAAGCTTTTGAAAAGGTATTTTAAAATTAGGCTCAATTACTAGAAGGTGTTTTCCTTTAGATTAAAATTTCCATTGGTGCAATAAGTATGAATTTGGAGACAATAACTTTGCCTTGCCGGATAGACTATATATGTAACATCATTCAATGAAATGGCTTCAAGTTACTAATTTAAAACATTATGTGGTGCAAAAGAGCATAGGCAACAGTTAGAAAATAAGTGAAAAATGTATCAGGCTACCTTCAAATCAATTCCAGCAATATGCACCTAAATAAATTACATGATGCATTTAGAAAACTAAAGTGTATGGTAATAGCCATTACTCAATACATCGCATAGGTGATCTTCCTAGACAGATGGTCATAATCAACTTCAGATATGATTTGGATTTAAGTATTATCATTAAGGAATATAGTATATGTAATAAATGTATATTATTAAGAGTAAAGACAGATGGTGCTTTAAAGTCAAATATTTAATAAAGATAATGCATTAGAAAAGAGTGCAATCACTTGCCCTCATTTTGGAAAATATTCTCCAATATTACTGGAAAGTTATATGGTTCTATTAAAATAAAATACTCTTTCTATAAATATACACACAATTCTAAGTAGCTATTACTTTGTTACTGAAGCAATGGATACAAATCTCTGGAAATAGTTTCTGATAAGATAAATAATTTCCTAAAATAAAACTTACACTCAATAATTTAAGATGGAGTACATTATTCTGTTGCTTACATTGAAGGTGCTATGGTTTGAATGTCCCCTCTAAAACGCATGTTGAAATTTAATTGCTATTGTGATGTTGTTAAAAGGTGGGACTATTGGCTGGACGCGGTAAATCACGCCTGTACTCCCAGCACTTTGGGAGGCCGAGGAGGGCGGATCACGAGGTCAGGAGATCAAGACCATCCTGGCCAACATGGTGAAACCCTGTCTCTACTAAATATACAAAAATTAGCTGGGCGAGGTTACGTGTGCCTGTAGTCCCAGCTACTCAGGTGGCTGAGGCAGGAGAATCGCTTGAAGGAGGTGGAGGTTGCAGTGAACCGAGATGGCACCACTGCACTACAGCCTGGGCAACAGAGCCAGGCTCCGTCTCAAAACAAACAAACAAAAAACAAAAACAAACAAACAAACAAAAAAGGTGGGACTATTAAGAGGTGATTAGGCTACGAGAGCTCTGCCTCATGAATGGATTAATGTTATCACAGAAGGGGCCTGACTGTCATCATGAGAGTGGGTGGTTATAAAAGTGAGTTTGGCCCTCTCTTGTCTCTCATGCCTTCTTACCCTCTGCCTTTCCTCATGGGATGACACGGCATGAAAGCCCTTAGCAGATGTGGGCCCCTGGATCTTGGACCTTCCAGTGGTATTCTGTTACAGCAATACAAAACGAAGTCAAATAGATGGAAATAATACAAATGCCAGGCACATTTATTTGATGATTTTAAACATAGAAAAGACCTATTTGGTTTAATTATCAGTTCTTATTAATATTCTGTTTATAATTCCTATCTATAATGTTCATTAACTTTGAAAGTTCTACTTTTTAAAGTCATAACAAATTTCAAACAAATCAGTAGAGAATAATAGGCCATTATGCCCTCATAAACTTACTAATTATAAAACAACTAACAAGTGTAGCTACCATGAAAATCTTTGACATAAATTCTAAAAGGTGTCTAAGGGTGACAGGAAAGTCAGTATCATTCAAGGAGAAATATAAGAATGTCTAGCCAACATTGATAAGTTGTTTAAAGAAATATATATTTAAATGCACATAAAATATCCTAAATATAATACATGTCTGATGTCAATTATGTCGGACATAATACAGTGACAAGGTTTTTCAAATTAATCATAATTAAGGACAGACATAGATTAAAGATATCTTTTAGAATATTATACTTACTGCTACCTGTGTGTGGCAGATGTGGTGCTTGTAAAACTGCTGCTGTGAAGCATGACTATATTAGTGGGAAGGACTTCTTCATCATTTAAGAATAAGAAATGTGGTCTGTCAAAATTATAGTGAAAACTATTTGCATTCTATTGAATTATATACTTAGATAGCCTCATCTGTTAGTCCATTTTCATACTGCTATAAAGAACTGCCTGAGAGAGGGTAATTTATAAAAGAATTAGGTTTAATTGGCTCACAGTTCAGCATGGCCTCAGGAAACTTAATATCATGATGGAAGGCAAAGGGGAAGAAAGGCACCTTCTTCACAAGGTGGCAAGAAGGAGAAGTGCTGAGTGAAGCGGGAAGAGCCCCTTACAAAACCATCTGATCTTATGAGAACTCACTCACTATCACTAGAACAGCATGGCGGAAACTGACCCCATGATTCAATTACCTGTACCTGGTCTATCCCTTGACAAGTGGGGCTAGGGGGGTTATGGGGATTATAATTCAAGATGAGATCTGGGTGGGGACACAAAGCCTAACCATATCGCCACATGAGAAGAGTATAGTGAGAGGTCTATAAATGTGTTATTTGCATTTGGTTCAAAGAGTAATATTCTGTTGTTTATCCCTTCAAAGTTGGACATTTTATCCAATTAAACAGGAAATAGAAATTATCTTCCTGATCATCATTGACATCATTATAAATATCATCATGTTGAATACCATCATCCACAGTATCATCACTATAATGAGCATCTTCATTATTAACTTCATCATTATCAACATGAATTGAGTTTTTGCCAGGTAAAATGCACTTTGCTAAATGCTTGAAGTACATTTTTTTTCTTTTAGTCTCTATAATAATTCTGTGGTATATGCTCTGTTGTTCCTGTTAAAAGATGAGGGAAATGAAGCTTAGGAGAGTAATTTTTACATGACCAGCTAAAGAATTTGACTCTCTAATGTAGTCTGTGTTCCTAAACACTACAGCAGGTCATAGCTCACATACTGAATTGACTGCTGAACATTATAAAAGTAATTGCATTTATCGTAATGATTTCCAAACATCTCTTTTCAACCATCAGCTGATAAACATAGTAATAAACCCCAATGTACAACTTTCTGATTTACTTCTTATCAGACCACAGAAATCCTTGTATCTTTCTGTTTCACAGAGCCACCAAAGGGAACTTGCAGCCTACTTCTACCAATCATTCTGGGTTAAAATCTGTTAAAGGGTTGACTAATTGCAAGCTTTACCCCACAGGTGGGAATTTTGTGTTTTTGTTTGTTTGTTTCTTCAATATTTCACGTTTATTCCTACTGTCATTAATTTAGTTTTAGGAAACATTTTATCTTACATACACTATTTTAAAGTATCAAAATTACCTTCCAATTTTAACTCATATTTCCAAATAGGCTTAGTTTTCAGCCTACTATGTCTAAACTACTCATCATGACTGTTCTACTCCAAAATTTCTAAGGCTTTTTCATCTCTAATAAGCTAAGTCCAAATTACTTACTATTCCATTTAAGGATTTCCATGATTTATTCTCAGCTTTATAAGTTGAACGACAGCTAATGTGGTTCATTCAACACTTTGTCATGTATGACATGATTTTCTAAATTTGCACCTTCCTGGGTTTTTTGCTTTTGCTTTCTCTGACATCCTCCAATTTCTGTTTGTAAGAATCAAGTTACATAACTTTCCATCAAAGATTCCCAGTGAATTTTTTATAATTTTAGAAAAATTAAGAAAAATTAAATTCTATGGAGCTATGCAGAGCTAGGAAAGATTAGTGCTTGCATTTCATAAGTTGTAAAGAGTGTATATTAGGCATAATGTGCATAGGACAAGTTTGCAGGAAGGTTCTCTGAACTTAATTATAACTTTCTATTAAAAGAAAGTAATATGTCCACAAGGGATGCCAAATAAACATCATTATTATCACCTAATTGGAGGTAGCAAAGGCAGGAAATAGAGATTACACATGGAATATGTTGGGAGCACACACTTTTACTGCAGTAGTCAGTAGCCATTTAAAATAGTGAAAGAAAAAGCTGCAAGGTCCTTGGTATCTACAGAAGATAGAATAATGTGAAGTTGTCTCTAACTTGACAGTATGTTTGTTAGGAATAAGCAAACTGGGCTTTCCTGCAGCTGGATATGCCAAACAAGTCAATCAGGATATTGACTGATTGACAGTAAGTGACTTCAGACACATACACATACACACACACACACACACACACACCCCATAGCTCAAAGATAAATTATAGAGTGTCCACTGGTCCATTTCTCTATCTAAGCCTTTCAGGTTATAGTATTGCTGGCCTGTTAAATAAATTCACCATATCCATTTATACCCTTAAAATCAAGGCAAATATTATAATAGTATTCAGAAAAAAAAAATCAAGAAAAAGTAGCTACTCTAGGAATAGACCCTAAGACAAGGATGCTAGCTGAGGTATTTTATTTGAGAGGTATAACAAAGGCTGATATAGGAGTGAGGAAATGTAAGGGATAAGTGTGTTGTCAAGGTAATTATAGCTGCAAGTGACTAAAGCCTAATTCTGCCTGGGAAACTGTTTAAAACACCTAACTCAATGTTATATGACCATGCTAGCCAAGAAATTGAGGAAAACACACATCAACTCTTGTCAGTCTTGGTTTAGGGATAGGGGGTGGTAAGTGTTAATTTCTTGGCCTCTCTCTTTTAGGGCACAAACACTAAGGTTTGGGAAAAGGCCTGAGACAAAGAGAAGCAGTTCTGGCAGTTTGAATTCTACACACACTGAGCTATAAGGCTGGAAACCTGTAGATGGGAGTATCCACAGTCTTATAGAAATATTCTGCAATGTAAAGGAAAACAGGTTACTCATGAAATAAAAAAATACATTTGAAATATTAGCTAAAGAAAAGCAAAATAAAATTTGCACCTAATTTAATTTGGTTTTCAATAAATTACCAAAAAGTAGGATTTTTATCAAAAACATAAAGGAATCACACTGAAAGTCTTTCACCTAAAAAATGGAAATCAGAAAAGAGAGAATGGATCCGTAGTTTCCTCCTTTTCTTTGTTGCATCAGAAATTTCTCTCTCTACTCTTTCCTGTCCTTCAACATTTAAATGTACCAAGAATCTCTTTTTTATATAAAAACAAATAAATAAGTAAGAAACACTCTGACTCCCTGGCTGTCTCCAGGCAACATAGCTTCTCTATTCTCCCTGTGCTTGGAGGCTTCAGGAAGGGCCTCAAACCAGTCACTGTATTCGTTTCCTCAATCTAATTCACTTTGAAAATTACCTCAAGGTAAATTCTACTTTGATCTCACTGAAAAACTGGTGGTTACAAAGAGCCAACGTTAAATAAACCCACAGGACACTTTTCAGTCCTTAACTTGTTTGACCTCTGCATAGAATATGATATTGTTCAACACTGCTTTCTTCTAGAAACAGTCCTTCTCTTCTTTAGTGTAACACCAATTTTTTGTTTTTTTCTTTGTTTTTCTCTTATTCCTCCTATCATTGTCGATTCCTTTGGTTAAAGCTACTGAATCTACTGCCAGGTAGTCAAGGAGTATCTGACTTATTATTTTGGATAGTGACAGAGATCTAGAAATCTGATTGTTTTTCTTAAAGACTTTCCATGGAACATTTGCTTTTCAGCTTCATCTAAGCCTCCACCTTTAGCAAAAAATTTGAATTTCAACCTCCTAAAACTTTCAGGCTACCTGCATGCAAAATATCTTTCTTTCTACTTTCTCTCACTACAAGTTCTTAGTTTTTCCTCTGCTCTGTGGAGTCCCTGGCTATTATTAATATGTTTTCATGCTTCTTAAAAAATTGATTATTTTTTCTCTGATTCTTTTTGCATATGTATTCCTTTCATTTTTATTCCTTACCATCATTTTAAAAATATATCAGAAAAACATAGAGGTGGAGGTGTATCAGTCAGCATTTCTTAACAAACACAATGGAAACTTGGAAAATATATATATACATATATATTTCTCATGCGTACATCTGCAGGTCAGTTGACGGGCTCATCTATAGTCTGGGAGCTGTTTCTACTCTGTGAAACTCAAAGCATCCCTTGTAATGAAGAATTAATGACAGATACACACGAAAACAAGTCAAAACTCTGCTCTTGCCAAGTATATTAATATCCCATTGTGAGAGCAAGTTGCATGACTATGAGGCCATCTGTAAGGGGTGCTGTGCACTAACACAGGGAAATGAAAATTCTAAACCAATAATCCTAGCTGCTATAAGAATTACATACTTGTGTTTAATATGCCATGTAACATCCAAATAAGATTATATATGAATGTATTTATTTTGTTTTTAGCACTAAATAAATCACTTTAATGCTCAATTGTAAACACTATATATACTGCACTCTCTTAAGTATAAGACCTACTTGTCAGTAACCCCAAAAAGGCATTATTTAAGGCTTCTGATAACTTTTCCAGTTCATTCTCCTTTTCTTTATTTCTTTCAACACATATACCATGCACTCGGCACCATTCTTAGCCATTCTTAACTATCAGAATTCCTGGAATGTAATATGATCTACATCAACTTACGGAATTTAAAGGGAATTCCGTTTCATAGATTCTGAAAAAACACTTTTTAAGTCAATTTTGCTTAATCAGCCAAAAGTATTAATAGCAAAAAGGACTTAAAGCTTCAATGGCTCAAAAGGATTTCCAACAAGCAGTATTATTGAGCCCTTGAAAGCTTCCTGACCAAGCAATCTCTTTCTGCACTTGCTGATATGTGTTTATCTGAGCATCTTTTACTTAGCCCAAAATAGGCTAATGTAACCAACATTGAAAATCCATTGATAAAGCTAATGACCCTTTCCTTGTTTCCACTTCCTCCACATGATGATATGCCTCAGAGTTTCAGAAAACACCTCTCCAGCCGACATATCTTCATTTTATCAGAGTCACATCAGTATGTCACAAATGCAAGTTTCCATGAGACTAGAGCATTATTCTATGTCTTTTTTAAATCAATAGCAACACTATCACTTCAGTTTTTAAAGAAATCTGGCAGGGATAATAGAGTTAACATTACTAATTTTTTTCCTGACAGCTGAATTAACAATCAAATACTATTCTTAGTACTGACAATCTGGATGCAGCTAATGTTAAAAATACATAATGCAAAAAACATTACCCATGTTACAAAAATAAATAAGCAAACAGATAAATGATAAGCCATTTGAAACCAAAATGGCACCACCTTCACAAGCAAAAAACAAATAAAAATAAAACCTTATATTAAAAAAGAGTTTATATTACAAGGAATAAAGTGCCCCTTTGAAGTGTATCATCACTTTCAGATACTGGCAAAAATTCTGTTAATTGTGTTATTTATTTGCTTTAGTCTCAGGAGAATCTAAAATGCCCAACAATTTGAGAGAATTATGTGATCATATGTTTTGGTATCTATGTTATCAGGTGTAATGGATATTTGTTGTTTTTTCTGCTTGGCATATCTTTCTTTGGGGTTGACAATACTTTAATTATTTTTATATTTCTGAGCCACATTTATTCATTCTAAGTTAAAGAATCCAGCTCCATTGATGAGGATGAGACACAAGTTATTCTGGAAAAGTCTAGCTGTTGCCTATGCAAAGATTTTTACTTGAGTGACAGAAAGGGAGTAGAATTTTTATTTCTTGAATAACTGAGAAGTAAGATTTCCTAGGCCACTTTCCATTCTTTGGTAGTAAATATTTCTGGTTTTTCCTGCTACCTCGAATTTAACTGTGTCCTTGGCAAGCTTAGACTTATCTTGGCCAGTAAAATATAAGTTAAATTGATGTGAGAAGATTGTGAATGCCAGTGCTGTAGACACTGTGCTCTTTAACCCTGCCGTAGGGACTGGTGGTGTGCTTTATGTTGGCGGCCCATCAGCCTGTGTCCTCAGGTAAAGAACCCTGTTGATTACTGAAGGACATGAAGTCGAATAAATTGTTCTATACCACTGAGATTTTGAGATTATTCCACAGCACTGTCTAGCCCATAATGACTAATACAAATGCTAACTTCTGACAGTTTCCACTTCTACTGACAAAACTCATGCGGAAACCATTACCAGGATGTGGAATGTAACATATGAAATCTCTAAATTGTGGTAATGGATGAGCTGAAATACGTTAGGGTAAGGGATGACATTCAGTTCAAATTCGATGAATGAATAGAATGTGAAATATTACATAGCAGTGCTGGTTAATAACTATCTCTTGACCAAAACTTCCTCTATACTCTCCTGATCTGGCTTCCTTGGTTCCTTCCTCTGGGATCCCTGAACCTCCTCCATGAGCCACCTTACTAATCTAATAATGCCTAGAGTGAGAGGCATCCTCTAGAACTCTGTTTCAATGTTGTGGTTAGTATCTGTACTCGTATTTTGAATATCAACCATGTGTAAGTACGGTGTGACACCTCTATCCAAAGCTGGTAGGTTGTAAAACACAGTGAATTATTGCTATGGTAAAATATAAAAATTAATCAACCAATATAACTAAATAAAACTAAATGTTACATTGTCTAAATTATGCCCACAAATGTTTGAACTCTAGGACATTAGGTAGACTTTTGCTAGAATGATAGATTTTGTTACATAACCCTTAAATTCTGGAATAAATTCCTATAAGGAAATGACAAGCTTAATTTGGAAGTCTCACTCCATAAAACAAAATACCTGTGAAGTTACTAAGATTTATGGTGCTAACAGGGTGGGAGACTTTAACTTTGGTGATGCTTTTCAGTATTTTTCACATCTATAGAACAGCTCACAGTGGTTCATCAATAACAACCTATCTTTTTATAGAAGCAGCACTGTGCAGACTCTCAGTGAATTGCTGAATGGTCTGCATGCCTAAAGCCTACAGCAAAGGCAAGAAGCCCTCAATAAAGCAATATGAATGATTGGACTTTTAACAAAGTATCAAAGCCAGCATAATCTGAAATGAAACACTGGCCAAGTAGATCTCAGCAGGTAAGTAAAAATGCTGCTTACATGACCACCTCAGCCAAGCAAACATACAGAATTGATGAAGCCTCAAGAAAGCATAGATTCTGAAGATTGTTAGCTTATTCAATTAGCCTGAGGGTGCCAGTTGCATTATTCAATCTTAAATTATAGTTGTACAGATTGTCAGAAAGAAAGGGTATCAAGAGAGGCTGGAACAACAGAGATCTTAATAGGCAGATTTAGTTGAGGAAATGATTTAATTGGGGATAAGAGAGTGTACTTATATCATACCTTAAAACTTCAAAGGACTGACAGATAATGTGAACTGCCTACTCTATAACTGTTTTCCTTTCTCTTCATTGACGTAACTTGATTATTACCTTAAAAGCTGGTGCACACATCCTGGCTAACACGGTGAAACCCCGTCTCTACTAAAAATACAAAAAAATTAGCCGGGCGTGGTGGCAGGTGCCTGTAGTCCCAGCTACTACGGAGACTGAGGCAGGAGAATGGCGTGAACCCGGCGGCGGAGCTTGCAGTGAGCCGAGATGGCGCCACTCTGCACTCCAGCCTGGGCGACAGAGTGAGGTTCCATCTCAAAAAAAAAAAGAAAAGAAAAAAAAAATGCTGGTGCATGGTGTGGCTCACGCCTGTAATCCCAGCACTTTGGGAGGCTGAGGAGGGCGGATCACGAAGTCAGGAGTTCAAAACCAGCCTGGCCAACATGGTGAAACCCGTCTCTACTAAAAATACAAAAATTAGCTGGGCATGGGGGCACGTGCCTGTAACCCCAGCTACCGGGGAGGCTGAGGCAAGAAAATTGCTTAAACCGGGACATGGGAGGCAGAGGTTCCAGTGAGCTGAGATTGTGCCACTTCACTCCAGCCTGGACTACAGAGCGAGACTCTGTCTCAAGAAAACAAAACAAAACAAAACAAAAAAACAAAAACAAAGAAGGAAAGCTGGTGCATAGAATAAAATGCAAAATGCTTCAGCTTGATTAGTCAGCATGGAAATTAAAGTAAAACATTTAGTATGATAACACCACACCACCAGAAACATGAACTTAAAAAAAAAAAAATCAAATGTTGTAGAGGAAAGGGAACTTTCACACATTACTGACAGGAAAGTAACCCTGTACATAAAAGTGAGAAAGTATTTGGCAATATCAATTAAATGTGGGCCAATATATAACTTTGACCACTCACAGTTATATACCCTACAGAAATGAATATATATGTTCACTGAGAGAAAAGTGTCAGAATAGACACAAAAAGAAAACAATAATACTTGTCCAACAGTAAAATGGATAAGTTGTGTTAAATTCATGTGTGAAATGTAATAAAAATGAGCAAACTACGATTACATGCAAAAACACTGATGAATATTATAAACAAAACACCTTATGAAAGAAGACAAACACAAAATATTCCATTAATAACCTTACCAAACAAAAATAATCTATAATAACCTAAGTCAAAAGGGCAATTACTTTCAGAGAAGATGGAGTGGTAATTACTGAGAAAACATAGAGCTGGGAGGTACTGGGTGCCATGGGTATCCTGATTTTTAACAAAAAGGGTGGGCATATGGATGTTCACTTTACCCAATTACTTCAAATTGTACACACATGACTTGTGTACTATTCTGTGTGTTTGTAATTGTTACATATTTATAAGTAAGATCTTGAGATCTATGTTATTATGCCAATGAAAGTTTTGAGGAACTGACAAATTATACCATTCCAATAAAAGATAGCCCAGTCTGTAACTGCGAACAGGCAAGGTCCTTACTAGGGATAAATACCTTCTGTCTAAGCAGTAAATAGAATAAGACATTAAAGAAGACTTTAAATTCTTGGGACTTTTAATTTTGAAAGGTGAGATAATTGATTTAGGACTTAAACTCTTTGAGTTTTAATATACTGAGACTTTGATTGCAAAGAAATTAAATCTATGGACCATAATGTCTCATTGGGAATTTGATAGTGGAAGAGAGCTTAAATTTGGATTATTTCTATGTTGATGGAATTTTATTACTGACATATCTTTATGCATTTATCATTTGATTTTTAATATTTTATTCTACATCATTTCAAAAATACTGATAAACTATTGTAAAACTTAGAGGAACATTATTTGGAAACAAAAATGGAATAAAGAGTGACTTTTCAGCTGTGACTATATTGTTAATCATAGAGTTGATCTTACTCATTTCAGAAATTGCAGCAAACACATAATATTGTAATTCCTTTTCAAAAAGGATTTACCAAGAGTGATAGTGGAGCAGAACGGGCCATTATAGACTACTCATCTTCTCCAGTACCTTCTCATCATACTATACCAACATGGACTTGTAGTTTAACCAAATGGGTTAAACCCAATGGGGTATGAGAAAAATAAAACAAAACAAAACTTCAGTAATTTCAATGTCAGTGCTTTTTTCCACTCTTGGTGTTTCTTTTCATGAGGTGGAAGTTTCATTAGTATAAGCCTCTGTTTTTTCCTTCAACTCCTCACTCACACCTAACCTGAGAGGAATGACTTAATTTCACTGATGAGTTTAGAAATATGAACTGCAGGTGAGGTAGCTGTTTTATACTCTTTTCTTTTCACTCTTCAGAGCCAAGCGCACATAAGTATGCATTTTTATGTACTCATCTGTGTAGAGCAAACACCCTAAATTATGGGTCTCTGTGCAAGGTGAAAATGGTGGGAAAATGTGTTGTAAAGCTACTAAAGTACAAAGTTTTTTATTTGTTCTATGAGCTCTTTCTCCACTTGTCTTGGTGTTTTTTTTTCTTTGTTGTGTAATGTTCTAAGTAAAGAAAAAGTAAAATTTTAAATTATTAACAGAAATGTTACCATTCATCTTTATATTGTGCAATGTTCTTTTTTAATAGAAAAATGCACAGTCAGTATCCTGTGGCTCATATTTCTACATGCATTTCATTCTTACTAAAACAGTAGAAATGTTACACAGAACTAATTAAAAACTTTTATTTCACGTCTTAATGCATACATTCTACAAACACTCTCAACCTTCAGTTTCTGAAGAGTAGGAACTAGTGAACAAAATTATGTTCACTTCTTATATGTTATCAATTTCAGTGTAAATTGTTGGCTAATTCAAGGAAATAACATGAATAAGAAAAGCTATAACAGGGTTCTTCAGTTGTTCATATTTTCTAGAACACCACTGCCTCCTTTCTATATTAAAAGCAACTTACATTTTAAATAAGAAATGTGGGTTCTGGGAACTGTCAGTTTCCCTCTTACTCAGACACAAAAGTAAGATGCTTATCTTATACTCTTTATGTCTTCCCGAACATCCATGCATTGTGGGTTCACTGGAATTCTCTACTCAGGAACATCGTCAATGCTATATGCAAATAGAGAAGCCAGGAATAGGGGACAGGAACATTGTGCATCTCTCCTCTGCTCATACTCATGATTCTTTGGCCCATCAGGCTTTGTTACCAAGCACAAATTCAAAGAAAAAATTATTAAAAATTTCAAGATGGATACATGACAACATTAAACTAAGTGTGAGGCGCTGAGAGACTGCCTAGGTCACGTGCTTCTGAAGCCATGTCTCCATAAGTGTTAAATAGACAGGGACTTATACAGGAAGTCCTATCTTTGTCTAACAATACTGTGGTTGTGTAAACAGCTTGTGAAGCTAATTTGGTGCCAAGAGTCTACTTGGCACTAAATATTTGCTTGGCAGCAGATATTAACCATATTTATCAGTTTTTAAAATGGTATTTTGGTTCTCATCTGCCTTGATTTGGGGCTTATTGCTCAATTTCTAAGCCCTAAGACAGAGAAAAGAGGTATTTATTGGAGTTTATCTTAAACATAAGTAATAATAATTACCATACAGAAGACACTGTAGCTAAAATTGCAGCTTAAAAAGAATACTGGGAGACCTACAATATTTTTCTCAGAATATTTTCAAAGATGCCATTGTTATGGTTTGGTATCATGGATTCTAATTTCTAAAATTCAGTTTATTTTTTTACAGGTAATCTTAATAATATGTGGTTAACAAAACAATTTTTCTTGGTCTCCAAAATATCATTTTATCCAACAAATATCTACTCATTAAAATCTACCTTGGTATAAAGACAATTAGTACTTTCCTTGGCTACTTGCTGTTGTTAATACATCAAGGAACATAAGAAACAATGTCACACTTTGTTAAACATACGTTCTTTAAGTAGTTTAAGTTACAATAAAAGATATCATCATGATAGTCTGGAGTAAGTAAGAAGATTAAATAAGATGCAAATTTTAGTAAACAATTTGGCTATGGGGAAAAATCAGTAAAAAGGACTTACAAGTTGACTTCAAGTTATGAGAATTGCTAGATGAGTACACTATAATGCAACCAGACAAAAGATAATGTGAGAGAAAAAGAGACAAAGAGTTCAATGAAGCAGGATAGCTGAGAAACAGACTTGCAAAAATAGCCAATGATCTTTGACAAAGGAGCAAATGCAATATAATAGAGAAAAGATTTTGTTTTCAAAAAATGGTGCTAGAACAACTGGATATCCACAGGCAAAAAAAAAAAAAAAAATGAATCAAGACACAGACCTTATACTCTTCCAAAAATAACACAAAATGGATCATAAACCTAAATATAAAATGCAAAACTATAAAACTCTTAAAAGATAACATGAGAGAATATCTAGATGCCCTTGGCTAAGGTGATGACTTTCACCAAAAGCACCCATGAAAGAAATAATTGATGTCAGACTTAATTAAAATTAAAAACTTTTGCTCTATGAATGTCATTGTCAAGGAGGAGGAGAAGAAAAGTCAGACTGGGAGAAAATATATGCAAATAACATACTTGTTAAAGGATTTTTATCAAAATATACAAAGAACTCTTAAAACTGAAGAATAAGAACATGTCACGCCTGTGATCCCAGCACTTTGGGAGGCCAAGGCAAGAGGACTGATTAAGCCTAGGAGTTTGAGACCAGCCTGGGCCACATGGCAAAACCCTGTCTTCCCTCTACCAAAAATACAAACACAATTAGCCACGCATGGTGGCATGCATCTGTAGTCCCAGCTACTCTGGAGGTTGAGATGGGAGAATGGTTTGAGCCTGGGAGGCAGAGGTTGCAGTAAGCCCAGATCACACCATTGCACTCCAGCCTAGGCAACAGACCAGACCTTGTCTTAAAAAAAAAAAAAAAAAAAAAAAACCTGAACAAACATGCCACCAAGGAAGATATACAGTAATAGACAGTTGACAAGCAAGCATATGAAATGGTGCTCGATGTCATATGTCATTAGAGAATTGAAAATCAAAACAAAGAGATACCACTATACACCTATTAAAATGGGCAAAATGCAAAACACTGACAGCGCCAAATGCTGGTGAGTATGTGCAGCAACAGGAACTCTCATTCATTGCTGGTGGGAATGCAAAATGATACAGACTGTGATGGTTAATACTCAGTGTCAACTTGATTGGATCGAAGCATACAAAGTACTGATCCTGGGTGTGTCTGTGAGGGTGTTGCCAAAAGAGATTAACATTTGTCAGTGGGCTGGGGAAGACGGATCCACCCTTAATCTGGTGGGTGTAATCTAATCAGCTGCCAACAAATACAAAGCAGGTGGAAAAACATAAAAAGGAGAGATGGGCCTAGGCACCCAGCCTACATCTTTCTCGAATGCTGGATGCTTCCTGCCGTTGAACACTGGACTCCAACTTCTTTAGTTTTGGGACTCAGACTGGCTCTTATTGCTCCTCAGCTTGCAGACAGCCTATTGTGGGATCTTTTGATCTTGTAAATAAATACTTAATAAACTCCCCTATATATGTAATATATAAAATAAATTCCCCTATATATAATAATAATAAATATATAATATAAAATATAATAAACAATATACATTATGTATAATAATATATAATATACATTATGTATAATATATAATATATAATATAATGAATATATAATAAAATATATATATATATATCCTATTTGTTTTGTTCCTCTAAGAGAACCCTAACACACAAATATTTTGGAAGACAGTTTGGCAGTTTCTTACAAAACTAAACATAATCTTAACATATGATCCAGCAATCATGATCCTTGGTATTTACCCAAAGAAGTTGAAAACATATCTGCACAAAATCCTGCTCACAGTTGTTTATAGCAGTTTTATTCATAATTGGCTAAACTGGAAAACAGCCAAGATATCCTTCTATAGGTGAATGGATAAACAGACTCTACTATATCCAGACAGCAGGATAGTTTTCAGTGTGAAAAAGAAACGAGCTCCATGTAAGGATATGGATAAATCTTAAAGGCATTTTACTAAATGAAAGCAGCAAATGTGAAACTCTACATGTTGTGTGAACACAAGTATATGACATTCTGAAAAAGCAAAACTATGGCGACAGTAAAAAGATTAGTGATTGCCAGGGGTAAAAGAGGAACAGGGATAAAGAGAACATAGAAGATTTTAGGTAGTAAAAATAATCTATATGTTACTATTATGGTGGATATATGTTATTATCCATAGAAAGTACAACACCAAAAGTGATCACTAATACAAACTATGGACATTGAGTGATATTGATGTGTCAATGCAGGTTTATAGATTGCAACAAATTTATAACTCCTCTGGTGGTGGATATGAAAAGTGGGACCAACTGTGTATGTGTGATGGTAGGGGGTATATGAGAACTGTGTATTTTTTAAATTAATTTTGCTATGAACTTCAAACTGCTGTAAAATGCATTTATATATAGGAAGACATTGAATTTATAAAACAGAGCTAGAAGATTTTTGCTTTATTGTATTTTTTAAAAGTATTAAAATAATATGTTTCTTTATAGAAAAAACAAAATAAATCATTTTTGAATTTATGCTTTTAAATTTAAAACTCGAGGTGTTCCCACAACATTGGCATTTTGAGCCCTGTACTCATAATGTTCTTACTCTGTCCACACATATTAGGCATTCTTCTGCCCTCTGTCTTTTCCTAATTATTATCCCTAGCTTTAATACTTTTAACCTCTTGTTTGTCCTTCTTTTCCTTAAATTTCACCTTCATAGGTATCTGCTATAAATTTGTCTCAATAGTAAAGCCAACCATGATCTCTTCCTTATCCAAACTCTTTTTTGTATTGATTGAATACAACAATCATTTGATACTGATGCAGGATTTTTTTCTGCTCCTTAGCTCAGCTAGGTCCAAGTTCTTGTCTCACAACAAGGAAGAATTAGGTGAGTGGATACCATATCGGAGAGTGAGTGGAGTAGAATTTATTAAGCAAAAGGAAAGTTCTCAGCAAAGAGAGAATGCAGGGGGTGGGTCCCCTACCTGAAAGCAGAAAAAATTCTCTGATGTGGCTGACCCTGGGGCTTTTATGGGCTCAGAATAAGGAGTGTGTGCTGATTGGTTTGTAAGTATGAAAAAAAAAAAGGTGAAAGCAAAGACACTACTCAAAGTTGGGCACAATAGTGTAGAAAACCAATTAGGAAAGGGTAGATATATGTAAAATACATGACGGATGTGGATCAATCAGAGGAAAGCACACCAAACAGAAAGACAGGTTCTTAACCTGGTCCAAGTATTTAACTTGTAGCTTGGCTTTCAGGCTTTAAACTGTTTCTGGCTTGCAGGTGGGGTTTCACTGGGGACCTGCCCCTATCTGCCTAGCCATTTGGCTGCCTCCTGCTGCTTCAATACTTATCACGTATCTATTTTCATTCTTAGTGAGCTTACATCTTTTATGTTAATTATGAAGCCATGAACCTTTTGTAGTTTTTACCTATGGGCATTACTTGTGCTTGGCACATTTGCTTACAAAATATTGATGTTTGAAATATGAATTGTGATTGACAAGATTCTTTACAAGGTCTTTGAAGATCCGCTGGGTTTTTGGTGATTTGCCTTAGTAGTGAAATTAATTGTAAGCATACACTTTTTAAAAACTACAGTTGAGAAAACACTGCATGTACAAATTTAAATATGAACCAAAGTAAGAGGCAGCATCATTTAATATAAAAACAACTAAATTTAATTTGCCATATTCATGGTCCTTTGGACTTAAATTCTCTCCAGGGAATTTCACCAAGCATGACTTGTCTGAGTGATATTTTAAATGAGGTGCATTGCAGCCAAGCATCCTTTCTATTCATACTGTGACAAAAAAAAAAAAAAAAAAAACAATATGGTAATAAAACTCATTTCAGTACCATGATGAGCTAACTGAAAATACTAACCTCTGGCCCTTTACCCTCTCCAGTCATGCAGAGAGTTTGCCATTTAACTAAAGAAATTGACAGTGGAAACAATGCGGTTGTACTGTCCATCTTTGATAGCTGCTCAATCAAATCACATCTTATGAAGACAAAACATATCTTAAACTTTCATTTGGTACAAAGTTGCTGAGTGCTGACAAATGCTAGATTTATCAGTCATAATTGGTTCTGGATCATTAGCAATACTATGAAGAAAGCTTCATAATTACCACATTGAAAGATGAGTTCATTTGCTGTGGTGTGCATTCATATTTGTCTGACAAAGAAACACCCAAATATTGTGCTGTAAATGCTTGAGATTAATATTCAAAACTTCTAGACTGTGTATATATATATACACACACATATGCATATATACGTATATAACACACACACACACATATTCCATTCACTAGATTAAAAAACTATTCTACAAAATAATCTTTTTAAAATTAATTCTGTGACATTTATTTTTTGTTGTTGAGTACATGGGAAAAGAGATGCTTTCCAACCATACCTGTTCTATGATTGTTCTTAGATGGTTGTAAGTAAAATCATAAACGTTTTATAAATATTTTCATTCAAATAATGTATCTGTATATGACTGTATTGCACCAAAATATAGTAAAGAAGTAACAATGAAGGAATACTGCAAATGTTTTCTTCATTCTCTGGAGCCATGTGGAAGAATAAAGTACCAGTGGTGAAATTACAATGTAATTACATTTTCGGTAGCTGGTCAAAATTTTCCATCCCAGCTTCATGTTTAAGAACATGAAGTTTGCCACCAGACATGAAGAAGCTGAAGTTCTAGTCTGTCACTGACTAGCTGGGTTGTTTAGAGAAGTCGCTTCTCTCTAACCATGTTTCATGAACTATATGAGGTGATAGAAACTAGTCGAAATCACAGGTTGTTCTGAGCATTAAGTGAGATAATACATATTATCTTTAGCATACGTCTGAATCATATGAAGTATACAAAAATGTATGTTAATTTTATATATCATTTTATGAATTTGAGATATATCTCTGTGCTTTGAGATTTTCTGTAAAATAATCCTATTGTCAGAGTATGATCAGTCTTTGTGGGCTCTGACTTCCAAGTGACTGATTTTCTGAACACTTATAGATGAGCAAGATCAGATCGACCTTAAAAAAAAAAATCTTCTGGCTCGGTGTAGTGGCTCACGCCTGTAATCCCAGCACTTTGGGAGGCTGAGACAGGTGGATCAGCTGAGGTCAGAAGTTCAAGACCAGCCTGGCCAACATGGTGAAACCCCGTCTCTACTAAAAATACAAAAACTTAGCTGGGCGTGGTGGTGGACATGTGTAATCCCAGCTGCTTGGGAGCCTGAGGCAGGAGAATGGCTTAAACTCCAGGTGGAGGTTGCAGTGAGCTGAGACCACGCCTTTGCACTCCAGCCTGGGCAACAAGAACGAAACTCTGTCTCAAAAAAAGAAAAAAATCTTAGGGATAACCACACTGCTTTCTAACTTCTTTTTTTACCTATCATAACAAGGGAAAGAAATTGGAATTCCCACTTTAGAGATTCCTTTATATAATCCAAATAAAAATGTTTGAATTTGGGCAAAAACAAATATATTAGAAATAGTTTCAAATAGAAACTGTGCTGGATGTCAGGCTGCAGAACCTCTCCTGGCTGTTTCCCCTAATTATATATTGGAAAGGCCGTTACTACCCAGTAGTATATATATGTTGACAACTAAACATTAAACATTCTTATGGAGAATATAAACAATGCATACATTTAAAAAGTGTTCTTCATTTACCTTTGCATGAGCACTTAAAATACTTATTTCTATTTCAAGACGACATTTAAAAATTATTCTAACAGCAGCAAATATATAGTTCTGCAATTACAAAATAACTCAAATAGAATCCATAATTAAATTATTCTTATGTTTGCAATTGTGATTCTTCAATAAATACTGCTACTGTGCAGCTCTCTTGTAAACTTTCTAGATTTGCTTCAAACACACACACACATATATATACTTGCAACTGTGGGAGGCTTTACAAGTTATATTCCATGCACTTTTTTGACAGAGTTCTAAAAGAGCCAGCCAGTCCACAACACAGGCTGAAAAAAAGGTAAATTAACTGAGGCAAATAGGACTCTTATATAACATCCAAAACAAGATTCTTCAGCAAACTGGGGTTCAGGGTTGGTCTGCTATCTTTTTTAGAATGAATTGCATCTTAAAAGTTTAAGAAGATGGAAACTTTAGCACCATCAATTGCATTTAGGTGATGTGTTTTTTTTGTGTTAACTTGATTCCCCTGAATGATCTAGCTAGTAAATTAGTCACTAGTAATTTGGTCACCAGGCAAGATGAGCCTGCAAGAAAGGAAGTCAGTATTCAAAACACCATGTTATAATCTGAACACACTCAAATAGTTTATTTTCAACATTAACATATAACTTCAATAATAAGATGTCTAACTACAGCAAGCTCCTTTAACAAGATCAAGATGGCATCTCTTCTTCTAAGGCTTATGTTTTTCCCAGAATTCCTGACACATGGAATAGCTCATACTAACAGTCATTGCTCCTACAACAAAGCCTTGAGCTGCCACACACATGTGGATCAAATGAAGGTGTATTTTAGTATTCCCCCTGCTTTTCAGCTTGTATAACCCATATACAACAATTGCTATGAAATCAGCCATTCCAATGGGGACAAATGGTGCCTCATTAGCTTTTCTAACGTTTGGGTCCCTGATCTTCATCATATGAAGAAAGGAAAACATCTGTGTCTGCTGATATGTAATTGCTTAAAGAATCTCCCTAAAGTGAGAAAACAACAATATTAACTCTTTTAATTCATGAACACTCCATGTCTTTCCTTTTATCTGTGTCTCCTTTAATTTCCTCCATTAGTGTTTTATAGTGTAAGTGTCCTTCACCTCTTTGGATAAGTTTATTCCTAAGTATTTTTATTGTTGTTAACATTGCAAATGTTTTTTGAATTTCGTTTCTGAAAGGTTTGTTGTCAGTGTTCATAAATTTCACTAAATTTTATGTGTTGATTTTGATCATGTAAGTTTACAGAATTTTATTATTATTTCTAACAGTTTTCTTGTTGTTGTTGAGTTTCTAGGATTCTCTACATATATGATCATGTCATCTCCAAAGAGAGAGAATTTTACTTCTCTTTTCCAATTTGAATGTCTTTTTTTTTTTTTTTTCCTTATCTAACTCCCCTGGCTAGGACTTTCAGTACTATGTTGAATGGGGAGGCATCTTTGCCTTGTACCAGATCTTAGAGAATAAGTTTTCAGCCTTTCCTCTTTGATTATGACTTTAGCTGTAGGCTTTTCATACATAACCTTAATTATGTGGAGATAAATGCTTTCTATACATATTTTGTGAAAATTGTGTTAATGTTTCTTTTTTTTAAAGAGGCATAGGTCTGAGAGGAATTTGTATGGGTGTAAAAACACTTTTATTAAGAAGATTTTTTCAGAAACTAAAATGGAATTAGTTTCTTTAGTATGCATACACTTTAATAAAATATATAAATTATATATTATTCATAATACATATTATTATATTAGTATTAAGGAATATCTATCTAAACATCTAGTCCCCATTCTTCTATCCATCTATAAGTGTGAGGCAATATTATCTTGCACTTAACTTTAATAAGTTAAACGAGGCCAGGCATGGTGGCTCATGCCTGTAATCCCAGCACTTTGGGAGATTGAGGCGGGCAGATCACGAGGTCAGGAGTTCAAGACCAGCCTGGCCAAGATGGTGAAACCCCATCTCTACTATAAATACAAAAATTAGCTGGGCTTGGTGGCAGGCACCTGTAATCCCAGCTACTCAGGAGGCTGAGGCAGGAGAATCGCTTGAACCCAGGAGGCAAGTTCACCCCATGGCACTCCAGCCTGGGTGACAGAGTGAAACTCTGTCTCAAAAAAAAAAAACAACAACAACAACAAAAAAACAAAAAGAAATTAGACTCTCTAGAGTCAAAACCCACAAATAACTTCCCATATCACCCAGAGTGAAATCCAAAATGTGCCCCACATGATTTGCCTTCCTCCTACCTCGCTGTCTTCACCTTCTTTTATTTTTAGTGCCTTTACTGTTTGTGCTCTTCCACCCTGACCAATTTGCTGGTTCTTGAATTCAATCACAGAGATCTTGCCAATGGGCCTTTGCAGTTGTTATTTTTGTCTGGAATGCTTTTCTCCAGTATAACTGCAAGGCTCATTTTCTCACCTTCTTTAGGCTCTAAAATCTCATTCTCACTGAAGCCTTTTTTTATAATCTTATTTCAGATTGCAGTCTCCACCTCAGCATTCCCTATTCTCCTTTGTCTAAGCAGTGATCACCACCAGGGATGCTGTATATTTTATGTCTAATATTTTATAATGTTCACTTGTTATCTGTCTTCTTCCAGTAGAATGTACATTTTAGAAAGGCCACGATTTTGTCTGTTTTTTTTCACTACTCTGTCTCCTGATGTAAATTAGTTATTCAAACAGTTCTTCTTGAATTGATGAATAAGTGAATATAAACACAAGGCTGAGTGATAGGCAGGATTTAATTGTTAATTGTCTTAATAGTTCTGTCATATAGCATAACTAAGAAGAGCATATGAGTCATGAGCTTTATTTTTAATAATTTTTAATTATTTGGTCAATATTAGTCATATAAAATTGAGATAAGTCAATCGATTACAGCTTTTAGATAGTATGCCAATTGATTTATGGAGTTAATTACACATAATGATGATAATTTAAGATTTTGTAGATCAGATTTCAATTTTTGTTTCTATTATATTTCCATTTGCTTTTTAAATGTTATTAGATAAGAAATATGGGAGAGCTGGGTTGGTGGACAGGTAGTTAGCTATCACTAGAAAGCCACAAGCAATTGAAGTACAATAAATATCTGATCTTTCTCCCTTGGTTCAGTGTGTGTGTGTGTGTGTGTGTGTGTGTGTGTGTGAACTTGAATGGGTGAATAGCTTATGTTTCCTTTAAAAACACATTTAATCATTAAAACCGAGAAAAGCTTAATCATAACTAAAGAGAAAAACTTCACCCTAGGTTGTAAAAATAGTAAAAATACATGAAATTTCCAAAGGACTTAATGAGAACAGTTCTTTGGATTCAAATTAATAAAAAAATTAATTAAATAATTATCAAAAGTAGGTATGCAATGGTATTGTAATATAATTTCTAAAAGTTTAATTTTAAAACACTTTTCTGAAATTTAACTTTTTAATGTTTAAAATATCAGTAAGGAAGGTGACTGCTTCCTATCATAGATTTTAGTTCAATGACTGATGAAGGTCTTCCAGAGTTTGTGTCTAAATGAAAGGAGCCAGCCTATAAGCAGGATATGTCATGATACAGAAAATTTTATTTATTTCAAATTTATAATATTTATAATGTATTTCATCTTTTTAAAAATTGATTCATCTGAATGTGGACATTTTTAAAGAAAATAAAAGTCCCTTTTTAGTATCTATTATTCAGAATTTCAGAGCCATTCTAGCTATTACTTTAGTTTACAGACTTCTTTCCTAATAGCTTAGACATTTTCTGTACTAGGACTTAATAAGGGCATTGGATGTCTCCAGTGACCTGATAGAAACTTGACTAGAACTTGACTTAGGTTACTTCTAGCGTGCAGGAACTCTGACCCCTGAGTTTTCTTTCTGTCTCCCTAGATAGCTTTGGCTCATTTCTGGTATCACTCATGAGAGACCTGACAGCTCATCCTTCCATAACAATCTACGTTGAGTTCATCACCTGACAGTTGCCTCACTGTTATGTTTGATTTCCAAACTCAAATTACTTCTGGACTTCTGGTTTGTTGACCTTCTGCACTTATTCGCAATAAGCAACTTCTTGTCAGTACACTTCTACAACTCAAGCCCATATCATTGCTGGTCGTAGCTACCAACCTAAACTGAAAAGTCAGAACAAAAAACACAGAAAACCAGAATGAACAAACTGTCACTTGAGGGATGACTGTCCAGCTGTCCATCAAATGATACTCTAGGATAAAGCCAGTGTGTATGTCTGAGATCACAAGGAGGGAAGTTGTGAAATGGACATCGTTTTTATTTCCAGGTGCACAGTGATATCAGGTATCTCAGATAACAGAATTTCCAACTTCTGATATCTCTTACCTATTGAATTCTTTCTTTCACATTTTTATCAAGCTTTTTTTACACACTGTTGACAATATAGTTGTAATTTGGTTGTTAGACATATTATTTTTTAAAAGTGAGGTGTGTACTGTAAGCATCATATTCTGACCTTCGTTGACTTGATAAATATTTGCTATATGAGTCACTTTTGTGGTTCATTGACTAAATTAATCTGGATCTACATTACCTGAAATGTGTTACTTTCAAAAATCACATCTGTTCAAAGTTGCCAGATGAATCATCTTCATAGAAATAACTGATCAACTCATATAAACAGCCACATTTTCAAATATTCATAAGCCACAACAAATCTCATTGTTCATGTGAACTGTCAAGTATTTTATTTAGTCTGATTCACTCACTGAAATCATGTATCAAAATAGATTGTAAGTATTTTCAAGATTCATCCTTGAAAATATCATATTTGAAAATGATTAAGTTTCCTGAAGCTCTATGGAAAACTTTGAGTCTAATTCAGAGAATTTTAGGATATCCATATAAGTACATAGAGTACATTTGATAAATGACCATGTTCACAAGGAAAGATATACCTCCCATAAAGCTTTAATAACAGAAATCAAGTGTAGCATTTTTGTGTAGTTTTATTTAAAATATGGCATATGAATCATTTATATTATAAATATAGCTTGCAGAAAAAGCTATGGTATACTTAACACTAGTAATCAATGTGGTTGAATTAGATTTTAATAGTCTCTGCACATGCAGTTAGACATGAAACATGCAAGTTTAAATTAATGAGTTCAGAAAAAATTTGTCTCATATATGCTTCTTTTCTTTAGATATTACTGTATTTCAGAAAGATGAGTATTTTATTTCACTCAGTAGTGAGGTTAATTCAGTAAACTTAATGAATAATAAATGAACTGCTTTCATTTAGAAGTCTGATTTTAAATGTTTAGAAAATTAAATAAATATTTTAATATTATATTTTATTTGTTCATTCTGTGCCCAAATGAATACCTTTGCTGTGCATGTACCACAAAAAGCATTATAAGGCAGAATTCTCTGTCCATAAGGCAGATATTATTTAACTAGGATAGGAGCATAAACAATGGAGATGGAGGAGAAGCTGGATTAGTGGCTGGGAAATCTGGAAGTACTATTGGTAATGTCCTGGATACAAATTGTGAAGATCTGTCTCATTCTGAGGAAATGGTCACTTTCTAAAACTTGGTAATTGTTTTAAATCTATATTGCAAAATATAGATTTGTAAGATGTAAGATGTTGTAAGATGGAACATTCCAACCACCAGATAGAAAGTTATGTAGATAGGGCATCCTTGCCCATTATTACAGAAAATCATGTATAGAATGTGTAACAATTGCTCATCATCAAACTAATTGTGAAAATACTAATTTTTAAAATTGATCTTTCAGAAAGAAACAGTCATGTTAGATGTCTTTCGTTAACAGGGCTTAAACATTTGTAATGATTGTGTGGCATTTTTTCTTAGTAATACATTAATGTTGCATTTGTTTTCAGAAAGTACAAAGCATTTATTTTTTATTAAAAAATTTAAATAGACAATTTTATTATCATGAAACTGCAAACAAAAAGGCAACATTTTACTAAGATGACTGAATAATATATTACATTAGATATGAAAATGTTATGACATAAGTAAATTAAATAGGACACAATGAGCTGTAATTTATACTCACTTCAATTTAAAATTCTCATGGTTCCCAGAAAGCAAACTGGGTGATCCATAATTGCATCTTAAATTAGACTTTTTGCAGTGTTTAACCTCTCTAGCACTGCTTGTTTCATGAATATATAATTTTTATATTATCAAAAGTGTTTTCTTTCAGAAATGTTAGACTAGTTATTCTTTCTCTGTTTTATAGCAGTGTTTAAAAACAATTTGTGAATGCACTTAGAAAAAGGCTGATATTTTCTTCAAGTTGTATCCAAATGAGCAGAGCTTACTATAGAAGTAGATGCTTTAGCCACAGGGTAGGGAACCTGTGGTTTAAATCTAAAGGATTATAATGTGGCACATTTATTTGAAGGCATCTTCTTTGATCCTCTAACACAGAAAGAAAATGTGAGAATTAAAGAGTAAAGAACAAAAGCTGAACTGTGAATTTAATGACTCCCCATGTTTGCATCCAAAAAGCTGTGAAAAGCATTGATTGGAAATTAGCTTTAGACCACGTTTGCTTCTTAGAAAAATAAAAGTTTTAATGTTAAGTTGTAGACCATTGACATGTGAATAAATTATAAAGAGATAAAAGGATAGTGATTTGCTTCATTGCTATAATTATAAATAATCAAGGTTTTGCTTTAAGAAGAGGGTATCAAGTTCTGCAGTGTTAGTGTTTTTATGAATTTTTTTTTGCTTTCTTACTTTCAATGAGTCTCATCATATTAAGTAGAACTTTTGCTATAGATGAAAAACGAAGCTAGTGTTGATACAGATGGAGGTAAAAATTACCTCCTCAAATATCCTCTTTCCAGCAGTCATGATATCCAGTTTTCTCACAATTCTGTAGATGGTTGAAAATTAAATTTTTATAAATACCAATTGTAAACTGCATAAGAACAAAAGGAACTAATGCAATGGTTTAAAATTATATATACATGATAAGACATTTTTGAAGTGTGTTCACATGGTTTAAAATTAAATTTAAAAACGGGAAAAATAGGCAAAAGCAGTGGTATTTAAGGGGGAAAGAGATATAAAAATCAATGAGGAACAGCCAAACATGAGGTCTGGGAGGAGCTACATAAGTTGGATCTAATTTTCCAAATAAGTAATGTCTTCCTTTTCATGGTATTGAATGCAAATAAAGCATTGAATCAGGAGCTATCAGTATTTTCCACTTACATCTAGAAATTCGTATCTGTGAAGCTCTATTTTTCAAAAACCATTGAACCCTTGTGGATCAGAAAATGTTGGTTCGTGTCTTTAAACAATGGGATATACAGTTAGCTAAATTATGAATGCAAATGAAAAGTTCTTAGGGAAATTAAAAGTGCTACTCCAGTGAACACAAGAATTGTAAGAAAATGGCCTTATTGCTGATACAGAGAAAAGTTTGAGTTGTCCGGATAGATCAAACCAGCCACAATATTTCCTTAAGCCAAAGCTTCATCCAGAGAAACACCTTATCTCTCTGCAATTCTGTGAAAGCTGAAAGAGGTGAGCTGCAGAAGAAAAGTTTGAAGCTAGCAGAAGTTAGTTCATGAAGTTTAAGGAAGGAGCCATCTTCATAACATAAAAGTGCAAGGTGAAGCAACAGTGCTGATATAGAAGGTACAGCGAATTACTTAGATCTAGGTAAGATGATTGATGAAAGTGGCTACACTAAACGAAAAATTTTCAAGGTAGACAAATAGCCTTATATTGAAAGAAGATGCCATATAGGACTTTCACAAGTATATATACAAAAGGTAGCATGCTGTAGATACTATTTTACACATTTATTTTTTCTATTTAACCGTATATCCTGAGAATCCCTCCGTATCAATTCCTAGATATCATTGGCATCATTTTTCATCTTTGTTATTAATGTATAGTGGTAGGTATCCCAATAAAAAAATTTGGCTATATAATTCTGCAATTTTGTGAGGTTACCACTGGTTTGTATTAGCTGATCTTCTTTTTTAAATTTTTATTTTTAGCTTTTTGGGCAGGGGCCATGCTAATCTTCTCTGCATCCTTCCAATTTTAGTATATGTGCTACAGAGGCAAGCACCTTGATCTTTTTGAAACAAATCTTCTATTAATGCTGTGGAAACAAAAAGTATAGCTCAGTACACTTTGATTGTTACCAGAAACTCAATGTTATGTTCATATTTAAGAGCTGGACCTATCAATTTATGAGATGTGTGCTAAACTGGACTCATTATTAATGGCTTTCTAAGGCTTTCTCTTTAAACTTTTAATTTTTTTTATCTGCTAGAGTTCTACTTAATCCATATTGTGTTTTCATCATAATCACTATGGTTCACACTCTAAAAAAATACAAGATCTTCTTTGACTAAGTTAATATTTTTGTTCTAAGTTCAACATTATCTATCATTTATTATCTAAGCATACTTTTGCTTTGCAATTATTGGACACATTTTTTTCTCCATATTATTACGTTAAACTTTCAAAGCAGATTTGTTCTACATTTATTTTCTGTAAATAGCTTACACATAGATATTAATTTTTGACCTGATGTAATGGTTTTCTCAGTGTAGTATTATCAAAATAATCTACTTGGTCTTAGTTCTGTTGTTTTATGCTTTTCATTTGCTATTGTTCCTTTTGCTGCCAATTGTTTTTCTCTAAGTTTCTCACAAGCATATGTTATGTTTTTATATTACTGTATTTGTTGCAAATGTATAGAGTTTCATACTATTTTAAAAATATATTAACTTAAAATCAAGTTTAAAAATGTCCATATTTCTTAAATAACCCAGTTAAGGAAATAAAGTATATACTGACACATACCAAGGTAGATTAACAAAATTCAATTTTATTATTTCTGTGTACTGATTTTCTAAGAATTGTCTACATTATGTCAACATATCACAATTAAGGAACATTATGCTAGTATTGCTATTACTATTACTATTTTATAGCTTTTGTTTTAGTTATATATATTTGAATTATTTCATAACTATTTTTATAATTGTCTACATGTGATTTTACATGAACTGATTTCATAATTTGTTGAAAAAATGTATTCTATGATACCATATTCTAAAGTTCTTATTGTGATCCAGCTCTTACATTGTAATGTAAATGTAAAACTTTTACATTGCCTTAAATGTAAATGTCTTTACAGTGTAAAACTGCCTTTTGCATTGGGCATATGCCTGCAGCCACTGCCGTAGACACATATTTAATATTTTGTTTGTTTGGTTTCTTCCCATATTAGTTAGTTTTCTTGCATAGAAATGCTTGGTTACCAACCCAATCCTTCAAGAATCGTAGTGATTTACCATTTTATCTTCCAAAGTTCAATATTATCAATAAAAATTTGGAGGCCTCCATGGTTTTTCATTCTGTGTAGAAGGAATTTTTATTTTTCTGCCTTTTTTTCTTTACTTCTCCTTGAAATTCAAAATGTTAACCACACTATACCTCTTCCTTATATTGCCTGATCCATACCAAACCTTTGAAAGTCACAGACTGTTTCAAGACAGTTTTGTCATATTTTAAATGTGGTTATTGCTTCTGTTACTGCTTCTGATTCACATGATGTAGGCCATTTCTCATAATGTCTACTTGAAGGTGTATTACTTTACACATTATTTTTCATCTGTTTTGTTCTTTATCATTATACTATTATCAGAGCAAATTTAAATGTGTTGTCCCACATTTATCATCTGATACTTTACATAATTGATTCTAAACCTTAATATTTCTAATAAAATTCTAATATTTGTATTTCTTTAAAATTTTCATGGATATCAATAAACTCTTTTTTATACTAATCTCTTACTTTTAGAATCCAAATTTACACAAAATTTTAAAGTATACATAGATGCTTGCTAAAATTTATATACCACATTCCTTTGATCTTTGTTTCAAAAGTGTGTTGTACTTCATACCTTGAGTTCTATATTCTTCTTTGTTTATTATGTTGCTAAATTTTCATATCCCTTTTTTTCCTCCTTTCATGTATGTATTTGTTTAATGACCAGTGACAGGCTTAGTACTGGCATTTGCCATAATCTAGGCAGATCCTTCTTCTTTAGTCCTTCTTTCCCAATATGAAATAGGCTATTAAGATCCTCTGCTCACACATTACACAGAAGAGTTAATTGAAGAAAATACATGTTATTATTTCAGAGGTTTGGGAACCTAACTGTTAATAGGAGTTTCTAAGATCTAATGGAAACCCCAGCATGAAAAATACTTTCAATGGTTATTTGTCTGTGCCTGAATAATCCTTGACTCATTCTCTATTTTTCTGTATTGGGATTTCTGTTTCTTTTGTTACATATCAGATGTGTCAGTGACTGGGTTCAAGGTCTTTCTAGATATCTTCAACACAGTTAATAAAAATATTGAAAGAGTCACTTTTTTATTGAGTCTGGAATTGGTACATGTAGTCTAAAAATTGTAGCCTGATCTGTCCCTTCTGAACTCAGATATCAGATTGAGACTGAAGTCTTGCAGATAATTAAAAGGCACTGTGCCTTTCTAAAGTACCTAACAGTTCTAAGAACACAACAATCAGGCAATAATTGGGGTAAATTGAATAATTTATTGTGCTATAAGCACAATAAATTTGCAAATAAAGCAGTAAGCAATCTCTGTAATTTGCCTTCTGTTTAATTTCAGCTTCTATAGACATAACATTTCTTCCAACTCTTTACCTAGTTTCTAAGAATATTTGTTTACCCACAGTTTAAGCTCATGTTCACTTACTCCATTTTCATTAAAAATGGAGAAAATTTTATTACATTCTCATTATAGAATATATGTCTAATAGATCATCTTGATTTGGCATTTTAATGAAAAATGAGTTGGTAAGTTTTCTATTGTTGTTTTCATGTAAAGGGATATTGGCTGGTATTAAGTAGAGGAAATGCTTTTACTGAAACAAACATTCATGCAGTAAGTTTGCAAACCTTACTGTAAAATTTAATCCACATTTTAAAACACATGTATACACCCATGTAGTGACCACACTGGTCAAGACACAGAATGATATGGAACATCTACGAAACTTCTTTCATGCCAACTCCAGAGTTAACTATAATTCAGTTTTCTAACATAAGATGAGTAAAATTTGCCTACTTTTGAATTTTACATAAAATAAATCATAAAGTTTCTTGTGTGTCTAGCTTATTTTGCCAATTTATCAATAAAACTTTTTTTAATTGTTAAGTGATTCAAATAATGGTTTGTCTCCATTATCAAGCTGATTTTCATTATATGAATATAATAGGAATTATTTATACATTCAGCTATGATGGACTATTTTTTTCTAGTTTAGATATATAATGAATTAAGCATCAACACTCTGGTCAATGTCCTTTGATGAACACATGTAAGCATTTCTATTTAAGACTAAAAGGTCTGGGTCATAGAAAATGCATAGTTCAAATTTAGAAGATACTGCAAAACATTTTTCTAATTTTTTTTTTCTAACTTCCCCTTCCACCAATAGGACTTGAAGAGTTCAAGTTGCTCCGTATGTTTTCGATGCTTGATCATTATAGTACTTTAAAAAAGAAAAAAAGTAATAGTAGATATGCTGCTGCTATATGTCTCGTGTTTGGATTTGCACTTTGATGACTGGTAACTTTGAACATCTTTTGGTAAGCTTAGGACCCATTGGGAAGACACTTATATGAACACCTGTTCAAGCCCTTTGCCCATTTTTTATTGAGTTCTTTGTCTTCTTTTACTTATTATTTTGAAAAAGTTTTTAAATACTTTCTTAGAAAAATTAAATATCAAATATTATATTGTCTATATTTCTTTAATCTTGTGGCTTGACTCTTCACAGTCTTAATGTGCCCTTTGATAACTAGACCTACTCACTTTAAAATGATCCAATTTACTAGTCATTTTTTTTGTATAGTGCTTTTTTTTTCTGTTCAAGAAAAAAGAGTGCCACTGGCAAGTTCCTTCTAATATCCCCCTATGTTATCTTCTAAAAGCTTTATTGATCTAATTTCATATTTAGATATAAGTCCAAGGCTGGGCGCAGTGGCTCACACCTGTAACCCCAGCACTTTGGGAGGCCAAGGTGGGCAGATAACCTGAGGTTGGGAGTTCGAGACCAGCCTGACCAACATGGAGAAACCCTGTCTCTACTAAAAAACAAACTTAGCCGGGCTTGGTGGCGCATGACTGTAATTCCAGCTGCTCAGGAGACTGAGGCAGGAGAATCGCTTGAACCTGGGAGGGAGAGGTTGCAGTGAGCCGAGATTATGCCATGGCACTCCGGTCTGGGCAACAAGATTGAAACTCTGTCTCAAAAAAAAAAAAAAAAAAAAAAAAAAAAAGATGTAAGTCCATCTGGAAACAATTTTCTGTGTACCATGTTAATTAGGGAAATATTATTTGTTGTTGTTGCTGTTGTTTTTGGTCTTTTGTTTGTTTACCATAAGTATACCCAATTGATTCTATATCCTTATATATACTTGTAACATTAAATCTATTGGAAATAAAAAGAAAGCTAAGCTTACGTCTTAGCAGAATAAGATTTTTTAATATGAAAAATAATTGGCCAGGCGTGGTGGCTCACACCTGTAATCCCAGCACTTTGGGAGGCTGATGCAGGTGGATCACCTGAGATCAGGAGTTCAAGACCAGCCTGGCCAACATGGTGAAACCCCGTCTCTACTAAAAATACAGAAATTAGCAGGGCGTGATGGTGCCGTGCCTGTAATCCCAGCTACTCGGGAGGCTGAGGCAGGAGAATCTCTTGAGCCCGGGAGGTGGAGGATGCAGCAAGCCTAGATCAATCGCACCACTGCACTCCAGCCTGGGCGACAGATTGAGACTTTGTCTCAGAAAGAAAAAAAAAAAGAAAAGAAAAATAATTTAAATAGTAACAATATTCAGCAGCAAGTCTGATAGCTAATTTGATTTTTCAAATACCATACGTTGACATGGCATTTCAAGATTTCTTCAATAACTGAAAAATCTATGATTTTTATTGGTGACAGTTTCCAGGTACTGCTAATACTAATGCTATTTTCTGCCTATATTCATATATGAAAGGAATAATAAACCTCGCTTAGAGATTAGCACAGGTTAAGTTGTAATTTTTTCCCACTCAAGTCCATGAGTCCCTTTAATTTGATATCCTAGAATTCAATTTAAAAATCACAGATTTATTGAAAATAACACTTCTGCTTCAAGCCATGGCAGTGTCATTGCTGTAGTTACTTTGTTATACAATTGGTGATCACATATACATTAGATTGTTTTTTCCATTTTGTTACATACCTGTATCTGTGTATTCTTTCACTAATAAGACAGTGCTTGAATTACTGCATCTTAACCAAAGGCCTTGAAATTTTACAGTGTAAATATTAAGCTTTATTTTTCTTCAAAAGTATTTTTGCTAACTTAGCCATTTTGACTTTTATATAAATTTAAAACAATTTTGAAAAAAACTGCCACTGTTTTCATTAGCTTTTGTTCAATACATCATTTTGGGAAGTCTTGACAATATAGAGTTTTTAATCTATAAGTGTAAAATTTTCATCTTATTTATAATTTTGAATTCACTCAATTATGTTTTATGGTTTTCCATATAAAGACAATGTTAGATGAATGTAAATTTTTAAGCTTCTAATGATATGATCGATGACTTATCTGATTTTTCTAAAATATGAAAATACAATTAATTTTTTGTATATTAACTTTTAATCAAACAATGAATACAATTATTTTAAATTTTTATAGATTGTCTTCATTTTCCTTTGGAGATTTTAACTGAATGTGGATAGTTTAATTTATTCCATTTCAATATTTATATGTGTATTTTATTTGCTATCCTAACTGCATTGTTGACTAGAATTGGTGGTAGTGGACATGTTTATGTAATTGATCTCAGAGGAAAGATTTGCAGTTTTTAATCACTGATGCTATTTTTGCTTTATTAGCTATTTGTTATACTTCATCAGATTTAAAAAGTTCAATTTTATTTTCAGTTTTCTGACATATTTAATCATGAGTAAACAAATTTTTGATTTATCATGATTTTTGTCAAAGGTCTTTGCATCTATTGATAGATTTCCCTTTATTTTGTAGGTATACTAAAATTTATTGATTTTTT
This sequence comes from Pan paniscus, assembly GCF_029289425.2. NCBI lineage: Eukaryota > Metazoa > Chordata > Mammalia > Primates > Hominidae > Pan > Pan paniscus. Next base: position 82,849,952 of record NC_073263.2, on the reverse strand, counting down.
AAATATTAAATTAAAAATGAATTCTTGATATAAACTCACCTTAATCATGATATATAATCTTTTTATGTTCTACTTTATTTAATTTGCTAAAATTTCTATAGACATTTGTGCATCTGATTTCAAGTAAAATACTAAGATATAATTTTTCTTTTCTTATAACGTTTTTGTTGTTTTAGTTATTATGCTTAATTCATAAAGAAAATTAAGGGATGCTTTATTTTTAAATTTGTCTTCCCTAGAGAGTTTAAGATGGGTGTTAATTCTTTCTTAAAGTGTTGGTAAATATAACTGGTTAAACTATCTGTGTTTGAAGTTTTCTTTCTGGAAAATATGTAGAAGTACCCTTTGTTTATTTCTTTATTTTTTAAGTTTTACCTCTGTGAATTTTAGTAGGTTAGCCTCACTCTGCAGCTCAGGATCTTTCTGAACAACTCCTGGTGTTCGTGGAACTCCAAAATGCCAATCTCTGTCTTCTAGTTAGAACAAATGTTTCGTGTGCCTAGAGTACCATGTTCCTCTTAAAGTGAGTTAAAAGGGCAATTTCCCTATTTGATGTGTGAATAAGAAAAAAAGGAAAGGAATTTACCCAACGAAAGAATCCAAGAGACTAATTTGAAAATCTCACCATACTGGATTTCTGTTTTCTCTGTTCTTTTGACCACTAAAGTTCAGGTTGCCTGGATTATATAATGAAGAATTCAAGCAGTTGTTTTATGTTCTTTATCCAGCTTTCATAGTTGCTTTCAGTAGGAGGTTAGCAAAGTAAAAGTTACCCAAACAGGGCTGGAATTTGAAGTCCTAAAATTGGTTTTCATGCATTGTTATTCTGATGAAGGCTTCTATTCCCATTATCTCATTTTCTGTTCTTATAACTCATTAATATTTATGGCTATCAACATGAAAGATTTTCTTTGCAAAAGCAATTAAATGCAGTGCTTATATTTAAAGCCCTTATCCAAGATCTTTTTTCAGAGCCCAAGGAAGTAGAAACAATAAATTAAACTTAGTCTGCTCTTACTTTATCCTCTTGCCAACATCAACAAATGGCTTCAGAACTAGCTCCATCAATATATATACACACCCCATTAAAATTGTTTCTTTCTCTCCCATATTTTTCAATATGTCTGAAAACTCTATGTACCATGAATCTTTATGTACAAGTAAAACAGCACTATTTATTGAGTTTAGTGCACAAAAGAAAAAAAGGAGAAAGGATTGGCAGCAAATTGATATTTCCCTGAAGCCGTATTACTGCTCAGCGGATTGTGCTCCTAGGACCTGTGAATCACATCTCAAGATGTGTGTCTGGTGACATGTGAGATTTTAATGAATGTTTTCAATCATGGCTTGTCAATATTGGGCCCAGTTTTTTCCTATTAGTTGCTTTTTTTAATGAAAGCTAATTTTAGAGTCAATTTGGGCTGAAAGCATCATTAAAACATGCAAGATGCAAAGTGCAACAAACTTCCCTCTCCACTCCACATTCATATCCTTATAACATGCAGAGGCCATTACTCCCCTAACTCCTAGTTATTAGAAGGTTATACACTCATGAGTGGGCAATTGTATCTAATGCTGGCCTTTTCTCTAATGCACTGAATGTTGATATAACGAATGGAAACATTTCTTCATAGAGAGTTTGTGACCAAGTGCTAAGTTATGTATAGTTTATAAAATATTTGAAAACAGATGGTATATGCACTTACCCTTGAAATCCAAGTTTAAAAAGTCATCATACCACATTTCTGAGGATTTTCCTCCCACCATCTCAGGGAGAGACTACATTAAATTTGAATTTTCAATATGTCATAGTGAAACACATTTACTGTAGTCAGTTGTTAATATGTAGTTTTCTCTATCATGTATATTCCTATCCTGAAAAATGATAATGTCTTCTTTTTGGAGACAGTGTCTTGCTTTGTAGCCCAGGCTGGAGTGTAGTGGTGTGATCATGGCTCATTGCAACCTTGAACACTTGGGCTCAAGCAATCCTCCTGCCTCAGCCTCTCAATAACTGAAACTACACTTGCACAACACCATACCTGGCTATTTTTTTTCTTTATCTTTTAGAGGGAGAGTCTCACAATTTTTACCAGGCTGGCCTTGAACTCCTGGCCTTGAGTAATCCTCCTGCCTCAGCCTCCCAAAGTGATGAGATTATAGGCAGGAGCCACTGCCCTGGAAAGGAAAAAAAAAAATGACAGTTTCTATTCATCTTTCTGTTCATCTAATGTCAAACAAAGAAGAGCTTCACAATCAAAATGGTAGTTATATCATTTGGATATCTGTCTCCTCCAAATCTCATGTTGAAATGTAATTGCCTATGTTGGAGGTGGGGCCTGGTGGGAGCTGTTGGGACATGGCGGCAAATCACTCATGAATGGCTTGGTGCTGTCCTCAAGATAGTGAGTGAGTTCTCACAAGATCTGGTTGCTTAGAAGAATGTGGCACCTCCCCTGACTCTTTCTTGCCCCTCCTTTGACCATGTGAGATTCTGGCTCCCTGCCACCTTCAACCATGATTGTAAGCTTCCTGAGGCCTCACCAGAAGCAGATGCCAACATCATGCTTCTTTTAAAGCCTGCAAAATCATGAGCCCATTTAACCTCTTTTATTTGTAAATTACCTAGCCTTGGGTGTTTCTTTATAGCAATGCAAGAGCATACAAACACAAGTAGAAATCAGTTAATGAAAGTTCTAGGTATAAGGTTATTAATTTATTCATGAAATGTCTACTTTGCTTTCTTCAAAGGCTTATTTGCTAAAAATAATTGATCATCTGAATAAAAAACTGTATAAACACAATTTTAGGCTAGAAATATAGCATGACAATTCTCAATTGTGTCTGAAATTTTTAACATAGAATTTAGACTGTCGACAGTAATCTTATTGACCTTGGAATGTAAGCTTAGATATACTTGAAAATGTTACTGGAGAGGTGAACTCAGGGAAATAGAATCAGCCTAGCCAGAAAATGCAATTCAAATCACAAACTTAAATAGAAAAAAAAAAAAAGACAACATTTCAAAGAAACCTGAAATTACTTTGTTAGAAATGCAGAAGAGGATAATTGCCAGGAGATGATCACTGACTGCTTAAAAGTATTCTAGAGAAAATATATTTAAAACCCAAATGTGTTTGTTCTGCAACAGGCAAAATTGAGCAGAACTGAACAAGCAAGTAGACTCTCATTTGCTGAACCAAACGTTTTAATGGAAAAGCATTATTTTCAGATATCCAATTTTACTTACTCATTAGTAAGTATTAAGAAGCTCATTAATACTCTAAGAAAAAATAATTTTCTCTTTGAAGTAGTATAGAAAGAATGGTACACTCAATGTAAATGCATATATAAATAAAATCAATATAATTCTTCAGAGTTATTTCCAAATATTGATGAAGGATTCACACATGTTATGAACATTTAACAAAACCCATGTTATAAGTCTTGGGCATTTAAGTGTTCTTATATAAAAGACAAGATTTGTATTAAAGAGCACTCTGCCATTTCTCCTTTCTACAGACTTTTATTTGCTAATTATTTTGTCCAAGTAATAAAATGATTTGGAGTCCACAAAGCTTCATTACAATTTTAAATTAAAATATTTGTTTCCATTAGCAATACCATTTATATATTTTGCTTGAGTATTTCATTTGAAATTTAACAAGGCATTTACTAATTACCTGCTATGTGCCAGGCATTGTTCTAAAAACTATGAATACCAAGTCAAACAAAAAAGGATTCTTGACTTCAAATAACTTACATTTAATTGGGAAGGATAGGCATTATTTAATATAATAACTATTTTAATCCTTTATCTTTCTTCCTATGTTTAGAATACATTGAGCATAATTAAAATTTGACATGAGGAAGAAAAACTAGCAGGTGAAATAATAAAACACTGCACTTGATTATTACATGGCTAAATCATCTTTTGATTTTTAAAGTATGGTTCAAATATTAATTCAATGTAAAAACAAATATTTTAATAAAAGAATCTACTCATAAAACCAGAGACATCCATAATCTCTGTAAAATTCTGCTATTTGGATGGATATATTTATATTCCAGGCTTAGTTTGCTTATTAACTGCAATATTATGTGTTTCTGAATTTTGGTGAAACTTACCTTGAAGGTTTGCCAAAAATGTCTATGTGAGCAGTGAGGTCATTAGAATGGTTAGTAAATAACTCATTTTTCTCATCAGAGGATTATAAACTTGATAAAGCAATTTGTAATTATAGTTTTAATCTAAATAGTTCAATCATGTTCTGCATAAAAGACATCCCTTTGCAAATATTATAAAATGAAAGTAGGGCTATTATAATGATTCTTAGGAAAGTGGATAAATGCTGACTAAATTACAGACTAAGTTTTGGAAATTGGTTCCATTCTGTTGTTTATATTTAGGTAATTATATTGAATACACATCCTGGTCTACACTGTAAAAAGTATTTTGTTTTCATTGATCATTTTTATTTACACAGAAGTCTCATATTGTCTTTTATGAAATGCTGCTTTATAAAAATTATGTCTACCTGAAACTCCTAGAAATGACTATAGTTCTCTAATTAAATGTATTCCTTTCTGTCTTCTTGTTGAACCTCCTGAAATACCTGAATACATAAACTGATTCTAATCTTTAAAGGATGTTTTCTATCCCTCAGAGCACAATTACATAATAAGTTGTTAGGAAGATGGAACATGTAAAAGATTCTGGTAGATATTTCTAAAACAGAAAAATAAGTTATTTAAATTACAAAATGCTTCTCAAAATTAAATATTCTAAAAAGTATAGACGTTTCTCCCCTCAAAATACTTGGAATGTGTCTGCTTATCTAAGCAAGTATTAAAAACAATCTTATTACCAAACTGTTTCTTTAGCAAACATCATCTAACAATAGTTACCATTTAGCCTATCTTTCCATCTAGTAATAGCATTGAATGTGTAACTTCTTGTGCCAGAAACACTTTTGACATTTCAGCAAACACACGTTAACAAAACCTAGTGTTCTGCGTTTATGTAGCCCCCAACACATTAAAATGCTGTTAAAAATTTACAACCATGAAATAATGCTATAACAATGATTTGTAAAGAAAATGAAAGCAAATAGAGAAGTGTAATTTTCTTTGTCTAGAAACAAAATAAATGAAATATGTGAAGATGAGTAGGAAAGCTTTGGTTAGAGAACAGAAGTGAGGATGGCACTACAGAAAAAGTAATGTGTGTGTTCAACAGCAGTGACATTAAAAAAAATCATAGGCATATCCACGAACCGGGAAGGATTTTCTGGGTCTGGGTTTCATATCCATGCTAGTTGTAATGCAAAGTGTGTACTAATAATTTATCATGAATTGGAAAATTCTGCAGTAAATGGAATGCATATTGTATTTTAGTAATGCTAAGTTTCTACCTCTAAAGAAAGTTTGAGGTGCTTTGTCAGTAATATGGTCAAATATTTTCTAAAATCAACAATCAATTTATATTTAAGGCTATCTCCTTCATATCTGATACACAATTGCCCCTTCCCTTACTTAATGTAATTTATTAACAGCTTGTAGCATGTGTAGGATTATTTTAATTACTGTGTAAAAGATATTGAATCTTCCACAAGTTTTACTCATTAAAGTTACAACATAAAGAGGAAAGAAAGAGGTACAGTTGGGAACTGGCATAGTACCACAACAGGAGGTCCAATACATAACACAAATGAGCTTTGAGTATTTGCAACTATCATTAGCAATTATAGAAACCTGCTATGGACTGAATGTTGAACTGGAGACCATTATCTTCAGTGAAAGAACTCAAAGACAGAAAGTCAAACACTGCATGTTCTCACTTACAGGTGGGAGCTAACATGGACATAGAGTGTGGGAAGGTGGGCGGGGGGATGTGAGGGATGAGAAATTGCTTCATGGGTACCATATACATTATTTGGTTGGTGGTAACAATAGAAGCCCAGACATCACCAACACACCATATGTTCATGTAACAAAAACTGGGCTGGGCGCGGTGGCTCATGCCTGTAATCCCAGCACTTTGGGAGGCCAAGGTGGGTGGATCAGCTAAGGTCAGGAGTTCAAGACCAGCCTGATCAACATGGTGAAACCCCGTCTCTACTAAAAATACAAAATTAGCTGGGCATGGTGGTGCATGCCTGTAATCCCAGCTACTTGGAAGACTGAGGCAGGAGAATTGCTTGAACCAGGGAGGCAGAGGTTGCAGTGAGCCAAGGTTGCATCATTACACTCCAGCCTGGGCAACAAGAGCAAAACACCATCTCAAAAAAAAGCAAAAAACAAAAAACAAACAAAAAGACTGCACTTGTACCCCTTAAATTTATAAAAATAAAAAGCACTCAAATGTTGAAGCCTAATCCCCCAGTGTGATGGTGGTCAGAGGTGTGACCTTTGGGAGGTAACTACATTTAGATGAGATCATGAGAGTGAGGTCCCAGGATGGGATTCAAGACCCCAGATCTTTCTCTCCCTACCACCTTCTAATGTGATAATACAGAAAATCAGATGTAGTCCCACTGCAAACCAGGAAGAGGCCTTCATGAGAAACTGAACTTAATTCCCCAGCTCCAAGTATTATGAGAAGCAAATTGTTGTTTAAGCCACCCAATCTATGACATTTGTTACAGCAGCCTAAACTGACTAAAACACTGAAGAATGAAATATTAATTTAAAGATACTTACAACCATTTTATGCATGCAAAATACTAATACTACTTTGTGCAGCTGCAAAATACTATCTTTTATTTTTTTAATTTCACCTTCTATGGACTATTTCTATGCTGTAGGACCTATGAGCCTCTCATGAATAAGATCAATAAATGAAATTTAATTTAATCCTCTGCTCATCTAGTCATTAAACTCAGCAACAATATACATGATAGCACTACAATTTACGTAAAGAATAAATAGTTCCCAGGGTTCACCAGATAATCAATACATTGTTTTGTTCTATCCATTTGAATAAAAGGAAGTTTAATCTTTTCCAAAAATTTCCATCCTCAAAGACAGCTGATAAACGTTTTTTATTTATTCAAGTTTTTATTTAATTAAAGATACACCATTGTGTGCAAAGGGTTTGTTTCCTCTTTTTTGTTTTTCATGTATAATCATAGTCACCTCCCTGAGCTATGCAGGGCTATCTCTACTACATTATCAGCTCCATAAGGCCAAGATCATCAGTGTTTTGTCTACTGCTGTCCAGACAGAACCTACTATTCGTTTTTAGTATTTTAGTTTCTTTAGAGAAGATATTCCCCTTGCAAAATTCTATAACACATCCTTATTCTTTTTATCGCAGTTCTTTTCTTTCCAGACAATATTTTTCTATCTTTATGCCAATAACTTAACATTTTCTTGATTGTTTTAACTTTCTATTAGGTCTTGAAATCAGGTAGTGTTACTCCTTAAACTTTACTCTGCCTTTACAAGTTATTTAGGTATTTTAATTCCTTTTAATTTTCACATGAATTTTAGATTCAGTTTGTCAATTTCCACACCAAAAAAAAATGTCTACTGAGCTTTTGATTGGGGTTGTATTAAATCTACAGATATATTTGGGGACAATTGATATCTTAACAATAATGAGTTTTTTCATTAATCTTTAATATGGTTTACCTCTCCATTCATTAATGTTTCTTTATATACCTTAAATTGTTCTGTATTTTTCAATATGCAGGTTTTTAATATTATTTATTGCATTTATCCTGAAGTGTTTCATGTTTTATACTTCTGTAAATGCTACTTTTTTCCCAAGTAGCATTAATAGTGCATAGAAATACCACTGATTTTTATGTACTGATTTTTTTTATCTCTCATCCTTGCTAAACACATTTCTAGCAGCTTTTTTTTTTCTGTAAACTCTGTTAAATTTTATACAGAGATAATCATGTTGTCTGCAAATAAGGACAATTTATCTCACATACTATAATTTTGCTCCCTGTAAGTATGATTTGAGTTTTTTAAAAATTATCTTGTATCAGTGCTTGACTTTTTAAACCTGTGGAGTATAATTACAATAACCTTTAATTTCCTGTCTTATTCTAACATCTATGTCAGTCCTGAGTTAGTTTACAATGAATGGTTTTTCTTCTTATGGGTGATAATTTCCTGCTTCTCTGCATGCCTGATAATTTTGTATAGGATGCCAGACATTGTGAATCTACCTTTTTAGATCCTCAGTACTTCTGCATTCCTGTACATCTTCTTCAGCTTTTTTATGAGATAGTTATGTGAAACAATTTGACCTTGTTGGTTATTTCTTTTAAGATTTGTTAGGTGGTAGCACTCAGCCTAGGGCCAATTATTCTCACTGCTGAAGTCAAGTTCTTCTGATACACTACCCAGTGCCCCATGAATCTTGAGGATTTCCTGTTTGGATGATAAGACCAGGCTCTACTGGCCCTATGAGAGCAAGAAGCATGTTGACTTTAATCCTTCAGGTGGTTCTTTCCCTGGTCTCAGTTTCTTCAAATGCATGCACTGTTCTCTACTCAGCTAAATAATTAAGAGAAACCCTCTTATATCTCCAAAGTTTTTTTATCTGCACAGTTTTCTCCTCTTCAATATTTTGTTCTGTGAATTCTAGCTGCCTTGGCTTCCTCATACTCTGAGCTCCATCTCTCCTCTTCTGTGATGTGGACTACCTAAATTTACCATCACTGAGCCATGGCCAGAAAACACCCCAACACAGTAGTAGGCGTTGGCAGATTGAGGGACCCCCTCATTGGTTTCCCTTCTCTCAAAAATCATTGTCTTTCACTGCCTTATACCCTGTGTTTCAAAAACTGTTGCTTTATATTTTGTCCCTTTTTTGTTTATTTTAAATAAGAGAGTGAACCAGGTTTCTTTTAGTTCATCTAGCTGAAAAGAATATTAACCTTTGTTTCTATTTTAACTATTTTAAAATTGCATGTCTTACAATTGATATTTAAAAGTACAGTGTTTCTTTTTCATTGTATAATAAAACTTTTATTTGATGTAACATTCTTCCTAATCAATTTCATGTTAAAATTGAAGAAAAAATAAATCACACCAGAGCCAGACTTTATATGTGTATTAGTCAGAGTTTTCCAGAGAAATAAAAGCATAAATTGAGATCTATAGTCTATAGGTCATCTATTTAAGGGATACAATATATATTTATAAATGTATGCATATATGAAAAGATTTATTATGAAAATTGGCTCACATGATTATGGAGGCTGAGAAGTCTCATTATCTGCCACCTGCAAGCTGGAAAATCAAGAAAGCTGGTGGGGTAATTCAGTCTGAGTTAAAATGCCTGAGAATCAGAGGAGCCAATGATGTAACACCCAGTTCAAGGCTGAAGATTCTAGAACCAGCAGGGATTGGGGGTGGGGATGGGAGGCCGCTAGTATAAACCCTGAGCCCAAAGGCTCAAGAACCAGGAGCTCTTATGTCCAAGGGCAGGAGAAGATGGATCTTCCAGCTCAAGAAGCAAAAGAAAGAATGAGCCCTACCTCTGCCATTTGTGCTATTTAATCTTGGATGATGTCCACCCCCCTTGGTGAGGGCAGGTCTTTCAGATACAGTCTAATAACTCAAATGCTAATTTCCTCCAGAAATTCCCTCACAGACAAACCCAGAAATAATGTTTTACAGGCTACCTGGACATCCCTTAGCACAGTCAAGTTGGCACATAAAATTAACCACCAAGATATTCTAGAAGTCTGATTTGCTTATTTAAAAGAAAAATAACTACATACATATCCTGAGGGGGCCTGACGGTCGTTCTGTAAGTTTAGCTGCCTGGCACATATGCTTAAACAGATGGACACATTTCATGTGGATGTTGGCCTCCAATACCCTTGGAAACAACCAAAAGTGCTTGTAAGAAAATGGAAATTTAAATCTACTTAATCATTGTTAAATGTACTACAATAATTGCCAGGATTGTTTCCCACAAATCATGAAGGAGACAGTTTCGGCCTAAACAAATGTAAAAATTATTGAACTTCCTTCCATAATTTAGCAGTGATTTGTTGAACCCGCACAACTTTCCCCAGTAAAGAATCTTCTTTCATTCTTCTTTTATGTCAGTAATAGGTTTTCTACATTTATGTCAAGTTATCCAAAGGAGAAAACTAACCTATGATGTTAGAAGTTAGGAGAGTGGTATCTTGGGTGGAGTGAGAATGCAGTGATTAGAAGGAATAGAGGGACATTCTGAGATGCTTCTTATACTCCAACTCTCACTCTTGATAGTGGTAACATTGATGTGTTTTATATGTGCTAATTTTTGAGCCCACTTATGGCTTGCACATAATAGAATGTGTTAATTTATTGAGGCCACTTATTGCTCATGTTCTTTACTATAACTGGTGTTAAGTTCAACTACAGTCATGGGCAGCATAAGGACGTGTTGATCAATGAATGACCCTTTATCTAACAGGGGTCCCATAAGATTATAATGGAGATGAAATATTCCTGTCGCCTAGTGACTTCATTGCCATAGTCATGTCACAGCACGATGCATTACTCACGTGTTTGCGATGACGCTGGTGAAAACAAAACTATGAGCTGTCAGTTGTATAAAAGTATCACACATTTACAATTATGTATAGTAAATAATAATAATAGGCCGGGTGCAGTGGCTCACGCCTGTAATCCCAGCACTTTGGGAGGCCGAGGCGGGTGGATCACGAGGTCAGGAGATCGAGACCATCCTGGCTAACACGGTGAAACCCCGTTTCTACTAAAAATACAAAAAAATTAGCCGGGCGTCGTGGCGGGCGCCTGTAGTCCCAGCTACTCAGGAGGCTGAGGCAGGAGAATGGCATGAACCCGGGAGGCGGAGCTTGCAGTGATCCGAGATCGCACCACTACACTCTGGCCTGGGAGACAGAGGGAGACTCTGTCTCAAAAAAAAAAAAAAAATAATAATAATAATAATAAATGACTGTTATTGATGTATGTATTTACTATACTATATATTTTATCATTATTTTAGAATGTTCATCTTCTATTTATTTAAATAAAAAGTTAACTGTAAAAAAGTCTCAGGTAGGTCCTTCAGGAGGAATTCCAGAAGAAGACGTTGTTATCTCAGGAGATGACAGCTCCATGGGTGTTATTACCCTTGAAGACTTTTCGGTGGGACAAGATGTGGAGATGGAAGACAGTGATATTGATGATCCTGGCTCGGTGTAGGCCTAGGCAAACATGTGTGTTTGTGTTTCAGTTTTTATTAAGAAAATTTAAGAAGGGGAAAAAAATAAAAATAGAAAAAATCTTACAGAATAAGGGTACAAAGAAAGTAAATATTTTGGTAAAGCTGTACAATGTATGTTTTAAACTATTACAAAAGAGTCAAAAAGATTTAAAAAATTAAAAATTACAAGGTAAAAAGGTTACAGTAAGCTAAGGTGAATTCATTACTGAAAACATGAATTTTTAAAAATAAATTTAGGGAAGTGTAAGTAAGCAGTGTTTATTAAGTCTACAGCAGTATAATGTTCTAAGCCTTCACATTCACCCACCACTCACTCACCGACTCACCTAGAGCAACTTCCAGTTTTTGCAAGCTCCATTTGTAATAAGTACTCTCTACAGGTATACCATGTTTTATCTCCTATACTGTATTTTTACTGTACCTTTTCTATGTTTAGGTATGTTTTGAGTATACAAATACTTACCATTGCGCTACAACTGCCCACAGTCTTCAGCACAATAGGTTTATAGCCTAGAGCAATAGGCTATACCATATAGCCCAGGTGTGCAGTAGGTTATACCCTCTAGGGTTCTGTAAGTACACTCCATGATGTTGCATAATGATGAAATCACCTAATGACACATTTCTCAGAACACGTTCCTGCCGTTAATCAACACATGGCTATATATACTTTAATACTACTTTGTCTACAATCAAAGAAACCATTTGTCTCCTAACCTAATCTTTTTGTAATTGATTGGCAAAAAATTTTAATTTGCAATTTTGTTAGAATGAATGAGTTTAACATATGAAATTATATTTATTAAATGTTAACTTATTTTTGCTTTTCCTAATAAGTACAGCAAATGATATTCATATTTTGTATTGATTTACAAATCCAACTTGCATACTAAGGACATTAAGGTCTGTCAGTAAGATCCTAATATTTTTGTAATCTGTTGCTGGCATTTATATTTATGATATTTAAATGTTCACAAGTTTTCATTTTTACATTTGAATTTTAATTGGTTTATCTGTATAAATGTTTCCTTGCACTTTAAACTTATAAAGAATTTTACCATTCAGAAATAAGCAATCTGAAATATTTTAATATACTTAGTTGATTTTAACGGTGTGACTATGTCTAAAAAATTTTTTGTTTTGAGATAATTAACTAATTGCCCCAGAATAGTAAGTAATTAAAGAAGCAGGACCACTAACTAAGAGTGTTGCAGAATAACAGATTTATTACAAGGATTTGACCTCAGGTAATTTTGGAAAGTGGTTATATAGTGTGTGTGTATGGCTGTGGTGTCTGCATCTGAGGCCAGGCCTAAAATCAGCAGGCCAAGCAGTGGGGAAGGCAAGACAGACATGAATTAGAAGACTGCGAAGACAAACTGGAACTCGACTTGATGAACTGGATCTCACCTCTGTGTCTCACTACCTCCAAGCTGCCAGCTTTTGATGAAGTTTGAGATATGCAGGAGAAGCTGGCACCTCCTGCCATAGAGCTAAACATACACCTAGCCCTGCAATTAGAGCAGTTGGAGCTAGGAATCTGACAGGAGCTAAATAAACTGCAGGCCCATTCCCTGCTCCAGCAGCCGCACCTGCCTGCCCATGATTCAGAGAAAGTGGAAAAAAAGATCTGGCTGATGCTCTGTAAGGCTGGATGCCGCTCTACTTCCACAAGGAGTCAGAATATCAGCAACAATATGCTTGAACAGCCACAGTGTGCCTGGTGCCTCGCACCAGTATTCTGAATGTGACAACAAAATAAGTGCTGGTGTACTTTTGCCTTCCAAATCGTAATGCGTGCACGTCTCTTGTGGCTGACTCTAATCCAGAACGCTGCAGGAAAGCAAATTATGCATAATGTATTTCCAGCTTAGATAAGTAGACCCAACAAAATCCACTTCAGACTAATATGTATCTCTCTCTCTCTCCTTTTTTTCCCCTTTCTATAAGAGATAGGGTCTCACTTTCTCGCCCTGCCACCCAGGCTGGCATGCAGGGGCGCGATCAAAGATCACTGCCATCTCGAACTCCTGGGCTCAAGAGATCCTCCCATCTCAGCCTCCAGAGGAGCTGGGACTAGGGGCATGCACCACCATGCCCCGCTAATACTTAAAATTTTTTTAAGAAACAGTATCACCATGTTGCCCAGACTGGTCTGAGACTCCTGGCCTCAAGCAATCTTCCTGCCTCAGCCTCCCAAAGTGCTGGAATTCGCAGGTTTGAGCCACCATTTCCGGCCCAGACTAAGGTGTATCTTAAGATAAAAACACATGTACCCTTGTCCAATGCACACATATAAATATAGCCATAAATTGTCTCATTGATGTTTGTAAGTTTTAAAACTCATTTTTTCTATTATTTTAGCTTTAATCATTTTTATAGCTACATACAATGTCATGGATCATTCACAAACTTAATGTAATTGAAAATAAATAAAGAACAAATGGTTCCAATTGTATGAATTTCAAAGAAAGAAGCAAAACAAGTCTATGCAATAGAAGACAGGATTTTATTACCTTTAGAGAAATGAGTGAAGTTAGTTATTGACAGAAGTACTGAAGAGTGATTTTGGTATGCTGATAACATTTTATTTCTTGACCCGGGTGCTGATTATCTAGATATATTGATTGTGTGACAAGTAAGCAACCTTTACTCATGACCTGTGCATTGTGTCAATGTGTATACATTATTACTATACAAATTGTTAAAATGCCATTGTATTTTTAGGCTTGACAGCTAAAATATTTCTAAATCATCTGTATTGTAAAATGCACATTTGAGTGGTATTACTTTTGTAACCCATAATTGTATGATCATTATAATTTATTTTAAGAAAAGCAGCGCTAAGTTTAAATCAACTTTCTTTAAATTTACCTAAAACTTTAACCATTTCAAATGACATCTTATGTCACTATCTGTACATTGTTCAAACCTATATTATTCTAATTATCTTTCTTACAAGTATTTCTGTGTAGATCAAGAATTACAGTAAGTTTTTTTTTAATAAAAGGAGATCTTGAAATGGGTTAGGAAAATCTCTTTTATTTCAGTATAAGGCACATAATGACCCTAAAAATATAGCTCCCTTTTTCTTTCTAGGAGGCATCTTTTATCTCTTCTTGCCCCTTTCCTCTCACATTTAATTAACTTCCAAATTAATTTAAACATATTTAGCCCCTTTATCTTTTTCTTTTACCTATCATCATTCTAGTTAAAATTATTATAGCAGTAGATAGAATGTGTATACTATTTCATCTCATATAGCTACCCCTCATCTGTCTGATTGACATCCCTTAATTTTAGTCTGTCTTCCAGTTCTTCCTACACATTCACAACAACTTCAAAAGTTTGCTTAAGTCTTTTCCTCTGAACAAATACTTACTAATTTTTCATTTCTTTTCTGAAGAAGTTTGAAATTCCTGAATTGGTTTTGAAAGTTCTCTATGAATTGGTTTTACTCCCTTTTATCCTCATGTCAGTTTCCTCTACAAAGAGTCCTCTTGGGCTTCTAGAACTTATCATTTTAATGGAGGAAAGGGGCGCAGGCCAGGTGGAGATCTGTTAGAGAAGATCAAATTTAGCCAAGCAAATAATGGGGGAAAATGTAATGTAGTACAATGAAACAAATTTTGCGTGTGTGTGTGTCTGGTGTGTGTAACTTATGTCAGAAAAGATCAGAAAATATAAAAATATACTTTGCAATAAATATTTTAGCATATATAGCTTTTAGTTTTCTACTTTTAGTAAATTAACTCATCCAAAAATGGAGATAGAACCCATAGTAGCAAAATGGCATTATTTGGCTGATATTCAGTGCTCTCAGGGATACTGTGCTCATTTAGGGCTGTGAAATTTGAGGCATTTTTGATAATATAGCTAAGTTACTGGATAGGAAAGACAAAAGGATTCAAGGAAAGTTATGTTCCCAGTAATACTTACTCTAATGGCCTTTGTGTTTTAAATCTTTGGAAACCAAGATGACAGAAAGGATGCAGAAAGCAGAGGCATCTCAATTACCCTGACCTGTATGTCTAGACTAATTCTTAAACATTTTCCAATCTAGGTCTAGATTCCTATCAAAGTTGACAAGTGACTGGCATTAGAGAAATCTTAAACCTTTTTCAGAGTAGAAAATGTAGCAATATATTTGAGAAGCCAAATCAGAGATATGCAGCATATAAAAAAGGAAGGGGGAAGGATGCTGAAAACGTATAGAAAAGTATTGCCAAAATTAAATTTTAAAAAGCTGCTCCTTGAGCAACTAGCAAAAGGAAATATAATAGCAGATGGCACTAAACAGGCAGTAACTTTCAATTTTCTTTTTCCTTCTGTCATTATCTAAACTGTCAACTCATATAAGAAAACCGAAGGAAGATATATAAGGAATAAGAAGGCACAATTTCTAAGGAGAATAAAGAATATGTGAGCAATGGATAACTTGAACTATTTGAATATGCTTAAATTCACAGCTCCAGTGATATCAAGAATAGAATATATATAGTTACCAAAAGTTATTATAAAGTTATTAGCAATCATTTCTTATAAATCAAGAAAATGTAGGGAAAGACACTAAAGCTGAAAATGCTACAGTAGTGTTTTTCTATGAGACAAAATCATGTCTTTTTCATAATTTCAATTCATTTTTACCAGATATTCCTGAATTTCTACTCTATTCCAGGCTTTGAACTAGAAAATATCGATAAAAAGAAGACTACATTGGGCTGAGCTAAGAAGATAATAGATTTGTGGTGGACGTCAGATTATAAAATTGAGAGTATATTACAAAGTCCTCATTTATAGATAAGTACAAAGTGTTACACAGAAGAGAAAATATGAATGTTCACTCCAAGGACATGTACAAATAAGTCTTACACAAGAGGTAGCATCAAAATAGGAAGAAATCTGAAGGGCATAGGGAAAAGCACAGAGTGAACATAAATAATCATGGCTTATTTAAAGAATAAGGGGTATATTGGAGTAACCAGAATATAGGACACACAAACATGAAATAGGGAAGGGGAAAGTGGTAGGAGATAAGATTTTTAAGTTAATGTGTGCCAAGATTCTATGTATGATGAGAAAGAGCTTAAGTTTTTTATCTTTAAAACCTTAAAATACACTTTCTTTCTTTTTTTCTTTTTTTTTTTCTTTCTTTTTTTTTTTTTTTGAGACAGAGTCTTGCTCTGTTGCCAGGCTGGAGTGCAGTGGCGCAATCTCAGCTCACTGCAACCTCCACCTCCCGGGTTCAAGCGATTCTCCTGCCTTAGCCTCCTGAGTAGCTGGGACTACATGCACACGCCACCACACCCAGCTAATTTTTTGTATTTTTGGTAGAGATGGGGTTTCACCATGTTGGCCAGAATAGTCTCTATCTCTTCACCTAATGGTCCACCAAAGTGCTGGGATTACAGGCCTGAGCCACAGTGCACAGCCAAGATACACTTTCTTTTTAAGAAAAAATAATCTTTACTTGTGTGGGGGGTACAATAGTAATAAGGATAATTTATATATACATCTGTACCAACATCCACATGGCCATAGCAGCTTCAAAAATCATTATTGAGCCCAGAAGGTTGGTCTTTGGTGTGACACCTATAGAGCGTAGACAGAGACACACAACAAATTGGACTTACAGGAGCTGTGCCTGGTTGCTTCTCCAGAATGTCAAGAGAAGGAGGCAGGTAGAGGCAAGGTATACAACTATATACCAGATGAGACCTCTCCATGTGGAGTGCCCAGGAGCACGAAATAGTAGGGGTTACACTGAGCACTTGGCTGAAGAGCAAAGTGTTCTCCTATGTACCACAAAAAGGAGTTTCTATGCACAGGCAGTAATAAATCACCACATTTTAACAGCAGTTGAATAATGAGTTTGTGCACGACAACTTTGGTAGCATGGGAGGAAACAATTGCTTCAACCAAAGGAAAACACTTAGAAAAGAGAAATCAATTCAGAATGCTACTTAGAATGCAATTTAGAATGCTATCCAAATGCTAACATTTGGATAACAATTGTATCAATGCAGAATGTCCTTCCTTCAAAGAAAAGGTGGATGCATGGTAATGCTATTGGTCAGGATCTTTAGTAGAGTTTAGTCAAACTTGGAAGTGAAGCAACCGTGAAGAATGGGTAGGGAATGAGGCAGCAAAAGCAATGCTATATATGTGTAATAAATTTTAGATTCAAAGTGATCTTTGAATTTCCTTTAATCCTCATGATTATTACATTTTACACTTGCAGGAGAAAGTGAAATTCAGAAAATTTCAGTGATTCAAACCAAATTTAATAAGTAGAAGAACGAGAGTGTAAAACTGAAGTTGTGGTTTAGCATCTTTTCACTGCAATACGTGAAGAACAAAAGCAAACAGTCAATCTGGCAAACAGAAACCCATGAACAAACAGAGAGTATCTAAAAAAACCTTCAATATTCAAAGTGGCAAGCCATTTTTATGATTTTATGTTACTTAGCAGTAACCTAAAAAAGATTTTCCATGGCTATGATTGATTTTGTATTGGTATTTGACAAAATATGAGGCTAGACTAGCCACTTGTTTTCATAGATAAAGTTTAATAGGGATCCACTGGATAAGTCTGTTTGTTTACCTGTTTTGTATGGTTGCTCTGAGCTCCAACGACAGTTGAATTGTAGCAGAAATTTATGGCCATCAAAGCCTAAAATAATTACTATCTGGATCATTAGGAAAACTACTGCTTATCCCTGATTTTGATAGTGGAATATATGATCTAAGCCTTTGTACTTAACCAGTTCCCAAATGTATCGAAATATAATCTGATATCATTGATTGTGCACTATACCAGTAGAATTTTAAAAAGGTCATAAAATAAATGAAAAGTTTTATTTATTTAGAGATAGACAAAACAATTTCATGTTTGCATTTACTACTGTCATTATGTGATTTATCCTTCTTAACTCCTCTATTCCAAGGGTTTGCTTTTTAATTTTGATGAGGGGCAACTTATATTTTTCTTATATCAGTCCTGCTTTGGGATTTGTACCTAAAATCTTTGCCTTACCTGAAGTAACAAACATTTTCTACTGTTTTTTTCTTAGAAGTTTTATTGTTTAAATTTAGTCCTACATTGCACACTGTGTTACTGTATATGTATTATACACACACACACACAGACACACACACACACACACACACACACACACAGTGGCCATAATGGGTCAAGCAAGGGTCATTCTCTCTCTGTCTCTGTCTCTTTCTCTCTCAGAAATTGCATATGGATATCCAATTGTTCATATACCATGTTTTTCTAGAGTTCATCCATTCTCCATTTGACATTCCTGTCAAAAATCAATTGCCCATATATATGTGGAAGTATTTTGACTCTGCTTTATTGACAGATTTGTCAATCTTTAGGATAAAACCATTGTATACTTATTATTGTAGCTCTATATAGTAATCCTTGAAATCACTTACTATTTAATAATAGTATGAGGTATCCACCTTGTTCATTTATTAAAAACTATTGGTCTAGATCCTTTGTTTTTCATGTAAACTTTAGGTTTAAATTATAAATTTCTACCAGAATCCATTCTGAGATTTAAATTGTGACTGTTTAATCTGTAGATCAATCTGGGGGAGGATTTACATCTTAACAATTTTGAGTCTTCCAGTCTATAAATGTCGTATATCTCTCCATTAATTTAAGACTTCTTTGATTTCTGTCGTTAACATTTTATAATTGTCTGTATGCATCATGCACACATTTGGTTCACACCTAATTATTTAATGGCTTTGGTATATTATTAAAAAACTGTTACTTTATCAAAATGAATATTCTGTATAATTCCTTCAGGTTATATAGATTTTTTTTTCATTTTGACCTATTCTGACCAGCTTGGATTTTGCAGTTAAATAATATTTCATTTATATGTCACTGAAGTTTAAGTGTAAATTTTTGTTGTTTTATAAACACAGTATACTGTGCAGAAGCTCTTTAGTTTAATTAGATCCCATTTGTCAATTTTGGCTTCTGTTGCCATTGCTTTTGGTGTTTTAGACATGAAGTCCTTGCCCACGCCTATGTCCTGAATGATATTGCCTAGGTTTTCTTCTCGGGTTTTTATGGTTTTAGGTCTAACATTTAAGTCTTTAATCCATCTTGAATTAATTTTTGTATAAGGTGTAAGGAAGGGATCCAGTTTCAGCTTTCTACATAAGCTGACAGAATGGGAGAAAATTTTTGCAATCTACTCATCTGACAAAGGGCTAATATCCAGAATCTACAATGAACTCAAACAAATTTACAAGAAAAAAACAAACAACCCCATCAAAAAGTGGGCAAAGGATATGAACAGACAGTTCTTAAAAAAAGACATTTATGCAACCAAAAGACACATGAAAAATGCTCATCATCACTGGCCATCAGAGAAATGCAAATCAAAACCACAGTGAGATACCATCTCACACCAGTTAGAATGGCAATCATTAAAAAGTCAGGAAACAACAGGTGCTGGAGAGGATGTGGAGAAATAGGAACACTTTTACACTGTTGGTGGGACTGTAAACTAGTTCAACCATTGTGGAAGTCAGTGTGGCGATTCCTCAGGGATCTAGAACTAGAAATACCATTTGACCCAGCCATCCCATTACTGGGTATATACCCAAAGGACTATAAATCATGCTGCTATAAAGACATATGCACACGTATGTTTATTGTGGCACTATTCACAATAGCAAAGACTTGGAACCAACCCAAATGCCCATCAATGACAGACTGGATTAAGAAAATGTGGCACATATACACCATGGATTACTATGCAGCCATGAAAAATGATGAGTTCATGTCCTTTCTAGGGACGCGGATGAAACTGGAAACCATCATTCTCAGAAAACTATCACAAGGACAAAAAACCAAACACCACATGTTCTCACTCATAGGTGGGAATTGAACAATGAGAACACATGGACACAGGAAGGGGAACATCACACACCGGGGCCTGTTGTGGGGTGGGGGGAGGGGGGAGGGATAGCATTAGGAGAGATACCTAATGTTGAATGAAGAGTTAATGGGTGCAGCACACCAACATGGCACATGTATACATATGTAACAAACCTGCACGTTGTGCACATGTACCCTAAAACTTAAAGTATAATAAAAAAAGATACTTAATACAATTAATATTATACTAAAAAAAACACTGTATAACCAGTACATTTAAAAAATCTCTTAGCAATAATGCACTATACTAAGACACACAACTGTTTCTATTTGTTGCTATTTAACTTAATAATGCTAAAAAATGTGTAGGTGGTTGCTAAATACTGCTTCAATCCTGGACCTTAGAAATATATGGAATAATATAATATAACAACTTCCCAAGATGTCATTGTAGCTCCTAATGAAATATCTAACAACTACTGTGTTGGAAAGTATGGGGCAAGAAAGCTGCCAAGAGGAGGTAAACACTTGAGTAGAATTCTAGAATATGACCAGTGTTGGCTCGCTCAACAAGAGGAAAGAGGAGTACTGCAAAGAGCAGATATAATATGCCTAATATCCCCAAATTATAAAAATACATCGTATTTTCATGAAATCACAAGTTATTTATTATAACTGAAGTGTTTTGTTGAAGTGGGAAGAAATTAGAGTGGAGAGGTAGGCAAGAACAGCAAATGGAGAAACTTCATTTCAAGCTATGGAATTTAAAATGTATAAAACTATAGCAAAAGCAGTCTATTTAGAGACACTGTATTGAACTGATATGGAGTGGTAGCCAAATGGGTATGGAGTTCAATAGAAAAGATTGATTCTGTAATTAGTCAGATTGGGCAACAGAGTAATTTCTTTCAATTTGTGTTAGTGGGCACATAAGATGTCTACAATACTTTAGTGATAGTATCAGTAAAATTTGTATTTGTATTTTTTTTCACTTAGTAATATGTATTCTGATCATTCTTGAGATTACTGTTATTACTATAACTTCCATACTATTTTATTAAGTGACTATACTTTATTTACTTAATCGGCTTTCTATTGCTGAACATTTGGTGTATCTTTAGCTTTTCCACCTTTATAAAATTTGAAAAATGTCTGTATGCATGACGAAAAGAATTTTTGAATAGTTTTATGATTTTTAAATTCCCATGTTGCTTTCCTACAGTACTGCATAAAAGTTCCATGTGCCCAGCGTTCTCAAAGTTTTTCTCTGTACGGCACCTTTTTTTAAATAAAAATGACTACTAAAAAGATTACTTTTGTTTACCTAGTGTTTATAGGAATAATATCATAAAGTACCAATAGCATATGAAATAACAAATATAATAATTTTTGCATAAATCTACTTTTAAAATTACTTTTGCACATACTTTATAAAATATTAGAACTTATGAGCTCTGAACATATTTATTGTATCTTTATGTAAAGATTAATAAAATTTGGGCAAATTTATAATACCAAAATTGAACTAAACATCATTACCCCCTTTCCAGTAAATCTATAGGGTCAAAAAAACAAAAACAAATTATTGCTAGTGTAAAACAGTAAGAAATGTTCTTTGCTATCGACTTTTTTAGGGACATTCTATGATGAATTCAACAGTTTTGCCTTAGACTTTCAAGTGATTAAGTGCTCCCATTTTTTTCTTAACACAGAATAAATTTATAATAGAGAAAGCAGCCTTAGGTATGACTTTATGCATGTTTACCTGTGTCAAAGGTATTCTGGGCAGTTTATCATTACAGTAAAAAACCTTTCGATAGAGCATCTTGAGCTCCTTAGAGGAATAGAGCAATAAAAATGCAAAATAATATAGATGGTTTCATAAGCCTGCTTTACAAAATGGCATGCTTTTATTTTACTGCCTCTGGATAAATGAAATATATCATAATGAAATAACACTATCTGCCATTTCATGTATCTAGGTTCCTAAATATTCATGGTAGACAAGTCTATATATTATGGGAGCTAATATGAACACATTTAAATTCTGAAGCACCACTTAATCATAAGCTTAAGGGTACAGTTTAAAGAAAACTTAAGAATCTTAAAGTGAAACATATCTACTAGAAAAGAATTCTGAAATATCTCTGCATGTGAATAAAAAACACTACACGATTCATGGCTCATTCAAGGCATCCTTCTTTCAACAGGCATTACTAAATACCAACTACATTTCAGGCATTGTGCTTATTACTAGGATACAAAGATGAAGAATTCGTATTTATCTGTTAATTCTGAGCTAATAATAATTTATTACATATGATAACATTTAAAGACGTATGCTGGTTATATTCTGAGTGTTAAGACCATCCTTAAAATTTCAAGGCTGGTGATGCATGACTAAACCTTCAGGAAAAGATATTTTGTGGATTGAGCATACTGAGAAGTTTTCTAGGACAGATATCTTGGCATCACAGGCCTGGCTACCAAAATCAGGGAAGAGACTAGGTGAAGGAAACTGCTTCAATAAAGCCAGAGGGGACAATGAGAAGCATTGCAAAGAACGGAAGTATGTATGCACCAGTGTCTTAGAAACAATAATAATTGAATGCGTTCACAAGGACTCAGATAAGATGCTGCTCAAAATGCACCAGTGTCTTAGAAACAATAATAATTGAATGCATTCACAAGGACTCAGATAAGATGCTGCTCAAAAGCAAATTGAGTGGAAAACAGTGGAGGCTGATCACTTTCAGACCAGAAACATTTGATACAAAATAAAAAGAAAATTCCCAAGTAGAAACAAAAGTAAGTATACTGAAACATTGTAAATACATCTAAACCAGTTATAATGGGCTGAGACAAGAAAGGTTAATGAGAAAATTATAGGCAAACCAAGCATGGATAATTATACATCTTATGGGTTCTTTAGCAGTATTTGGAAATCCATGTGGTTTACTTGGATTTTTTCTCTTTTTTAAAAAATATAGATCCAGACTTTTACTAAATGTGTTTTTCCTGGATTAAATAAATGTAACTATTAAAATTATACTTATAATACTGAGTCTGATTAATTCTATTAGTCAACAAACAAAAATGAAAACAATTGCCTCATTTAAAATCCTGTCTGCTTTGCTACTCAAGAGAGAAGAACTACAGTTAATAACCATGAGGCTGTGAGTATAGTTAAGTCATGTTTTAGAGGAAGAAATAAATAACCATCTCAAGGTGGATTGTAAATACTCATTTCCCTTAATAGTGATAGAAACAGAATTGTGTCAATCAACTAAGTAGCATTACAACTGAGGAATGAATGGGAAAAAATATATTTAAAACAACGGGTAATGTCAGAGTCAGAAGTTGTTCTGAAGAGCTCCATTGGTAGGATGAATGTCAGATATAAGATACTCTTGGATACTCAGTCCTCTTACTTTACAAATAAAGTGATTCTATAGATAATGCCTAAAATTCCTAATTCTTCCAAAATTCTGAGGCGTGACATATTTCTTTCTGACAACTCATTAAACTTTTTACTTTGGTCCTAAGAAAAAAACAAACAAAAAAGAAACACAAAAGAATAAAAATAGAAAATATTTTTTAAGAATTTTCATATTTTCACTTCCCATAATCACAATTTGGGTAACACTGAATATGTTTCACAGTAGAGCCATCTTGTTTCTCTGTTAAAGTTCCCCTCAGCTTCTAACACCAATCAAATCATCAGAGAGTGCCCGAAGTATTTCCCATTCAGTTGTAAGTATGTTGTTGCTTTAAGAATTCAATGGGGCCGGGCGCGGTGGCTCAAGCCTGTAATCCCAGCACTTTGGGAGGCCAAGGTGGGCGGATCACGAGATCAGGAGATCGAGACCATCCTGGCTAACATGGTGAAAACCCATCTCTGCTAAAAATACAAAAAATTGGCAGGGCATGGTGGCAGGCGCCTGTAGTCCCAGCTACTTGGGAGGCTGAGGCAGGAGAATGGCATGAACCCAGGAGGCAGAGCTTGCAGTGAGCCGAGATCGCACCACTGCATTCCAGGCTGGGCAACAGAGCAAGACTCAGTCTCAAAAAGAAAAAAAAAAAAAAAAAAGGAATTCAATGGAATTGACTCACTGTCCCTAAAATATAAGTTAAAAATCGCTTGTCTTTCCAAATAATTACTAATCAACTAAATTATTTTAATAAAAAAAACCATACTCTCAGTTTAATTCAAAAAAGGAAAAAAAAAGTGAAGCAAGAAATCAAATTAGGTCCCATCAGGCCCTGATAACTAGAACACAGACACACAGGATCAATAAAGAGAGGAGTCATGGAAGAATGCTAGTTTGATCTCTGTCAACTAGCCTCCTATAAAATATCATTATTATAACGATGAGAGAGGAATGCCTTTTCCACATATCAATGAATTACTACAGTATAATAAAACAATAAGAAACAGCATGCAAAAAGAGAATGAAGAAAAATAAATTAAAAACAAAATTGTATCCCCTTTAATAGTGAATGAATTGTATCCCCTTTAATAGTGAATGTGATACTAAAAGCTTATAGTTATTTTGTTCCCAATGCGATTGAAACAGAGTAAAAATCATCAAGAAAATACAGACCATTATACACAAATTCTAAAGAAACTTGCTTATATAATTACTGCTTTTTCAAAACATTTAAACTTTGTGTCAATTCAATGTTGTAAAGACACTATAATAACTTGAAAATTGATTATATTGTAAAGATTTAAATAATGTAGCTTTTACCTTTGTAGAGAATAATTGCATCTGTACACATATTGAATATATACATACTCATCAAGGTACGTATGTCAATTAAAAATATGCTTATACATAATAGAAAGAAGACAAACGATGCAAATGAGAAATAATCTACAGTTTACTGTCAAGTTACAGTACTAATAAAGTGATTATTTACATTCTGCATATTTTACATAGATGGCAAATTGTATCTGTTTTACCTTTTCTGAATTTGTATTCTCAAATAGATCTACTTGTTTTTATACTTTTATGCAACTTTGAAATAGTTTGTACTTAAAAAATTATGAAATAAATAGAATCACAATGATGATGCTTCATTTCTGGAGATATGAACATTCTCATGTTTGTTATGTTACACACACACACACACACACACAAACATATGTAAGCATATTAATGCATATATAAGAAAATAAACATATAAATGACTATTTAAATAAATGGCTCATTTCCTTCTTGAAGACATTTATACTATGATCTGACAATTGTGTTTCAATTATCTATTCAGAATAATACGAGTAGCAAGCGGTCATTTATACCCAAATATTTTTAGCATCCTCCAGATATCTGCTATGTGATATCAGAGGCTTCCTTCCTGGCCTTGCAACCTAAGACTCAAGAGTATGTGGGGATACAAGAGGAATGATGGTAGGCTCCATATAATCTTAATTAGCTCAAACATTTGGTATGATTTGTTTTATTTATTGAGCTTAAGATACATGGAATGCTATAAAATGAAAATGTAAAGCTCAAACTAACTTAGGTTAATGTTACTAATATGGATAGGTTTTAGGGATAGTAAATCTAACAGTTTTCTGAGTTTTATTCAGGATTGTGGAAACACATTCATGTTCAATTACAAAAGAGATACTGTATTATCTAAGAAGATTTCATTACCAAATTTAAAATACCTTTGGACAATGTGAACAGCCTTGGAATCTCAATGTTTTCTTCCATTTCCATAACATGCTTTCTTCTCCTTAATGAGAGGGGCTATACCAGCTACTTGTGCTGCCTATTGATACTACAGTTTAACGACTCATGTGTACATGTTTTTCAGTATAAACTGACATGATCAAACATCTGCCAGATGGTAACAGGAGTTTATAATTTCTGATACGGATGTAGATGACTTTGTGAAAGCTGACCAGGAATCCAAAATCTGCTAATTATTTTAGAGCCTTTACTTTACATTTCTTTCATGTGAGATGAGACATTTCCTTATTTTCTTAAGCCGGATAATTGTGTGTGTGTGTGTGTGTGTGTGTGTGTGTGTGTGTGTGTGTGTGTGTGTGTTTTCCCAAGGCAAACTTAAGGATATACCTTCCAAAATTTTGCTTCTTAGATAGAAAATGATCATTTTTAGCATCCATAAGTGCGAGTGTTTGGGCACTTTATTTAGGTCTAAATAATAAAATGTTAATGTTAACATTTTGAAATAATGTTATAATGATATGAATAAAGTGTTAGCATTGTCTAGACATGAATTTCTATGTCCTTTCAGAAATTCTAGACTTTGTAGTAAAATGTTGAAATCCAAATCCAGTGTGTTTGACAGTGGAGGCAAAGCTATTAACCACTATGTCATCTACTTCCAATTGTATAATTCACAAAACCTCTTCCAGCCAATGCAGTTATCTCATCATTATTTATCTTTTAATGGGTCATCTTATTTCTGTGAAAATATTTCCTGTGACAAAGTAAATACTGGTTCACAAGAAAGATTTTTCTGCTGTTGGGTAGTTTTAATTCTGAAAAGAAACAGGAGAAAGGAGAACAGGCAGTTCTTTCTTATGTTGAACTCAAATTTAATTCTTGATTTTTTTTTATTATTTACAAGAGACACAACACAAGTACACCTTTAATTCATTCAACCTTCAAATATTTGAAACCATTTGTCAAGCCCTCCTGAAACTTCTCTTTTGTCGATACAATCAAATGCTGAATTTTTATACAATTTTTTCACATTCTAGCTTATATCAAGAGATTATATATTCCAGTTTGTCTGGTATAAACCTAGCTTATCCTACCTCTTAAAAGTGACCTGATTTGAACTGTAAATTACATGAACATTCCTCTTTTTGAATCAGTTTTTAAAATAACCAAATACTGATCATAACTGTAAGAGAAAGGGGGCACACATTAGAAAGGCTTTAAAGATTTTTAATTTGTATTAATACATAGAATAATTAAAGGGATATTCAAACTTTTGGAGTGTAAAACATTGTAATTTGAGGAACTTCTTTAAGAATAAGAATAATGTATAATCATAAAATTAGGTATAAAAATGATTGTTAGGCTGGGCGTGGTGGCTTACGCCTGTAATCCCAGCACTTTGGGAGGCCAAGGTGGGCAGATCCCTTGAGTTCAGGAGTTCAAGACCAGCCTAGCTAAGATGGTGAAATTCCCATCTCTAAAAAGAATACAAAAATTAGCTTGGCATGGTAGCTTATGCCTGTAATCCCAGCTACTCAGGAGGCTGAGGCAGCAGAGTCCCTTGAACCTGGGAGGTGGAGGTTGCAGTGAGTCAAGATCAGGCCACTATACTTCAGCCTGGCGACAGAGCAAGACTTCATCTCCAAAAAAAAAAAAAAAAAAAAAATTGTTAATTTAGAAGCAGTCTTAATAAGTGAGGGATCCTGTAGCTTAAGACCCATTAACTTCATGGTAAATCTACCTTTGAACATCAGTGTTGCTATCTGAAACAGCAATCAGAAGCTGCCAATGCAAAACCACCAATGGCGGTTGGTATTTGCTATTTAGTTAGGTTTCTGATTGTAACATTGCTAACATGGTTAGAGAGAGCCTAAAATCCAAATGTGATTGTCTGTGAACATATAAAGTAAACAAAAATATTAATCCTTCTGAATATATTAGCTAAAATGAAGCCTTAAAAATGAGATAAATATTTATTTTTAATTTAATAAATGTCTTATCTAAATAAAATATATTCAAATTTTTCTTAAATTGGTAAAAATAGAGATAAATTTAAATCAAAATAAATTTTTATGTGTCTATTTTATACTTCATGATGATAGGTACACTTTTATTTGCTAGCATTTTGTTTTGTTTGTTTTGTTTTTTGAGATGGAGTCTCACTCTGTCACCAGGCTGGAATGCAATGGTGCAATCTCAGCTCACTCCAACCTCCACCTCCTGAGTACAAGTGATTCTTGTGCCTCAGCCTCCTGAGTAGCTGGGATTAACAGGCATGTGCCACGATGCCTGGCTAATTTTTGTATTTTTGGTAAAGATGGGTTTTCGCCATGTTGGTCTCAAGCTCCTAACCTCAAGTGATCTTCCAGCCTCAGCCTCCCAAAGTGCTGGGATTAGAGGTATGAGCCACCTCGCCTGGCCTGCTAGTGTTTAAAGATTAAATTATAAGAAAAAAATAGACATTCCTATAGAAAGAAATAGAAAAAGAGACAAATGGAAGAATGAAAGGAAGACAGGCAGGCAGACAAGACATTGTAATAAATTGACATTAGAAATTCTCACTCTACACATTTTCAGTTATTTTAACCATATAGGTTATTTTATTTCCCAGGACCTCAGTTTTATTACATTTGAAATGAATAAGTTGAGGCGTATATATCTATAATATGAAATAGAGCATGCAAAATAACTAAATCTTGAAAAAAACCTATGTATCATCTACAAAAGGAAAGTGTTCACTGTAACCTTCTTGAGGTAATGCAGATGGAAAACTCAAAATAGAACAAAGAACTCAAGCTGACTTGCAATCATTTGAGCTAACATGTGGACAACTCAAATCAATATTTCGGCCTCATCAGCTTGGCAGAGTAGCTTTAAAGGTGACTTGTAAAAGGAATTGTCAAAATTCCCTCAACTGGAGCAACAAATGATGAATGTTCATAATAGCTGTCTAAAGGCAGCATATTCAGTACTCTTTAATATAAAACTCACCTTTTTTCTTTGTACTTTAAACTAATAAGGTTTTAAACATCCTTTTCAGGTCCTCTAATAGGAGCATTCAGGACACACTTTGCTACAGTTGAGAGATCTCTGACAATTCTCTTAGTTACCTTTAAAGATTACCGGGCAGTTGAATTACAGACTCAAGATTTTAAAGGTTTCTATAATTCCTATTATTTATTTAATAAAAGGATCATTTATTTAAAGAAATTAAGTCACACGACTGCTTATTCCTGCACTGTGGTTAGTACTTTTGGTATCTTAAGACATTTTTTTGAACAGATGGGATATTTTGCTTAGGGAACACTTGCATTTGCTAGCTCTTTTAAAAACATATTTTCAAGATTGTCAAAACATTACAAAATCATTAGGAGACTCCCATGTTAAAGTCTTGTCAGACATTTCATTATAAGCTTATGTTAGGATCCTAGATATTTTAGATCACAAACAGCCTCAGTCAAGCATAATCTGTTAGTGAAGTTGAAATTTGTTTGGAGAATGTTATAAATGAATTGCTATAGTTGCAGCTAAAAATCGTCAAAGTGAGTGTGCTGATAGACTAGCTCTGTGAAATTAGATTGGAATGATAAATCAAGGAGTGCTACTAATGCTCTAGGATTCAGGGATATACTGGGAATAATGTAGTTTGTGGTCAATTCTTTCTTATCACAATCTACCCAAAGTTAAATAGAGCAAAATCATGTATAACTAAATTTGCCATCAAATCAGCAAGTGCATTTTAGCTTTTAATTAGTTGTATTATCTAAAGTAGATGTGTAAATCTCATCTTGCTTTCCAATTGAAGACATTGGAATTTTATTTTATGTCAGTAAACTTAGTCGAAAGAATGCAAATATATGCTGTCAAATAACATAAATTGAATATTTTATAAATCAGCTTGAGTTATGTCACTATAAAAAATACCAAATTTTAGTGGTTTTTTTTCAACAAAGGTTTAAGTTTTGTTGTTCCATGTGTTTTTATTGTTTGGCAGAAACGGCATGAATTCTTGACCCCAGAACCTAAAGTAAGAAAGAAATTAGTATCTGAAAATTGGATATTTCAAACTATATGATGGCTGTTAAAGTTTATAACCCAGTGGTCAAAGTCACATAGGCAAGCCTGAAGTCAATGCATGGGAAAGACAGCTTTCCCTAATGAAAGGGTTGCATAGAAAGATGTTTTGTAGGGGGTATCAATACATACGTTAAACAAACAATACAAACTACTACAAAATAGAGGGAGGCAGGAAGTCCCTTATCTTCTACTGGATTTTATTTTTTAATTTTTGTTGTTGATTTGAGATGGCTGAAGAGATTCTAGGATAAAAAATTCATATATTCTAAGATGTGTGTAGCTCACTTAACAATTCTCGAAAAACTCTTCAGACTAATGACTTAATCTGAACTGAAGAAAACAACTTGACAATTTTTTACAAAAGACATTGTGATCACTAGAACAATATATGGAAAGCTCTCTAGTTTCAAGCTTGATCTGTGTCCTTACTCTAATCTCAAATTTTTAAGATGGGACATAAAGTATATACAGTTAGATTAATACATAACATTTGCATTTAAAATATAGCAATGTCAATCAGTAACTTAAGTCATTTCTATGTTATAAAAATGATCCTGATTATGAATTATAAATTTGAGTTAATTTACAGATATTTAGTTTATGAAGGCTATCTGCCTTTGTTAAAATAAAAGCATAAAGGTCAGGAGAAATATGACAGAAAGTTGATTTAACATAAATGTATTTGAATTAATTTTAATATTTAAGAAGCTTATAATATGTTTTAAATTCTCTTTCAAGCATTATTTGCAAAATGGAAATAAAAAGGCTGAAGACTGCTTTGCTAGATACATGAAATAACTTCTAGTAGACAATCAATACAAATTTTACCCCCTCTCCCCTCCTTTGAATGTGCCTGAATCACTAAAAGTTACTTTTTTAAAAATGAGAGTAATCTAATGGGGATTACTATATGGAAATCTATATGAAGTCTACAGAGTTGCATATCCCAAGGGTGGTAATTTAATTCATGAGTGAGCTCATATATCATACCTTCCAAGGGAAATGCAAAGTAAGGAGCATATTTTGTCTTTCTCCCATGAGATAATAACGTTCAACACAAGTGTGAAGTGAAGAGCTGGTAATAAATTCTGAACAGGTGTGATAACCAGATTAATGCACACCTCTATTTTTTGCAATTTAAATTAAGTTAAATTAAATTTATTATTTCCATGTAATATGTGTTTTTCAAAATCACAGAATAAAACTAATGTTCAAATCTGCAATTCAAAGTCAAATGACATTGCATTATTCACAAACTTACCTACTTAACTCAGCACCTGGACTGTGCAATACATTAATAGATCTGTATTCTAAGATTTTGTTTACCTTAGATTATAATACAAATTTACAAAGATGGTATATTTCAGCTCTCTATAGTACATGCATCATTGTTATAGTCAAGTCTTAGTCCTTTAAGGATTTTTAAATTGGACCTTTTAATAAATTATTAATACTTCCACAATAGTATGACATTTCTGGAAGAAAGCACAATGAGAAAATATGCAAATGACAGAATGTTATGAATTATCAACAGGGGTGAGTCATTGATAGCAAAGATGCATAAAATTATAATATTCAGTTCATCTCTTCATTTAACTTTTCCAAGTATAATTATCCAGTTATTTAATTTTTTACCGCTAAGACTGAATGTATTGTCTAGGGTCTTCAAAACCTTTCAACATGTATAGAGAATTGAGAAGAAAAATCAACTGAAGCAATAGAAATCTATTAATGTTTCTTCCTCAGAGCTAATTTAAAGAGGACACTTATCATACTGTTAGTTCCCCACAGTGACTAATTTCACATTATTAATCATTTGCAGTAAAAGTACAGGCATAACAATAGCTGTACAATTGGAGATAGAATTCATATCTCTTAAATCTCTGCAACTTCTCTCCAAGGATCAGGAAATGATTTAATGTTATTTGAAGTATAGGCATATATCTAATATATACTTCACTGGTTTTTCTTCCCTAAATGCCTTTACTCTTAACTAGGTTATCAAAGGTAAACAAAGTCCTGTAACTGTATTTTCTCTAAATCATGAGAATGAAATAGTAAATATTTTAAAATTGAAAAGATAAATATAGAAAAGCAGGAATACCTGTGCTCTTTCTTATGTTCTTATTAATGTGCGTTGAGTGTACGTGTGTTTTAGATATTGCTATACTAATTTTTCTGTTTAGTGAACAGTATCACGTTAAATTCTGGGTAAAGAAACAGAGGGATATAAAGTCTTTCAACTCCCTCACTGAAATTCAACCTGGAAAATATTTCTTTTGAAAATGATTCTATGTATTATGATATATAAACAGGCAGTATTTGTTCTTTTCTGATTTTCTTCAAAATGATAATAACAAAAATTGGTATTTAACTTTCCAATAAAAATACAGAATAAGGCAATGGGAAATTGAGAGAGCATTCTCTGAGAAGGAAATTTAATTGGAACTTATCCTTAATCATCTAAGAGTAAAAACATTTTGAAGATATTCTAGAATATTTTATAGAACATTTCATGAAAAGAAAGGACAAACAGATGAGACAGAATAGCAAGAATAGAGGACATTAGTTAAGTGAAATAAGCCAGACAAAGACAAATACCACATCATCTTGGGCTTCCGGGTCGGGTAGGGACTTGGGGAACTTTTCTGTCTACCTAAAGGATTGTAAACACACCAATCAGTGCTCTGTGTCTAGCTAAAGATTTGTAAATGCACCAATCAGCACTCTATCAAAACGGACCAATCAGCTCTCTGTAAAATGGACCAATCAGCTCTCTGTAAAATGGACCAATCAGCAGACTGTGGGTGGGGCCAGATAAGGCAATAAAAGCTGGCCAGCCTAGCCAGCAACGGCAACTGGCTGCGGTCTGTTTCCGTGCCGTGTGGTGTTTGTTCTTTGGCTCTTTGCAATAAATCTTGTTGCTGCTCACTCTTTGAGTCTGCACCACTTTTATGAGCTGTAACACTTATTGTGAAAGGTCTGCAGGTTGACTCCTGAGGCCAGGGAGACCACGAACCCACCGGTAGGAAGAAACTCTGGACACATCCGAACATCAGGAGGAGCAAACTCCAGACACACCATCTTTAAGAACTGTAACACTCACCGGAGGGTCCGCGGCTTCATTCTTGAAGTCAGCGAGACCAAGAACCCACCAATTCCAGACAGTCTCACCTATATATGGAATTTAATAAAGCCAGACTCATGGAAGCAGAGAGTAGAGCAGAGGTTGCCAGAAGCTTGGATTGGAGGTAAATGGGGAGATGTTGGTCAAAGGGTTAAAAGAAGGCAAGAGTGACAAATTGTATTAAAAAAATCATTTAAAATGTGTTTTGACACATCATTTTTATGATAATAATGTTTCTTTATACCTTTAACCTAATATAATTCAAATTTATACTGACATCTTCCCATCTGCTCCTTCTAAAGGACAAAGTCATCTGTCATTGATTTAGAGTTCTCAGGGTATTGTTTAATTAGGGCTTTGTAATTAATAACAACAAGGAAAAATATTTTTGACATTTTTGACAAAAATATTTTTTCCCCTTCTAGCCTGGCAGAATCAATTATGTATCCACATTCATTCTAATTGTCTTCCTTTCTTAAGATTGGAAACTTAGAAAATAAAAATGTCACTTAGCTCTCAATATGAAATTAAATTGTTTCAGAAGACAAGTATTATAGTATTTTTTAAATAACATTAGCTGTTTTGTATTAAAATTTTTTCGTTTGCAGTTATAGTTAGTAACATATCTTTGTAACTAGCAAAGAAATTAAGAACAGTATCATAAACAGCTGTTTCATTTAAGGATAATCTAATGCATTTCATTTTTTGGCTCAGATTTTAATATACACATGTCAAAGTAAAACTGGATTTTATGTAGAGGTTAATTTGAGAAAGGGTTTTAAATGTGTAATTTAAATTTTCTCAAGTTGTGCCATCCTGTATTTTAAGTCAGAGTAAAAGTTATAACACAAATTTTGTTGTGTCCCATCTCACTTGCTTTTACGGGAAATGAGCCCCGCATTGAGCTGTTTATTTCTGTTAGTCTCCAGGGAATGTTCTGTTGGTCTCCAGGGAATG
This sequence comes from Pan paniscus, assembly GCF_029289425.2. NCBI lineage: Eukaryota > Metazoa > Chordata > Mammalia > Primates > Hominidae > Pan > Pan paniscus. Next base: position 82,815,963 of record NC_073263.2, on the reverse strand, counting down.
TTACATATGTGCTTTAAAAAATTGCCAGCAATAATTACTTTGCTATGGCCATTTCCCTTTTTCCTATTCTAAACCTGTTAATTGTTAATTGCTGAACTCTGATGGAGATGCTACATAAATGCCTTAGCTTCCACCAGTGTTTCTGATTCTTCTTGTGAGTATGAAATCAACACACCAGCGTGCAATCTTTTTCATGTTTCCAAATCTGTTATCCAAGTACTAAAATGACTCCACATGACTAAAATAACCGAAGAGCTCACTCCTTCATTTTTTCTTTTTTGCATATTGTCACCTGAGTCTAAGCACCAACTCTATTATCAGAGTTTCTTCTTAGAAAAATAAATTCATCCACTCCTCAATAGGTCTCAGCTAGTCCTCCATCGGGTAGGAGAGTTCAGTCACCAGGCCCGCTTCTCCATCCTTTCCTCTCCTCTACTTTTGGCAAAACAGGAAACTCTTCTCCTTAGTCCCCTTATCTGTTCCTCGAACAAATCCGATTATATGCAGATTTGAAGCTTAGCTGACACTAATAGCATAATCACATAAAATACTAAGTGAATTGAAAAATAAAACGAGTTATTTTTGAATTTAAAAATCTGTCTACAACTACTAGTTCCAGTTGCAATGTGAAAATACCTTGGATACAGCCACTCCTGTCTTTACATAGAAAAAAAATGTTGCACAAACTGAAAATCAATAATTTTCTTTGACTAATGAGAGTCGTGATTCCCAGGGTAAACCACCACTCCAAAATCTGGAGACAGGTGAATGTAGACAGTCATATCAAAGATCTGCTTACCTGGGGCTGAAGTCACTTGTGCCATAAACTGGTAGGCCTAAACGAGTGCAGTCATATTTCACTTAATGACTGAGATAAGTGCATCATCTCCTGTAATAACAAAAATAACTTTTGGAGCACCTCCTGAAGTACTTGCCTGAGGCTATTGTACAATTAACAATTATTTTAGTAGTAGTAGGAGTACACGCTACAATAATGACAAGAAGTATATTACAGAAAATACAGAAACTAAGTTTATTTTCATTATCCCGTTTTATGTACTGTACATAATTACATGTGTGATATTTTTATACGACTGGCAGCCCAAGAGGTTTGCTTACACTAGTGTCACCACAAACACATGAGTAATGCATTGCACTACCGTAGTATGATGGCTACAATGCCACTATGCCATAGGAATTTTTCAGCCTCATTTTAATCATAAGGGATCACCGTGTATATACAGTCTACTTTTGATCAAAACCTCCATTTTTTACCAAAACATGTGGCAGACCAGGTCTCCATTTCCAAACAGAGGAGTCAGCTTTCACCAACACCTTGCTATAACTCTTATGAATACATAAGTTAAACATTAAAGAACTGGGGAAACCAGTGCCTTAGTACAAAGGCTAGAATATAAAACCAAGTCCATTTAAGACCCGGCCTGGGCTTTCTCAGACTTCAGAGTTTAATTAAAACAACTGAGATTAAAACAACCTTGTACCAGGACCCACTTTAAATACTTGTTCCAAGGCTCTGCAGTAATTGTTTAGACCCCAGACCCTAGATAAAGAATAGATAGAGTGAAACACTTTGGCTTTCAGCTTATAGGTGTATTAAATGTATGTAAGCACTAGATAACTTGTAATTTTGAGTTGGTCTGGTGAGTTACTCTGAGCTCTTCCTTTTAACAGTTTGCAGAAATAAGCTCCCTTCCTTCCCAGTCAGTCTGCATTTCGTTGTTGGTCTGCGAGAACCAGCAGCCGGACACCCATTCGGTGCGGGAACAACATCGTAACTATAACTTGGGTGAATTTCTGAGGCCGGATGTGGATTAGCATGAGATAAGCAAAGTCCTAGAGGCCTTCCTTTTGGATGGTCCTCCACAATTTGGTGAAATTTACCCATAGGAACTCATAGGTTATGATAGTGAACAGAAAAGAAAAAATCCTGTGTTCTGGAAGTTCAGGGGAAAAGTAACTATTTTGAAAAACACTGAGATCTTTCTGTAAAACAAAGGCCTACTCTGCAGGGAAAAAGACTTTATCAGAGCTATATCTTACCCAGGAGAAGGTCAGTTTTACAACTCTAATACCCAGGAGAAGGGCAATTTTACAACTCTAGCTATATTAGCCCAACTGCCTTGGAAAAGGTGAGGGGGAGGTGGGAGCTAAGAAAATGTGTGGAAGTCAAGCCAAGAACAAAGACCTACTAAAACATTGAGTTTTAATTACAATGTTGTAGATCTCTACCCCTCACCCACATGTTCCCACCACATATATAGGGCTCCAGTGTAATAATAGCGGATTATAGCTGAACGAGATACAAGGCACACATGTAAGAAGGATTTTTTGTTTTGGTTGTTGATTTTTTTTCTTTAAGTAAAACCCAAAGACAACAGAAGAAACAAAAAGAAGGACACTAAAAGAATTTGAAACTCTGACACCTATTGCCACAGCAAATATTCAACATAGCCCAACTCCTTCCCAAGTGAACATAAAACCTCATACTAAAGGTATATTTATTTTGGTTCATATTATGTCTAGTTTTCAACAAGAACAACAAAATAGAAGGTGTCTTAGTCTGGGCTTCTAAAACAAAATACCATAAACTAGGTAGATTATACACAACAGAAATTTATTTCTCACAGTTCTAGAGGTTGGGAGGTCCAAGATCAAGGCACTAGCAGGTTTGGTGTCTGGTGAGGGTGGCTTTCTGGCTCATAGTTGTCACCTTCTAGCTGTGTCCTTAATATGGTGGAAGGACAAATGAGCTCTCTAGGGCTTATTTTATAAGAACTCTAATTCTGCTTATTTCACTTATCCCATTCGTGAGTGTTCGGACCTCACTGACCTAATCACTTCCCAAAATGCCCTACCTCCTAATGCCACCACCTTGAAGGTTAGGACTGCACCATATAAATTGTTGGGAACAAAAACATTCAGACTGCAGCCTAAAGTGAAGTGTGTTAAGATGCAGATAGGTAGGTAGGTAGGTAGGTAGATAGATAGATAGATAGGTGACAGATACATAGACGATAGATATAGATAGACCCAGCCAAAAAACAAAAACATAGTTTGAAAAGACAAAGCAAGCATCAAACTTGACTCAAATACAATACAGCTTTTGTAATTATCAGACAGGGAAATAGAAATTACTATGAATTATATGATAAGAATTCTAATGTAAAAATGTAAACAGCAAGCAGGACAGATGGCTAAAGTAAGCAAACAGATGAAAACACCAAAAAATTATCAAGAGAAAACACTAGAAATAAAAAATACTACCACAGAGAATTTAAAAATAATTCTGATGAGCTCATTGATAGACTGGAAATAGCCATGGGAAAGTCAGCGAGCTTCAAGATGTCAATAGACACGTCTCAAACTGAAATTCATAGAGAAAAGATGAGAAAAGTAGAATAGAATATTCAAGAACTGTGGAACAACTTCTCAAGGTACACATAATACATGTAATTGGAATACCAGAAGGTGAAGAAAGACAAAAATTAGAAGGAATATTTGAAATAATAATGTCAGAGAATAGTCCAAAACTAATAGAAGAAACCAAACCACAGATTCGGAAACCTCAAACAAAACAAATACCCCAAAAATCTATACTGAAGAATATCATATTCAAACTGCAGAAAACAAAGGACAAAAGAAAGCCTTGAAACAGAACAAATTATAAAATCGTCTAAAAAAATTACTTTACACTGGAAAACAGATAAGAATTGGAATGGACACAGAAAGACAAGTACTACATGATCTCACTTATATGTGGAATCTAAAAAGTTGAACTCATGGGAGAAAAGAATAGATGGATGGATGATTACTGGCAGTAGGAAGTTGGGGTAAATGGGGAAATGTCGGTCAGAGGGACAAACTTGGCAGTTGTAAAATGAATAAATTATGGAGAGCTAATGCCCATCATGATGACTATAGTTAAAAATTGTATCTTGTATACTTGAAATTTGCTGAGAAAGTAGATCCTAAGTATTCTCACACATACAAAATGGTAACTGTGTGAAGTGACATGTTAACTAGCTTGATCGTGGTAATCATTTCACTATGTATACATATCTCAAAATATTCCATTGTACACCTTAAATATATACAATTTTTATTTGTTAGTTATGCCTCAGTGAACCTCGGGAAAAAAAGAAACTAAGCAATTAAACTTTGTCTTCTTAAGTAAGTACATTAGAATGTTTAATCAATAATGTATAACCATGTATTAAGAAAGTCCTATGAATAATATGTAGAACATAATTTATATGTTAAGTTCATCAATATAAAAACAGCCACATGTGATATTAGATGTCCAATAATAATTTGGCCCCTCAAAGTCTCATAATTTTCTGGATATTTATCTTTTACCTAAGGAGATTTTCAATGTCACACTGATACCTGTCCTACTTTTTTAAAGAGTAAACAAATTCATCATTTTTCTCTTTGTAGGAGAGATTTGTGGTCTTACTTAGATGATGTGTGAGACAGTAAATGAAATGAGGAGCATTCACTTAAATGTTGTTGAGCATTTCTGTCTTCTGGGCTCCAGTATCTGAGAGTTGATTATGAGTTTCTTCTAATATCATAAGAATGAAGGCATACAAACATCTTGAAGTACAATATGAAATTTGTAAGTATTTCTAGTGAGACTGTGGGAGAAAGCCAATAATTGTTCCTGGCAATAAATGGAATATTAAAAAAAAAAAAACCCTTAATGATATGTTAACAATCTCAATTACCAATATGCTGCCTCACTTGGGTTTGTACTCTTTTTATGGTAAAGCTTTTTATAATATGTTTTCTTTGAATATTAAAATTACTTAATTTTTCCTCATTTTTGTAATAAGTCTTAAAAATTAAATTATTTCTATACTTATTCAAATTATGGTTAGTCACTTAAAGAAAAATGGCTATCTTGAGTCATCTTTCAGTGGCTATTTCACTTCAAACTATGAACAGCTTTTTCATATTAGCATTAAACATTTTCAATAACAAAGGAGATTATCATCATTAATCATATAATTTATTCCTCTTTGCACTGAAATACTCAATTTTTATGTCTGGTTATATCTGATTTCATATTCTCTTTCACAAAAATGATCTGTTCTTCTTATTTTCTCATTTATTCTCCCAAGTTTATTTTATATGCTATCCTCTGCATACAATCTGATTTCCAAAAGCCATCTACACATACATAATGTCCATGACATTTAATGTAGACTAAACCCATAGTACTTATATTCATTGACCTTTGTATTATATTGACTGTATATTTACTTGAGCTTTGCTTCAAGTAAATGGATGGATATGAAGAGAGAAAAATCTCTTTCTGAGCTGTTATCCTACAAATTTATAGCCCCAAACACTGAAACATTAAATACATTATTGTTCAACAATATATTTAACTCAAGCTAATCAGTTCTCTTTCTTTATGACAAATAGCTGAGGAAATACAGTTATTATCAATGATGTATTTTTGACCAATAATCTCTAAATATTTTCAATTAAGTTTCACAAGTCTTAACTTTACATTTTTCTTTAAAATGAGCATAATGAAATCACTAATAACAATTTGGTCTCCAACAAATTGTGTGTGTATGTTTAGAGTTATAACACATACAAAATATATATTTAATTTCTCACCTCTTGTTTTTAACTGTATTTTATCCTATGGTAGCATTCACTAGTGAGACCCACATGCACACAATTTTAGATGTTAAGAGAAAATATTAATAAATTATCTAGTTCATTCTCATTATAACTTTTAAAGAAGGCTTCTAAAATACAGCCAGATTTGAGGTACTTTAATCAGTATTACTTTTTATTTAATAGATATACATATTTATTTTCAGCTAATATTTTAAGTCAATCTAGACAGGTAGATGATTGTTTGCAATTACTCTACTATAACCATACATTTATTTCTTCTTTTAGTAACCTTTACTTGGTAAGTGAAATAGGAGGTAACTGTGATGAACAATACCATTAATAAAGATGAAATTACTACTGAGTCAGAATAATTTTTGAAATTATCATTTTTAATAACTTTTGCAGATATTGCATATATTTGTTAGGCCATTGTTTAAAGAAAAAGGACCAAAAAACTACAATAAGTGTTCAAAATAAGTGTAAATGGCAAGATAAGGAATGCTGGTTGCCTTGGCAACTAAGAAACACATTTAAAGCAAGATTACCCTGGGTAAAAATTATAGAAAAGATAATACATTTTTATTGTCTGAAGTGAAAATCACAATTCAATAAAGACTGATGTCTGTATCAACTCAGATTGTAAAATTCAGTTATAGTGCTTACATCCAGAAGTCAAGATACTTTTTTGATAATTGTTTTATTATTATTTTTTCCTGGAGAACCACTTCTCTTTGACGTCTGATAGCATTCAACTTAAACTTTATACAATTGTCATCATATAATTATTTATAAGGCAGGGTTTAAAGGACTCTTTCAGATTTGTGACATAGAAATTTTAAGAAGGCCGATTCACACACACACATATATGTATAAGTCAACTAAACTCTCTATACTTTGATTTTATTACCTCTTAAATATAATTTTGTATTGACCTCTTAACAATATCCAATGAGAAGAGGAAAGACTAGGATAAATTTTCTTGCCATGGCATCAAAATGCAATAGGTGAATTTCTATATTCAGTCTTATAACTCAGAACAAATTTTTGATACTGATTGCAATTAGAGAAAAGTTTCCATCAAAACTTTAAAAAGCTAAAATAGAGAGCACTTTATTTTTAATCTATTATTTAAAAAATCTATAAAAAGGCACTTTTTCCTGCATTAATAAACAAATGGAGCCAGTTGTACTTTAAGTGCAGTAAATATAATGTGAAATTTCTCAGAGTATGTACAGTTAGATGCTACTGAAGATTGAGAACTGCATAATTGTTGGGATTATACATTCACAAACTGTAATATTATTTATATAAAATTCTGCTAAGTAAATCATTGGCCATGGTTAAAATGAATGGACTCCTTAACGTAGTCTAAGTGAGGTGCTGATAGCTCAGTCACATTGAAACAACACCGAATTTAGGCTCAACATGAATGAAGTTCAAATCTGAATTATGTCACTTACTGTCTTTTTTACTCTGCCAACTCAATTAACTTTATGTGTTTTACTTAACTCATGTTTGAATTGGAAATAAAACAGCTTCCGTGTTTCATTAAGGTTCTGTGGTAAGATTAAAACGTGATGTTGTGTTAATAAATAACAACATGTATAATACAGTGGCTCAATCCTATAATCCCAGCACTTGGGGAGGCCGAGGCAGACAGATCACCTGAGGTCAGGAGTTGAAGACCAGCCTGGCCAACATGGTGAAACCCCATCTCTACTAAAAATACAAAAATTAGCCAGGCATGGTGACATGCACCTGTAATCCCAGCTACTTGGGAGGCTGAGAAAGGAGAATTGCTTGAACCTGGGAGGCAGAGGTTGCAGTGAGCTGAGATTGTGCCATTGCACTCCAGCCTGGGCAACAGAGCAAAACTCCATCTCAAAAAAAATCACAGAGATCTCAGATATGATAATTATGTCTCAGATTATTGGTGTATAACTAGGTGATATTTTATATTCTTTTCATTTAGTCATCAAATACGTGTTGTGCCATATGCCAGGTGAGTGTTGGTATCTTAAAGTATAGATATGTGAAGACATTTTTTTTTCTACCTTACAGGATTTCACAGATTTGGTGACATAGGCATGTAATCAGACAAATAAAATAAAAGAGTAAAGTTTGAGATTTATTCATTGAAACAAAGAATGCCAAATGGTATAAAATTCATACATTTTGGTAGGAAATTTATGTACAAGCAAACTACATCACTATTATTCACCATAAGTGAGTTGCTAAGGGCCTGATAAAAAAGAGGCAGGGACTCTGCTTCTCTGGTAGCCTCAGCTGAATTAGGGGTCAGAGCTCTTTCCATGACAACTTTTCTCTTCTCAACATTCTTTTGATTTTCAGTATCTGCTTTGCTTCATCCCCAAATGAGAGCCATTGTCATAGAGCTGGTGGCTTGATGAGACGGAAAACTGTGCTTCCTAAATAAGTCAAGAAACAAGATAATAAATAATAGTTGCTAAGGAGTAGAAAACATGAAAAATCCATGTATGATATTGATGATTTACAACATTTTACTATTGTGTAGAATACTTTATTTGATAGCTGAACAACACTAGCACAGATTTTCAGTTATTAACAACATATATGGGCATGGCATGGTGACTCACACCTGTAATCCTAGCAATTTGGGAGACTGAGGTGGGTGGATCACTTGAGCCCAGGAGTTTGAGACTAGGCTAAGCAACATGACGAAACCCCATTTCTTCAAAAACTACAACAAATTAACCGAGTGTGGTGTTGCATACTTGTAGTCCCAGCTACTCAGGGGGCTGAGGAGGGAGAATCACCTGAGCCTAGGAGGTAAAGGCTGCAGTGAGCCGGGACCGAGCCACTGCACACCAGCCTGGGCAACAGGAGTGAGAGCCTGTCTCAAAAAAAAGAGAACATACAATCTTTCATAAAACCATCTACTTCTTCCTAGCAGTTATCACATTTGTAAAGTAGTACTACTTTTGAAATTCTGTTTTCGTTTATCTTGCCTACTATACTATAAATTAAATGGAGAAAAAAAGAAAAAACTTGTTTGTCCTCCATCTCCACTTTATTTCCAGATCTTAACTGAGAGGAGGGGCACATGGCCCATATTTAGTAGACACTTGTCTAATGAATAAATGATCTTCACTGTATACAATGGCATGTCTCGATTTCCAAATGAGAAAGGAGTGTGATGTGACAGCTACCATCTCTGCCCCACCAAGATTCCCACATCACACATTTCCATGCATTTCTGTCCAGAATCCAACTCACAGCACTTAGAACTAACCCTATGTAAGGATTCTCTCTGGCCATAGGTGTCTGCTGCACAAATAAGAGGAATAAAGGGCTATGGGATAAATGTTCCCTTCTGAGAACAGCCCTCAATAACTATATCGTGAGGTTGGTGGGTAGATATCCAAGCTTCTTTGCCTTTTGGTGATCTAATTCTGATGACTGTTCATATTGGTTGGCAGAGTTTGCAGTAGGATTGAGTTCCAGTTGTCCACAGAGGAAACTTAGTGGGTCACACCTCCTTTATTGGCTTCTGCTTTTTTCTTTTCTCGGGTTCACTTCTTTTATACTGGCATGTTTTGGAATTATATCACAAAGAAACTACGATTATTGAAATCCTTGTCACAGTACTAATTCTGGAGAACTAGAAATCAGATAAATTCTTAGAATTAACCAACAGTAGAAAATATTTTTAAGAAGGGGATGTGTTATCATAATCTTTTTCTTGCTTAAATATTTTTGTTTGTGATAAAGCTATCTTAATGATATGAATAAAAATTTTAGTAGCGTTTTGCAAGTTCTCACTATTTATACACTAATAATAGGAAACAAAAATTCATGTATTCTCAAAAAAATTCTTCCAGATCCCTAGACTTTAAACAAAACTTTGAGTATTGACTATTTATCTTACTAGTTTTTAAAAATTAAAACCTAACTAGTTACTAGGTTATTTGTTTTTCTTTCTCCCTGTCTCTCTCTTTTTTTTTTTTTTTTTTTTTGAGACAGAGTCTCTCTCTGTTGCCCGGGCTGGAGTGCAGTGGCACAATCTCGGCTCACTGCAAGCTCAGCCTCCCGGGTTCACGCCATTCTCCTGCCTTAGCCTCCTGAGTAGCTGGGACTACAGGTGCCCGCCACCACGCCCGGCTAACTTCTTTTTTTTTTTTTATGTATTTTTAGTAGAGACGGGGTTTCACCGTGTTAGCCAGGATGGTCTCCATCTCCTGACCTCGAGATCCACCCGCCTCTGCCTCCTAAAGTGCTGGGATTATAGGCATGAGCCACCGCGCCCGGCCACCAATTTTATCTTTTAATCTAAACTGAGTGACTTCCAGCTGCCATGGGTATTGATAGGTAAGTCAATAAAAGAGCAAATATGACATGTACAGAAAGAAGTCATAGTCATCCCCAAGTTTTTCATATTTCAGAGAACGTTGGCAATATTTTGTTTGTTCTTGAATTGGTTTTCTTATGCTGTTTTGAAATTTTACAAAGAATGAGTCACATTGATTACTCCTCTTTTCTTAGAATATATTGAGTTCACTGAACATAAATTAGAAACTCATAACTCACATAACATCTTGAAGCATTAATGGTCCTGAAGGTCAGTAGGGGAGAAGAAAAGATGAATGGCTGGGCAATGAGTGTAGGAAGCAAATAATTTAGTGTTTATGCCATATCCTTAAGTTAGCCTAAGGACAAGGTGCAGGGTCTTCAAGATCTCTTCCTCCCCAAATAAGAGGGTAGAATATATGTGATAAAAAAGATATGCTCCCAGGTTAAGTAATATGAACATTACTGAAAATCATTTCCTGACAACAAACATATTATAGATGATGATTTTATAGTAAAATCTCATTATATTTTCTATTATGATTTTATGCTAGTTCTAAACAAATTTATACTATTTAAACCAAAGAAAAAATGCCTATGCCAAAATAATTGCATTCTGATACCAAAAAATCCCCAGTGTTGTCAATATTTGTTAAAATTCTGTTCAGTTAATATTGATAAATAAATGTAAAATGACGTTTACTTTGGCCTTAGTAAAGATACTCAAACATCTTTTAAGAGACTACTCATGTCTCTGTGAATGCAGACAGATAAAGGGCTACCAAAGACGAAAACCACCTAATTCACCACAGCTCATTTCCACAGAAAATAACAGAACTTGGAGATTCTGGGCACAGAGCAAATACCAATTAACAAAATCATGTAAGAGACAGAGACCAAACATTTTAGGGCAGAGATAATTTGGCTATGGTATTATTGCCTAGATTTGAGTGTATGCTCTTATAACATAATGAGTATAATAATAATTTTAAAAAATATTTGTTTTCCTGATTCTAAATGCATCAACATTCATTTAAATAGTTGGAAGCTGTCTAATGGTTCAGAAAAAATATTTATTTAGCCAGTTTTATGTTCAAATCATCATTCATAATCAGGCTGTAACCCCAAAATTTCCACAGAATAAATAACTATTTAACTATATGAAAATCAGAAAAACCTAAATATGACTTCATTTTATTATACAGAAAGAAAGCTTATAATAATTCTTTTACATGAAGAGTTGCATTGAGATAAATTGAAGTATTAGAAGATCCATGCTAAGAAACTCCATTGGGCATCCCTTCGGTAAATCACTCAGCAAAGTTTGGCAACATCTCTTATGTGAAATTTGCGATGGTATTTGTTAAAAATGTTTATAATTATTTATAGTCTCCAGGAGCTGTATTTCAATGGTTAATTAGCAAAGGATAAACAATTTTTAAACCTAAAAATAACAATGCAGATAGGGCCATTATTTTGCTATTGAATCTGTATGGGAACAGATCATAGAATACCAGATATGCAAATATGTCAGAGGTAGGTTTTTAATCTCCCTTTAAAGATGGCGTAGTCAAATTGAACCACGACTTCACAATCCACACGTTTCACTTCACAAGTTTTGTAAATGTCAAATATTTCCAGCACTTATATTCTTTTCACTTATGTTTTCCTAACTCCAGATAGCAAGAATTTGTTCTCACAAGATAGCAAGAATTTGTAGTTGAGAAAGTGCTGTGTCTGGAGGTTAAATAATACCATATTATTTTTTAAAATATGCACCTTTCTTGATTTAATTTTATTTTATTATTTGTGGTGTTGCATTTTATTCACAAGAGCTGACCAATAGTTATGTGTAGGCACCTCTATGACTACTTTCAATGATCCTTGCCTCATTGTAATCCTTTCTCTTTGAATATGGGCTGGATTTGTTAACTCACTTCTAATGAATGGAATGTGCCAGAAGTATGGGATGTTCCTAATGAGATTAGCTACACAAAGACTATACTTCTTAGTGCCTTTTCTCTTTCTCACAGACACTTTCTTCAGGGGAAGCCAACTGCCATATTCTGAGCTGACCTATAGACAGGCCCTTGTGGCAAGGACCGTAAAAGGCTTTTGTCCAATAGCCAGAGAGAAAAGGAGGCCCTCAGTCTAACAGTTCACCAGAACTCAATACTAAAAAATCATATAAGTAAGTCCTAGAGGTGGATCCTGTCCTAGCCAAGTGTTCAGGAGAGACTGTAGCCCTGGCTGCAAGTTTAACCACAACCCTGTATGAGAACTTGAGACATAGATATTCAGTCAGCTAAGGTTTGTCCACATTCCTGATACACAGAAACTATGATATTATACATGTCTTTTACTTTAAGCTGCAAAATTTTAGGGTAATATGTCATGCAGAAAGAGATAACTGATACAAATTACTTGCATGATGCTAGTTTTCATCTTTCCCAACGATGACACACAAACTTGCATACCTCCTGAGACCTGACATCACCCTCATAGCCCGAGTTCTCAAAAACTTTAAAATATATTTAACATATATGAACACAGATTTTAAAAAAACAGAAGAAATATCAAACTAATAGTTTATAATTTTAATAGGAATCAAAATTCCTGATAGAAATGGACTTGTCAGTATTTTGGCAATAAAGTGTTTCCATATAAACAATGAAAGCTGAAAATCACATTGAATTCCAATTTTCAATCTCAAAAAAAGACACTTTACTTTTGGATTCCTTCAATTTCAAAATTTAAATAATAAATACTTAGAGCAAATCCCAGAGACTAATAATACATTCTGTCTTAAAAGGAGAAAAACAAAACAAAACAAAAATACCTATTTCAAAACAATGAATTAAAATAAAATGGATTAACTAAAATATTTGTTGTATTATCTTGAATGAAACCTTGTAAATGCTGGTAAGTTAAAGCATTCTCTGTGTCCACTTTAGCCATCTGGTTTTATACGCTTTAAGAAGTAATTATACTGGTTCTGAAAAATAAGAGACTAGGAAAGTTAAATAACCAATAAAGAGAAGTGATTAAAAAAGGAAAAATAATAAAAAAAAAACTACATGATTACTTTTGACTGGCTTTTAAGGTCCTATTCATAGGGAATGTGGAGGCTGGAAAATAGTCTTAACTAATCAAGATTTGATTTATAGCTATGACAAATAGACTTACATGACCCAGCCAGATACAAAGATAACAGAAAACTCAAGGGTAAAAGCAAATGCATGTTTTAAGGGAGAAAGAAGATCTTGGTGTTTAAAGGGTATGACTGAAAAGACTTCATGTTATCCAGAGCCTAGGAGCAAACAAACACTTAGCTAATGCTGCTAAAGAGAATAGCCTACAGGGAGAAAAAAAAAAAAAAAAAAGGCGGGGGGCAGGAGAATGACTGTTCACTCAGATATCTGGGATGTATGACCAATTCAATTCATTGCTTATTTTCAGTCTGATGGCCATGAATCCTAGTCCACAAGCTAGGGGATAAAATAAATTTTAAATTATAATTTTTTATTTAATCTAATAAAACTTCACTTTGAACTGCAGTTTTGTATGCTTGCTGGAAAACTTAATGTTACTCATTATTCAATCTCCTTTGCCCCCCCGAGGCCTGTGTAATAATTCAGAAGGTACTGCTTCAGTGAGGCAATTAAAGCACAAAATTTTTGATGGATTACATTATCCCTAAAGCTTAATGTCCAGTATTCCTGGATGCATTATGTAACAATTCCCCCTCTGAGAACTTACTGCCCTTTGAGGATGCAAATACCCAGCAGGGCATGAGTCAATTATAGCAGCAAAACCATCTGATCTCAATAATCTTTCAAGAAAAAACATTTAAGGCAGAAAACCATCCTCTCAGCTGCTATTCTAAAAGGTGTTCCAAAAAAACTCATTTTTTTGTGACTAATGTCCCACAAAATGAGAATTTAAGAAGAAAAATGTAGGAAGGTAGTATGTACAAAAGCTTTAAACCTTGAAACATTAACACTTGTGAGGTATGAGAGCATCAGCGTCCTGGCTGCTTATTAAAAGGAGGTGTAGAGAGAGGAAAAAATAATAACACAGAGAAGAAAACATAAATTACCATCAAAGTAAACATTTATACTGCATTTTTAAAAGACTGTAATAGGTGTGATGAGTACTAGAAAGATGAAATAGACACAATCTTTGTCATGAATAAACTTAAAATATAGATAGAAAGGTAGAATATTAACACAATTTATAATATTTAAAAATTACATCTTGAAAAACCTTATAAAATAGTAGTATGAGCAACTAGAACAGGAATCTTTTAGGGCCTTAAAGAATAGATGGAATTTTTACAAATAAGATAGTTAGGGGTGTAGTTACATTAAGTAACTTAGAAAGAAGAAAAGGAGGCAGAGAGTAAGAGTATCCAAAATTTGTCTAAAAATGTGTGTAAGATAGATATTTACTCAGTAAGAGAACTGGTCCACTTATTTACATTTGTCTTGGCATGGGTGTCCTAGGAAATATAATATGAGAAAAATATCGTGTGTTAATATTTGATGAAGAGGTACAAACCCAAGAATACAGTATTGATTTTAAAAGGTAATGAGACTGAGAAAGGAGAAAAATTTTGGAAGTGCATATTGAATTAGCTACCATTTTTTATCTTGTATAATTTATTACTTGTCTTCTCAGAAATCTTATCTGGGAAACTATATTAATTTCTGGAAATTCCTCCACATGAAGAAAGAAGAAATAATTTATCTTTTGCTTCCAGTATTACATTGATCAAAGACTTTTCCCTATAAGATATTAACCTGCACTTTTGGTTGCACACACATGAGCACAATGCAAATTTGACGGCATCTTAGGACTCTGTGCAGAAGACAAAACCTAGCATTGCAGCTGAATGGTATAGAGCATGGGCAAGAGACAAAATGTGATGGTTGTGCACACAGGAGGCCATTCTCTATGGTAGCAAGGATGACACAATATGCTGTGTCCCAGTGCAAGAGAACTTGAAGTGGTATCTAAGAGTAAGTAATGTAGTCTACACTGACAAGACCAAATTATTCTTATTCTCTTCCAATATCCAGTTCTACAACATGGGGCTCTGCTTTTGTGAAAACCCAGTGTACACTACTTTTCTGAGACCCTAAATGCAAATACATTTAATCTCAGAGTCTCTTCCCGTAAGTTATAGTTCCCACTGCTGTAGCCAATTTTATTAGTTTGTTCTCATACAGCCAATAATAAAGTCATAGACTAGACTGGGTAATTTATAAAGGAATGAGGTTTAATTGACTCACAGTTCAGCATGGCTGGGGAGGCCTTATGAAACTTACAATTATGGCAGAAGGGGAAGCAAACACGTCCTTCTTCACACGGCAGCAGGAGGGAGAAAAATGAGAGCTGAGCTAGAGGGGAAGCCCCTTATAAAACCATCAGCTTTCGTGAGAACTTACTTACTAACATGAGAGTAAGTATCAATTATCTCCCACTGGGTCCCTCCCACCACATGTGTGATTATGGGAACTATAATTCAGGATGAGATTTGGGTGGTGACACAGCCAAACCGTATTATTCTGCCCCTGACCCCTCCCAAATTTCATGTCCTTACATTTTAAAACACAATTATGCCTTTCCAACAGTCCCCCAAAGTTTCAACTCATTCCAGCATTAACTCAAATGTCCAAGATACAATGAGGGTACAGGCATTGGGCAAATACACCCACTCCAAGTGAGAGAAATTGCCCAAAAACAAAGGGTCTAGAGTACCCATGCAAGTCTGAAATCCAATAGGGCAGATATTAAACCTTAAAGTTCCAAAATGATTTCCTTTGGATGCAACTCATCCAAATGGAACTCACATCCATGTTCCATAGTAGGTATTCCATCATTTTTCTCCTCGACCATCTGTTCTAGAACTCCTTTACCCTCATTCAGCACTTCAGTTGGTCCAGCTTGCTTGCCTGGTAGGGGCAAACCAGGCCTTTATCCTTAATTGTTTTGGTTAGTTTAAATTCGGTGCAATTGCCCATTCACAGTTATTACTAGTATTAAAAAACAAGATTTGGGGTTGGACACGGTGGCTCACACCTGTAGTCCCAGCACTTTGGGAGGCCAAGGCAGGTGGATCATGAGGTCAAGAGATAGAGACCATCCTGACCAACATGGTGAAACCCCATCTCTACTAAAAATACAAAAATTAGCCGAGCGTGGTGGCGGGTGCCTGTAGTCCCAGCTACTCGGGAGGCTGAGGCAGGAGAATTGCTTGAACCTGGGAGGCAGAGGTTGCAGTGAGCAGAGATCCCACCACTGCACTCCAGCCTGGGCAACAGAGTGAGACTCCATCTCAAAAACAACAACAACAACAAAAACAACAAAACAACAAGATTTGTCACAGTGAATGTCACAGGTTTTAGGCATACTCCTCCCTAACTCATTCGTATCAGCATCCCCAGCTTCTGATGGTAATCAGTGTCAATTGTCACTGATAGTATACTAACTCCTTTCCATGCCTGTTGATCCACAGGAATAACAAGTCAAAGTGGCTAAATGACAGTCACAGATTCCTGTTCATTGTAACACTTCTTGTTTTCCTTGACAGTGTGAACCCTCCAGCCCCAAACTCAAGAAGAAAAATCTCTAAGAAGACCTAATATTGGATCTCTAAGGAGACCTAATATCAGTGGGGCATGCCTGTAATCCCAGTTACTTGGGAGGCTGAGGCAGAAGCATGGCTTGAACCCAGGAGGCAGAGGTTGCAGTGAGCCAAGATTGTGCCACTGCACTCCAGCCTGGTGACAGCTCTCTCTCTTTCTCTCTCTCTCCATATATGTGTGTGTGTGTATGTGTGTGTATATATATATATATATATATACACACACACACACACACACACATATATATATATAGAACAAGAAGCATACAATTGGCAAGTAGGCTACTGAGAGTGAGTGACAGGGGCTGACCCTTTGTTTCCAGACACGGATATTCCAGATATTAGAGACAAAGTAACCTATATTAGCATCTGATCAAAGCATATATGCCTCCTAGGGGATAATGGCTCAATCCCACATAAATTGATCCCAAAGCTGGGAACTTAGGCCTTTCATAGGCCATCCCACCATTCTATCTGTGTAGCACTGTCTGTGTGACAGTGTATATGTTATTAGCAAGATGCTCTTTGTGTCGAGATGATCAAGGTTGACAGTGACCTGGAGGAACACTGATATAGCTTAGGCAAGAAAGTGATAAAGCATAGCTATTCTTCCCTCATAAAAGCTAATTGATTTTGATCCTATTTACTAACGGGGTTTGAAAAAAAATGCATTATCTAGATGAAAAGCTGCATAACATTCTCCAGAGACTGTATGGATCTGTTCCAATAAAGATGCCACATTGGCAAAACAAATGGAATTGATCCTGCCACTTGGTCAAATTTAAGATAATGCAGAATAATCTACTATACTCCATCTTTTCCCCTCAGGAATCACAAACATAAGATAAAAGCAGATACAGTGGGACAATAAACCCTATCTCCTTTATGTATCTGAGGGTGTTGATCATCTCTAATATTTTACCAAGGATATATAGCATGACTTCTGATTTACCGTTGTAGCTGACAGAGCAACAGGAGTAATTCTCAAGAACTGCCACTTGTTCTTTGCTACCAAAAAAGTTCTTACACTACAAATTAGGGAAACTTGTAAGTGTACTGCCAGCTGTTTGGTGTAACCATCCTAATTTTGTTGTCAAGTACGAGGAATAACCTAAGAGTTTATCTATGACCTTTACGCTATTCTATGACTGTGAGATCAACCTGAATCAAGATTTCATTGATCACTGGTTCTTTATGGAATTACTCTAACTGAAGGATCATGATGACATGTTAGATTATAAGTGTCAGATCACACCCTGTACCCAACAATCCTCATAACTTTTATGTTGGCAAATGACTGCAGGTATTTTTAGGAAAAGGATTTGAGGAATGCTCATTTTATATTCTTTCAGTGACACTGCAGAATCTATGCTCAAGCGACACAACATTCCCTTTAACTGGTGAGCTCAAGGTCTAAAACTAGCTAAGATTAGAATATCAGTAGAAAACCATGGCTTTTCGTGTTTGCAGTTGATTCTGTTTGCATTCTATTAATTTTTTTAATTATACAAAGAATCAATAGGATAATCCAATAAAAGGAATACCATTACGATTTCAATAAAAAAGAAATCACAATAGAATTTGAAGATTCACACTATACCAGATAAAAGTGATTTATGTAAAACATTATCTTACCAAAGGAATCATCAAACATCTGATGAAAATTCTCGTGAGTTTTATGTGGAATATATCTTGGATAACTTTGAAATTTAAGGGAAGAAAATAATTACCTGGGGATAGTATTTCAATTTTTTTCTAATAGTTGAAGCATTTTGCCCTTGGGCAAAATGGATGACAAAGGAATTGAACAACTACATAGTATATTGATATCCAAGAGAAGAATTTTATTGCTTCTTTAGCAAAAATATCTCACCTCATAAGAAAACCAAATCAAACCAAACCACACATATAATTTATTAAAATCATCAACTAAATCAAATTTGTATTTGAACAGGAGAGAGGCCAATGCTCTATTACAAGTGAAACAGATAATTGGGAAGGTAAGTAAGCAAGCATATATAAGACAATATTTCTCAGAAGTGATATCATGGGGATGTTGACACAGAAGAGCAATCGTGTTTCTTTTGTTTGTTGCTGATTTGCCTAGGATGATTTGTATAATACTGCTCCTAATTAAAAACACAAAGTGTTCTGGAAATTCTGACATAGAGACATGATTATGATTTAATAGGTGTCATTGCAATGTTATGAATTGACAGTAATGATTAAAAGAAAGACATTTTTCAAAATAATATACATAGTTGAGAAGTGGTAATTTGGCAACGGTGCATGACAGTGAAAGAATGCCTACGTGATAATGCATGAACTTTGGTAGGAAAGAAGTGGCTGAAGGTATTCTGGTCAGAAATAAAGGTGGGGTAAACATAAATAATGTTGGTATGTGCCACACATTTTCTTGCTGAAAGAAATCGTACTTTCCAATCTAATGAAAAATAACATAAAATAAAGTATTTTCTCATTTTAAAATGTCATTTATTTTAGAAATAATTTGTGAAATATTTATAAAGTCCTACTATGTACCAGGAGTTTCTCCTATAGTGCCGATTAGAGTGCAATGTTTGCTCTTTGGTTTCTTATTGTAATGGAGGGAAGAAGACCTGTAAACCTGTAAGTACTAAAGTATTATGCTAAGATATTACAGAAATACAGAAGAGAGACTTTGTAGAAGTTCTGGGTTCAGTTATGTATGTCAGCTACTCAGAGATACCTTAGCAAATTAGGGTTAAAATATCCACTGAGAAAACTAAAGTTAGGAAAACAATGGTATAGAATAAATGGTTGGAGTGAGTGGGCTTTCTTATGAAGAAAGAGAAAAATGATAGTTTCACTGACAAAGTTCGTATGGAGAAACTTTTAGTAAAAGGGTTATTAATCCAAGTTCTTTAGAGAGTGTAAAACAGTAGTTAGATATCATTCAATAGAAACAAATGCCAGACATTTTGAAAAATCTAAAATGCCAATTACAATAAATTGCATACTTATTGTATAACTCATTATCATAAAGTGAGTTTTAAGTAGGCTTCCAAAAAGATAAAAAAACTTCATGTTAAGTATTCAAGATTACTTTTAGTAATTATCTCTCATTAGTTTGTAAACTTAAGACTATAGTTTTTTTAAGGTTTATTTCTAAAATATTTTCTCAGAAACTGTTAACATTAACTCAGTCTATAAGAACTATTCATTCCTCTTAGTTTTTTAAAAATATTATTTGAATACATTCCTTTGTGCAAAAGTTTTATTCAAGTATAAACATAAAACATGACTTTAACATATTAAATTTCAAAAGAAAATTCAACAGAATTTTAACTTTACACATACTTATTTTTAAAAAATAGAATATAGAGATAAACAATACATACCTCATATATGCATAAAGTGAATATGTTTATAAATAATACATATGTACATTGTTTGTATGAATATGTTGTTACGGTAAAATAAGTTCGTATAAATCATAGTTTTATCATCTGTTTTTATACTTAATAATTTATTATAAAATATTTCTATTTTTATGAATATAAAACCAGGTTATTGTGGATGCTAAGACCATGAATTACAAAGATGGATGACTTTGAAATTTAACACAGGAAAACAATTATTTGAATAGAGTATTTCAATTTTTTTTCTAATAGCTCAAGTATTTTGCCTTCGGACAAAGATAGACAACACAGGAATTAAACAACTAGATAATCAATTAAGGAGAATTTCGTTGTTGCATCCTGGCTCACCTATTCACAAGTTATTACCACAGTATGCATTACTTAACCTTTATTCACCTATGGTTACATGATTCTATATTTTAAAAATAACTTAATTTATCCATTTTTAATATATAAATATATGTAGCCTGGTTTCCATGTTTGCTATTATAAGCTAGTAATTTTTCAATAAGCAACTTTGCACATATGTTTATGTGCACATTGGTGAGGATAATTCTCTTAAATATTTTTGAGGGGAAGATTTATAGCTAAAATTGTGTATATGATACAGATAAATAGGTGTTCATCAGCAATAATAGGAATCCTGACTATACTAATTTTAGATATGGTTTACTATTTTCAGATAAGAAGGAGGTTCCATACCTCAGCATGCTGGAACTGAAATCTCTGATTATTAACTTTCCACGATGAAAACATGCAAGCTCTTCCAACTTCTGCTTTTATGCTTGTGTTTAAGAGAAGAATAAACAGGAAAGCCAGGGTTAAATGAAACAGGCGATGCAACGATATTCCTAGGAACGTTCTAAAATAATTTTTCTTACTTCTCACTGGCTAAGTAAAACCAGGTCTTTTGGCAGTAGTTACATGCAAAACAGTGTAGGATGGGAGGAGCAAGGCAGTTGTGAGACAGAAGAGAAGAGACAGTCTATGTTGAACTCACAGTGTCTGCCAATGCTTATTTGTTACTTCCTAAGTAAATATTAATAGAAGCTACTTATATATCTTTGAACCATTGTACTATTCCAAATCAATATCTTCTTTAAAAAAAACTGAATTTGGGGACTATTTTGTAGCTCAGCTTAGCTAAGTTGATATATTCCAGCTGTGATAGCTTTTTAATATGGCATCTTGCCTAGGCTGAACTACAGTCCCCAGAATGTTCTTTCTAGTATGATTCCTGTTAGGATAGGCTATAAGAAAACCTTCTTTTTTTTTTGAGATGGAGTCTCACTCTGTGGCCCAGGCTGGAGTGCAGTGGCACCATCTTGGCTCACTGCAAGCTCTGCCTCCTGGGTTCTCGCCATTCTCCAGACTCAGCTTCCCGAGTAGCTGGGACTACAGGCGCCGGCCACCACACCCGGCTAATTTTTTGTACTTTTAGTAGACATGGGGTTTCACCGTGTTAGCCAAGATGGTCTCGATCTCCTGACCTTGTTGATCCGCCCGCCTCGGCCTCCCAAATTGCTGGGATTACAGGCATGAGCCACCGCGCCTCGCCTATAAGAGACATTCTTTAAGGAGAGATGAAGGACAAGAAAGAGTAGTGGCCATTTTGTAGCACACACACTCCTTCTCCCAATTATTCATCAAACACAAATCTAGGTGCTGTTGTGAAGCAATTTTACAGATGTTTGTATAGTCCCTAATTAGTGATTTCAAGTTAGTCAAAAG
The DNA here is from genome assembly GCF_029289425.2 of Pan paniscus. NCBI lineage: Eukaryota > Metazoa > Chordata > Mammalia > Primates > Hominidae > Pan > Pan paniscus. The sequence goes on along the minus strand of NC_073263.2, from coordinate 82,794,195 downwards.
GAGGACTATGCTGGAGGCAGGGGGAGGAGGGAACTGACATAAGCAGTTGGAAGTTCAATTCAAAAGGTCTTAGGCCTTGCCTGAGGGAAAGACTCTGAATAGCCCCTGGCATTGTAATTGCCCCAACCCCTGGGCCCCAGCCCTGAATCTTCTCTTCTGACTGTTGCCCGTGGTCAACTTTCAGAACATGTGGGGGTCTAGCCTGCTCAACTTCCCTCCCTGACTGCCTAAGCTGAAGACCGGAATTGCTTAGTCAACCCCACAGTTATATAAGGCAATTATTTGCTATATGTTACATATATCCCTAATGTTGCTGTGATTCTGCTTCTCAGATGGGATCCTGATTGAAGCACTATACCAAATAATTTTTAAGCCATCAGAGAGTGCATATAACATGGTAAAGAAGAAAGAGGTGAAGGAGGAGCAGGGGAAAGTGGGGTGAGGAAGAGGAGAATGAAAGGTAGAGCATTGTGCCATTTTTATTCAGCCAGAGCGACAATTATTTTTATTTTTTCAAAATAACAAACATAGAGCCAACTTTTAAAAATAAGTAGGAGAAAATAATTCTGTAGCTAACAAATTACTGGCAAAAGGTCAGTAATTTGATTGCTGTATAAAAAGGAAGCAAACTGCCAAATCTTCAAATATCATTATTTAAGACTGGATTTGTGTACATTATAAACAGAAAATGTCTTGGATTTGCTTTCCCTAAGGAAAAGTAAGCAGAAATTTTTCTGAGAATGTACTGTGAATTATAATATAATAAAATGACTACAAAGAAAATTAAGTATAGGACACATAGAAAAGAAGAAATTGGAGAATTCTAGATTGGATAAGTACACAGATCAAGATGAGGATCCTCAACAAGTTGTTTGCATAGAAAGAATTAAAACATTATGCACGAGTCCCACTGAGTATCGTATGCAAACAATAAAATAATTACCTATATCATAAATTATATGTAATTTCCATTCCATAGGATATTATCAGTCATGGTGGAGTAATCTCCTTTTTAATAATAAATTTCTCAATCAAAATCCCCCAAAACGAATTATTCTAAGCCAATATATGAACAAGGAAAAGCTTATCTGATTCTTGTACTCGGAGGAAGCAAGCTAGGAAAATATTAACTTTTTATGAACATTTCTTAAAGGAATGATTAATTTCTGGGAGTGAAACACATTAAATTTATGTGTACAGAGCATAATATGAGAAATTGTGAAGCAGCACTATATAAATATGGAAGTTATATTTATATTGTTTTAGGGTATGTGTGAATGGTACCAGGAAATAGTAGAATATAATTATTTTTTAAAATCTAGATTTTTAAAGTAGATAAGATCTAAATTTCAGCTACCATTTGCTACAGATGTAATCTTGGACAAATTGATTCAACTTTAATTATTCATGGCCTTATCTGAAAAACATAAGGATAAAAATATTACTTCAAAATTTATAGGGCTTTTTTACAGTGCCAAGATCATAGTAATAAACCTAATGTTAAGTCCATGTGATTATTTTTTTTTGCTAGCTTATATTCAACTTCCCTTTATATGTATGCATTTTCTTTTAGTCACATTGTCATCTACAGTGATGAATATTAGCTTAGTGTGTGTGTGTGTGTGTGTGTGTGTGTGTGTGTGTACTACATTGAAAAAAAATGCAGTGCCATACAGTACATAACATATTCCAAAAGGAAACACTGTGAAGCCAGGGAGTAGTTCATAGTGCTACAAAGACCAATAATTCTTTGGAAGTCTGGGAAAAACCTAGCGATACATGACCAGATAATCATGTCAGCTAACACCATTTCTGAAAATCGTGGCAGCAAGGTACCACAGCTGTGAAGAGAGAGACTGCAAAATTAATCCCCAAATCAGCTTGGCTTCAATGTCATCTTTTCTGGTAGAAATTCCTTAGCCCATTATTATTATTACTTTTTTTGTAAATATCCTCCCCACCATCTTTATCTTTCCTTTCTTTTTATTCACCCTACAAGACCCCAAGCTTTTTGAATTCTAACACTCATAGCCTCTTCTTCTGAAATTTGCTGGAGAAAAAGACATAAATGTCTATTGGTTTCATTTATAAATTTATGATATAAATTGACATCAGTTATTTCACAGCAACTCTCATGTATTTTTCAGTTATATTTGCTTTCATACTCCCTCAAAAACTATCTGCTTACTATTTTATCCTCCATTCTACCATTCTAAAAATTTTTCTATCTATATTCCTCCTCTTTTTTCACTCATGTCTGATAACATCATTGCCTAATTCACTTTAAAAAGGGAAGCCAGCAGATGAGGCACCTTCTTACTACCGCCAATACAAAAGCCTATGCATCCTTTATGCATTTTCCCCTACTCTCCCTTGTAATGGAAAAGGTTCCACAACTCCTATCTTATATCAAAGGTTTAGTCCTCTACTTGTTCTCTAAATCTTAGTGTGCCCCAAACCATTGTGTATAAGAATCAATTTGAGAACTCTTTAAAACTATAGGTTCCTGGGTTATATCACAGAAATTCTACATGTCCCTCCAATCTCAACTTTTGCCATTCCAAGTTGCCGTATGTGCATACATGTACAAATCACACCCAAGCATACACATGCATGTACCTAATCATACATACATACACATACACAAATATACCTATTTCCTTCCACATACAAACAAACAGCACACACACATACACACTTATACTTATCTACATAAAGTGTACATATCCAGTACATACTGTTTAGGCTAAATTTTGCCCCCCTAAAATTGATACATTGATGTCCCAACCTCTAACACCTCAGAATTTGACTATATTTGAATATATGAGGTATATTAAAGGTATATTACCTTAAAAACTCAACTAATGTAAAGTGGGGCCATATAGGTAGGCCCTAATGTGATATGGTTGGTGTTATTATAAGAGGAGATTTGGATACAGACACAAACACAAGGAAGACCATGTGAAAACATAGGAAGAAAACAGCCATCTACAAGCCAAGGAAGATGTCCTTAGAATTAAAATCAACCTTGATAGCACTTTGACTTAGATATCTATCCTCCAGAGCTTTGAGAAAATAAATATTTGTTCAGACACAGTTCCTGGTATTTGTTATTGCAACCCTAGCAAACTAATGTGGATACATACACCAACTGTCCTCCCCTAGGCATTCACACACACACACAAACACACATACACCCCTGTAAACAATCCCCAGTGATATGGTTTGGATCTGTGTCCACATCCCAATCTCACCTCGAATTGTAATAATCCCCACATGTCAGGGGTGGGACCTAGTGGAGATAATTGAATCGTGGTGGTGGTTCCCCTCATGCTGTTCTCATTATAGTGAGTGAGTTCTCACAAGATCTGATGGTTTTATAAGGGGCTTCCCCCTTCACTTGACACTCATTCTCTCTCCTGTCACCCTGTGAAGAGGTGCCTTTTGCCAGGATTGTAAGTTTCCTGAGGCCTCCACAGCCATGCTGAACTGTGAATCAATTAAATATCTTTCCTTTATAAATTACTCAGTCTTGGCTATTTCTTCATAGCAGAATGAGAACAGACTAATACAGTGAATAGGTACCAGGTAGTGGGGCACTGCTGTAAAGATCCTGAAAATGTGGAAGTGACTTTGGAACTGGCTAACAGGCAGAGGTTGGAACAGTTTGGAGAGCTCAGAAGAAGATGGAAAGATGTGAGAAAGTTTGGAACTTCCTAGAGACTTTGATATGGTTTGGCTGTGTCTCCCTATCCAAATCTCATCTTGAATTGCAGTTCCCATAATCCCCATGTGTCGTGGAGGGACCCAGTAAGAGGTAATTGAATCATGGGGACAGTTGCCCTCCTGCTATTTTTGTGATAGTGAGTGAGTTCCTATGAGATCTGATGGTTTTAGAAGGGGCTTTTCCCTCTGCTCAGCACTTCCCCTTCCTGCCACCATGAGAAGAAGAATGTGTTTGTTTGCCCTTGCACCATAATTGTAAGTTTCCTGAGGACTCTCCAGCTCTGCAGAACTGTGAGTCAATTAAACTTCTTTTCTTTATAAATTACCCAGTTTTGGATATCTTTATTGGCAGCATGAGAATGGACCAATACAGTAAATTGGTACCAGGTAGTGGGGCGCTGCTGTAAAGATACCTGAAAATGTGCAAGTGACTTTGGAACTGGGTAACAGGGAGAGGCTGGAACAGTTTGAAAGGCTCAGAAGAAGACAGGAAAATGTGGGAAAGTTTGGAACTTCCTAGACACTTGTTGAATGGCTTTGACCAAAATGCTGAGAGTGATATAGACAATGAAATCCAGCCTGAGATGGCCTCAGATGGAGATGAGGAACTTGTTAGGAACTGGAATAGCAAAGAGACTGGCAGCATTTTACCCCTGCACTAGATGTCTGTGGAACTTGGAACTTGAGGGAGATGATTTAGGGCATCTGGCAGGAGAAATTTCTAAGCACAGAAGCATTCAAGAGGTGGCTTGAGTGCTCTTAAAAACATTCAGTTTTGTGTATTCACAAAGATATGGTTTGTAATTGGAACTTATGTTTAAAAGGGAAGCAGAGCATAAAACTTTAGAAAATTTGCAGCCTGACAATGCAATGGAAAAGAAAAACCCATTTTCTGAGGAGAAATTCAAACAGGCTGAAATTTGCATAAGCAATGAGGAGCCAAATGTTAATCACCTAGACAATGGGGAAAATGTCTCCAGGGCATGTCAGAAGTCTTCATGGTAGGCTCCCTATCACAGGCTTAGAGGCCTAGTAGGAAAAAATATTTCCTGGGCCAGGGCCAGGCCCACCCTGCTGTGTGCAATCTCAGGATTTGGTGCTCTGCATCCCAACCATGGCTAAAAGGGGATAATGTGTAGCTCAGGCCATGGCTTCAGAGGGTGCAAGCCCAAAGCCTTGGAGGCTTACACATGGTATTGAGTCTGCAGATGCACAGAAGTCAAGTACTGAGGTTTGGGATATCAGAAGATGTATGGAAATGCCTGGATGTCCAGGCAGAAGTTTGCTTCAGGGGTGGAACCCTCAAGTAGAACCTCTTCTAGGGCAATGCAGAAGGGAAATGTGGGGTTGGAGGCCCCACAAAATATCCCTACTGGGGCACTGCCTAGTGGAGCTGTGAGAAGGGGGCCACCATCCTCCAGACACCAAAATGGTAGATCCACTGACAGCTTGCACTGTGCACCTGGAAAAGGTACAGACACTCAATACCAGCCAGTGAAAGCAGCTGGGAGGGGGGCTATACCCTGCAAAACCACAGGGGTGGAGCTGCCCAAGGCCATGAGAGTCCACCTCTTGCATCGGCATAACCTGGATGTCAGACATGAAGTCAAAGGAGATCATTTTAGAATTTTAAGATTTGGCTGTCCCACTGGATTTCAGTCTCACATGGGACCTGCAGCCCCATAATTTTGACCAATTTCTCCCATTTGGAATGGATGTATTTCCCCAATTCCTGTAGTCCCACTGTATCTAGGAAATAACTAACTTGCCTTTGCATTTACAGACTCATAGGTGGAAGGGACTTGCCTTGTCTCAGATGAGACTTTGGACTTGGACTTTTGGTGTAATGCTGGAATGAGTTAAGACTTTGGGGGATGATTGGAAGGACATGATTGATTTTGAAATGTGAGGACATGAGATTTGAGAGGGGCCAGGAGTGGAATGATATGGTTTGGCTCTGTGTCCCCACCCAAATCTCACCTTGAATTGTAATAATCTCCATGTGTCAAGGGTGGGGCCAGGTGGAGACAGTTGAATAATGGGGCAGTTTCCCTCATACTGTTCTCATGGTAGTGACTAAGTCTCATGAGATCTGATGGTTTTATAAATGGAGTTCCCCACCATAAGCTCTCTTACCTGCCACCATGTGAGATGTTACTTTGCTTCTCATTCACTTTCTGCCATGATTGTGAGACCTCCCTAGCCATGTGGAACTGTGAATCAATTTAAACTCTTTTCTTTATAATATACGTTACTCAGTCTTGAGTATGTCTTTATTAGCAGCATGAAAACATGCTAATACAGCCAGATACTCTAAATCATCATTCTGAAGTTCAAAGTTTCACAGATCCATAGGGCAGGACCACAATCCAACCAAGCTCTTTGCTAATGCATAACAGAAGTGACTTTTGTTCCAGTTCCCAATGTGTTTCTCATCTCCACCTGAGAATTCCTCAGCCTGGACTTCACTTTTCAAATCACTGTCAGAATTTGGTCACAATCATTCAACAAGTCTCTAGGAAATTCCAAACTTTTCCTCATCTTCCTGTCTCTTTTGACCCCTCCAAATCATTCCACACTCTGCCAGTTACCCAATTCTAATGCTGTTCCTCATTTTCAGGTATCTTTCTAGCAATGCCCCACTTCTTGGTACCAATATTTTGTATTAGTCCATTCTTGCACTACTAAAAAGAAATACCTGAGACTGGGTAATTTAAAAGAAAATATATTTAATTGTCTCTTGCAGACTGTATAGAAAGCATGGTAGCTTCTGCTTGTGGGGAAGCCTCTGGAAACTTACAATTATGGAAGTTGAAGGGAAAGCAGGTACATATTATGTGCCAGAGTGCAAGGAAGAGAGAAAGAGGGGGGAGGTGCCACACACTTTTAAACAACCAGAGCTTATGATAACTCACTTATTACAAGAGCAGTACCAAGGAGATGGTGTTAACCCAATCATAAGAACACTCCACCATGATTCAATCACCTCCCATGAGGCCCTACCTCCAACCCTGGGGACTGCAATTGAACTTGAGATTTGGGTGGGGACACAGACCCAAACCATATCACCTAGTTTTATTTCAGCTTATTTATTTATTTATTTATTTATGAACATGACAAGCTCATTCCTATGGTAGGAGCTTTGGGCATATTTGCAGTTTTGCATGGAATGCTTCTTTCACACTCTTTGCTTATATTATTTCTTTTTACCTTTCAAGTTTTATCTTAATTGTCACTTCTGAAAAATTGTAAAAGAAACCATCTTCCTTCTATATCATCATCTATCTCTTCCCATGTGTGCTTTATCCAAAGAACACATTACAACTTGAAAACTATCATTTATTATTTGCCTTTTAAATTTTGTTTTGCCTAGCAGACCATGAAGGAAATAAGCTTCATGATGGTAGAATCACTGCTGTTTTATCAAAAGCTCATATTCCTTGTGTCAGGACAATGCCTGGCATAAGAGAGATACTCATATTTGTTAAATTTATGAATATAAAACATCTCTGGAATAGTTCTCTTTTGGATTATGAGTTTATGTGCATATGTGAGGGTGGATATGTGTGTGTATGTAGATGTTTATGTGTATGTGATGTGTGTGTAGATGTATTTCTGCTGAGGGAGAAAGTGGGAATGAAAATGGGGAATAAATAGGTTGCCTGAATAACTGCTACCTTTCTTCTGTTAATGTTTTCCAAAACCATTTTATTTCCAGATACAATTGAGGATTAATGACTCAGTTTGCTACATTCTCCAGCATTCTATATCTTCTGAAAGAAGTTGCCATTTGCATTAAGATGATGTAAGCATGAGCTAATGAATAGGATTTGTGACTATAAGGAGTCACTGTAAGTGTCTACAAGGAGTTTGGGAGAGGACAGGCAGATATTATTCAGATGTTTCCACGTTATGCAACAGTAATAAAATATTAGCAACAGCAGGAAAGATAACTCAGAAGGAGAACTACTTGTAAGAATAGTTAATTAATGCAGTTTTATATATGTTACTTTCAATATTGCCTTTGGATATTCAATGAAATGGCCCAGCTGGCTGTGACAAATTTAGGTCTGGAATAGGAAGTAGTCAATGCTAGATGCACATGCATGCTATTGTTACACCTTGGTGTTCTCACTAAAGCCACAGAAGAAAACAATATTATTTATATGAGCTAGAGAAAGGAAATAGCTAAAATACCAGAGCCCAATGAAGCCCTTCGATGGCTATATTAATAATGGATCCAGGCTCACACTTACTCTAGAGTTCATTCTAGTATTTTATTTTCTGGAAAGATTATGCAATTTCTTAGCTTCTATCATTTTTAACTGTAGTGAAATCTATTTCAGTCCTTAGTTGGTTTTAGTCTTTAGTTGTTTAGCAGGTATTTTTGTGATTTAGTCATTGTTTATTGACTGATATCATTGATGGTGTTGTACACAGACCCAAAATAGAGTCAAAGGAAAATCACTCTGATTTTTATTTCTTCATGAAGAAATCCATTTAACATAGTCAGATATGGTTTTGATGGGATTGGTTTGATGGGAAAGAAAGCAACTACATTCTAATTACCAAGAACCATTGGCAGTTGATGATGACTTGGAAGTAGAGTTCAAATGGCAAGTCCTATAAATTAAAGTACCTTAATTTTTTCTCTAATAATTGATATAATGATTGTGAATAATTATTGATAACAATAAATTAGGTTGCATATATATCCAATGGGTAACTAGCCAAAAATTAGCCAAATTCAAATATGAGATATGTATTGAAATAATTACTATGTATAACTCATCTTGCTACTTAGCCTCACATAGGTACAGTTATTTAAAAATAGGACATTATTGTATGAAGAGTTATTAAAAGATATCAATTGTTGTTTGCACTTGTAACTCAAAACCTGTAAGGACAGAGATCATAATTCAACATGCTGTGATTTAAATTATATGTTTTTAGCAATTGATTTCTTACAAGACATCCCACTGTGTCTACAAACCATCTTGTGACCTCTGATAGTGATATCCTAAGAGTAACTGATATTTGAGAATTATGAAACTAGACTATTTGAAATATTAAACCACAAAATCTTTTAAGTATTTAACAGAACAGTTACCTTTTCATACACTACACAAAATTTCTTCCAAATAAACCAATTTTTTAAATTGAGTTTTTATATTTAATTTTTAAAAATATCCTTATTTGAGCCATGTCTTTTAATGTAACATCAAACACAGAATAGGAAGTCTGAAAATTTCTGATGTGTGTACAACAGGAAGTTACATTGCCAAAATATTACCATAGATATTTGAGTTTTTAAAAATAGATTTTCAATTTGATAGTGTTACCCTGTGATTGAATTTATAAGTTCTCCCCTGAAAACAGACATTTCATTTTATTGCTTCTAGCTTTTTGGCAGAAACAAGAAAGTGAATAGCTAACACCTGGTTACTAGCTACCAGCCAAACTTGCAATTTCTATCTCTGTAGAAATGAAGTTTGAATCTTAGAAATGAAAGTAAAATGAAAGTTTTAAAGCTTTAGTCTTGGTTGTGTTCAAGGGAAGAGAAATTACAAGAAAATATAAAAGAATCTGTTCAAAAATCTTTAATATTTCCATCCTAAATATAGAATTTAAAATATTGCTAAATGATTATGACTTTACTTGTCATGATACTACTCTTTGTTAATTTAGTTTATTGACATTTGAAGATAAAATTAATTAGAAATGTCAACTGATGCATGTGTTTTTCATATTAAAAATGAAATCTTCTGAATATTCTGCAGCAGAAGAATGGTCAATAGTTCATTCTGTATTTTCATGGCACAAAATAGATTTGGAAAGGCAATTCTAGGATTTTAACTTTACAGTGACACTATGAAGTAATGTAAATTTATACTTGTGCTTAATATAAAATGCCATATGCATAAAGTATGTTAAATAACGTGAGACGAGACCTAATATAATTTTTATAATACAAATTACAATATAAATTATAATATACTAATATGGACATATATATCTTTCTTTCATAAAATTATAAAGTTTGACCATAGATTTTATTTTACAGATCCAAGCTTCAAATGAATTAATGAAGCTCTTAAGTTATACATCCTGCTCTGCACCCTTATTGAAATGTTTTGAGGAATGGCCCACCTACTATAGCCTGACCCCTTACATTTAATAAAGATTATATTACATACAACCCAAATAAATTGTAAGCTAAATCTTATTTTCAACAAAGTCATAAATATGAGTCAAATAGCTTTAAATTTATGTAAATTTTGCTGCAATATTTATAGAGGCAGCAACATTATTTCCATATCATATATCAAAGAAAACAAACCTAAAAACATCTCAATATCTTATACCTACCTCTCAAAGTCTCTCAGATCACAGCACGGGTCCCTAGAATTTATCTTTTTTCTCTAATGCCTAAAAAGTTCAATCTTAAGATGACTCCCCTTTACTTCCACTCTGTATTACAAATTAGCTTTCATTACATACTAGCTATTTTAACCCTGAGAAAGTTATTGAAATTATTACTATGTAAGTTTCCTTATTTATAAAATAGGGATGATAATATCTACCTTATAGAGTCGTTGCGAGAATTCCATGAGTTACCTTGCAATACACTTAGAATAGAAAAGTCGTATATAATATGTGCTAAAATATTAGTAATTATAAACATTCCACTCATGTATCACTATTTCGAAAAATAATTGTTTATCAAGCATCAGTTATATGAACTGCACTTTGCTCAGTGCTCAAGATTACCAGTGAACACTAACAAGGAAAATTATATATCCTAATGTAGTTTAAAATGTAATGCAAGAGAAAGGCAAATAGGAATTTTGGTTAGCAAAATATAGAGTAAATTATATTGCTCTAGGTGTTAGAAAATTAAACATGGGAATGGAGTAGTAACAGAGAAGTGAAGATTGCAGTTTTTAGATAGTGTGGCTGGAGAAGGCTTGACGCATAAGGTAGTATTACATTAATGACCTGTAGGAAATAAACAATTTAGTGACTGATGTATCTGAGGAGAATAATTTCAGGTGAAGGCAGCAGTAAATGAAAAGTTTCCAAGGCAGCAGAAGGCCTTCCATTTCTCCAGGAGTGGCAAGGAGACTATTTGTTATAATGCAGTAGGTGAGAAGAAAAGCAGCAAGAAATGAGGTGAGCAAGATCACTCACAGAGACCAGATCTTTCTAGGTATTTTAAGGCTTTAGACTTTATGTAAGTGAAATTAGAAGCAATTGGTGGATTTGGGGAGAAAAAAAAGAGAATCTTACTAACGAAAATCAATGTAGCCTCTTTAAACTTCTTGCATTTCACAGAGGCACTCAAAGCACAAATGTGAAAGGCAAACACCCGGGTGCCAAGCAGGACACCCAAAGAACCTTCTTAACATTTGAGTGAAGGAAAGAGTAACGTATATATTTTACACTATATATGTGAATACTTTTATCCAGTATTTGTGAAATTAATACTTAACTATCTTTCTTGTTCCTCTACACTGCAGCTGAAGATGATTTAATATGTTGCTTCCCCCAAATGAGCACACTAAACTCCTAGGTGCTCTATTTTATTGACCTCTTCTATTTATGCCACCCACCCACTGCTGTAAGCTGCTTTATGATTTCACTAAGGACCTTTTATGAAGCCCTTGGTCCTGTTTATCAGTGACCCTTCCTTACCCCTCATCCATCCAACTCATAAGATCATCCTTTGGAGTGTTCCAGTTTTGCATGTTATATGTGGCTATCAGAAGTGGGCTATTCATCTTTTGAACAGCTTTCTCCCAAATATTTTATTTTTATTTATTTATTATTTTTTTGGGAGGCGGGGACAGAGTTTTGCTCTGTTGCCCAGGCTGGAATGCAGTGGCATGATCTCTGCTCACTGCAACCTCTGCCTCCCAGGTTCAAGCAATTCTCCTGCCTCACCCTCCTGAGTAGCTGGGATTGTAGGCACCCACGACCATGCCCTGCTAATTTTTGGTAGAGATGGAGTTTCACCACGTTGGCCAGGCTGGTCTCGAATTCCTGACCTCAGGTGATCCACCCACCTCGGCCTCCCAAAGTGCTAGGATTACAGGCGTGAGCCACTGCACCTGGCAGTTTTCTCGCTATTAGTTTATAATAAAAACTTATACAGCAATGATTAAAGAATTTAAAAATGAGGCCTGGTGCAGTGGCTCACCCCTGTAATCCCAGTGCTTTGGGACGCCAAGGCAGGTGGATCACCTGAGGTCAGGAATTCGAGACCAGCCTGACCAATATGGTGAAACCCCATCTCTATTAAAAATGCAAAAATTAGCCAGGCGTGGTGGTGGGCACCTGTAATCCCAGCTACTTGGGAGGCTGAGGCAGGAGAATCACTTGAACCTGGGAGGTGGAGGTTGCACCGAGATCAAGCCATTGCACTCCAGCCTGGGTGACAGAGTGAGACTCCATCTCAAAAATAAATAAATAAATAAATAAACAAAGGATTTAAAAATGAAAACCCATGTAACTACCATCAAGATATTTTTGTTATAGATGCTTTATTGCATGTCTATTTAACATATCTCAAATCATAAATTAATTCATCTTACTTATCCATTCTTCTACAATTCATAGTTAAAATTTGTGGGGTTTTTTTGTCTTTTTAAAAATACATTTGCTTTGAATTTCGGTACAAATTCTTTTTGTAAAAATATGTTTTCATTTTCATTGGCTAAATGCCAAGGAATAAAATTTCTGGAATGTAGAGTAAATATACAATTAGCTTTAAAGGAAATTGGGCAGAGCTTTTTTCCCACAGGGGCTATACATTTTACATTTCTACCAATTCTTTGCATTGTACCAGGAACAACACTAATTAGTTTTAAAGAATGTTGGCAGAACTTTTTTCCAAAGGGGCTATATATTTAACATTCCTGCATTGTTTCACAAAAAGAGTCCACTGAATAGAAAAAAAAAAGTGCCATGAGTTTTTTTATTTTTCTTCTGGTGGATGTGAGCTAGTATTATTTTGTGAGTATAATTTGTATTTTCCTGACGCCTGAAGATATTAAAATTTTTTCATGTGCTTCTTGGCCTTTTGTATCTATGTATCTTATTTGTTTTGTGAAGTTTCTATTCAACTCATTTTTTTTTAACATTTGGTAGTTTATCTTTTTATCACTTGGTGAAAATGTTTTTTTACACATTACGGCTATCAGTTATTTCTTAAATATATGTTTTTAAGCCATATGTGTTTTCTAAAAATTTTCTTCCAGTTTGTGTCTTGCCAAATCTTTTTCCTAATTGGGTCTTTTAATAAACAATTTTTTTTTTGAGATGGAGTCCTACTCTGTCGTCCAGGCTGGAGTGCAGTGGTGTGATCTTAGCTCACTGCAACCTCTGCCTCCCGGGTTCAAGCGATTCTCCCTGCCTCAAACTCCTGAGTAGCTGGGATTACAGGTGCCTGCTAATTTTTGTAGTTTTTAGAAGAGATGGGGTTTCACCATGTTGGCCAGGCTGGTCTTGAACTCTTAACCTCAGGTGATCCACCTGCCTCAGCCTCCCAAAGTGTTGGGATTACAGGCGTGAGCCACCGTACCTGGCAATAAACAGATATTTTAATATTAATGAAGCCTAATTTAACTATTTTGTCCTTTTTGAGTGCTGCTTTCCATGACTAACGTAAGAAACCTTTACCTATTGCCATGACCAGATACCTTCTGTGCTTTTCTCTGAAGTTTTATAATTTTAGCATTTGCATTTGGATCTATGCTTCATTTTGAATTAAGTTTGGTGTATAAAGTCAAATACAGTATTTTTTTTCGTATGGGTTTGAGATATTCTAACACCGTTGGTTGAAAAAGCATCCTATCCCCATTGGATTACTTTGTCTCATTTTAAAAGTGTCGTATGAATGCATATATGTGTTAGCAGAAAAACCAAACTCTGTAAAATTTTTAAAGAGCTTTATTCTGAGTCAATATGCATGACCAGGACCCAGAGAAAACACAAACTCAAGAAGCTTTGAGTAAGTGGCCCTGAGGTGGTCAGATCATGGTTTGGTTTAACATCTTTTCGGCAGGCAGGAGTTACAGACAAAGACAAAAATCAACTCACGGAAGGTGTAACTAGTTTGGCCCCAAAAGGAAGAATACCTTGAAATGAGGGCTTATAGGCTACAGGTGGATTCAGAGATTCGTTTATTGCAATTGGTTAAAGGAATAAAGCTGTGCCTGAAACTTGGAATCAACAGAAACAAATGGTTTAGTTAAGATAAAGATGCTATTTAGCAAGATAGATGGCCTGCAGGTGTGACTTAACTTTTGCCTGGCATGACCTTAGGTCCTCTTTATAATTTGGTATCTTATTGCCCTAAAGAGTCTATTTTGTCAGTATTATAATCTCTAGTTTAACATTATTGCTGGTCAGTTGTTGTGCTTAAACTTCAAAAGGGAGTGGTATAATTAGGCGTGTCCAACTTCCCTTCCCATCATGACTGAGAATTCTGTTTTTAAGCTTTGTAAACCAAAGGGATATGAGGTAAGACTGAATCAATCTAGAAGTTTATTTTGCCAAGGTTAAGAACATGCCTGTGACACAGCCTCATCCTGATGGCATGGGACTTGTGCCCAATGTGGTCAGGCTGCAGTTTGGTTTTATTTGTTTTAGGGAAACATAAGACATCAATGAATACATGTAAGATGTACATTGAATTTGTCCAGAACAGCAAGACAACAGGAACTGATGGGTGGGGTGGGAGGTTTCCAGGTCATAGTCAGATTCAAAGATTTTCTGATTGGCAATTGGTTGAGTTATTATCTAAAGACCTGGAATCAATAGAAAGGAATGCCTGGGTTATGATAAGAGGTTGTGGAGACCAATGTTTCATCATGCAGATGAAGCCTCCAGGTAGCAGGCTTCAGAGAGAATAGATTGTAAACGTTTCTTATCAACTTAAAGAGGCTGTTCTATCAGTCTTATCAAGGTCTGTGTTGATGTTAACGGTAATGAGGCATGTCCATCCCCAACTTCCCATCATGGCCTGAACTAGATTTTCAGGTTAACTTTGGAATGCTCTTGCCTGAGAGGCATCCATTCAGATGGTTGGGGGAGCTTAGAATTTTAATTTTGGTTTACAAGTTTTTTTGCAATCTCCTTGGCCAAGAAGGGGTCCATTCAGTCAGTTTGGGTGATCGGTTAGAATTTTATTTTTATGTTACACAGGTGGGTCAATTTCTGAGCTGTATATTTACTTTGTTTGATCTATTTGTCAATTTTTAGGCCAGTCTCTTCTTTATTGTCTTCATTTGTACAGTGTCTAATAGGCCCCATAAATCAAGTATTGTAATTCCTCCAAAATTGTACATTATTTTGTAAAAGTAAGATTTTCCATTTGCTCCTCTTAAATATGATTAGATTGATATTAGTTCATTATTTGCTTTCTCAAGGTCACATTTGCCCACTTATTACATATTAGCTTTTTTCTAAGCATATTTTTCATCAAAAAATGTATAAATGTGTTTCGTACTCGGATTTGATGATTACAGTATTGAAGTGAATAAAGTGCTGTGCTACAGATGTGTTCTTTCATACAACTATAGCCTCTTTTGTTTGTAGAGCCTGCAACGATTTTATAACTTCAGTAAGAGGAGGAGGAGAAACTGCTGTGGTCATTGTCATAGTAACAGCACCAGCAAATTTTAGATTCTTAGTAAATCTATTACTTTTTAATATGTGACATAATGTGTGATTTTATTTTTCCTTTCACATGTAATCCTTATAACTATGCAAAGTACATATTATTATATACATTTTACAAATTAAAGTTTCTAAAAGATGAAATAATTTACAAAATAATTCATATATGCTGCTATTTAATTCTCACAGTATATCTCCCAAAAGGTAGTAGTGGTAACCCTGAGACTCACAGAGCATTCAAACTGCTTTGCTTGGTATAATGTTGAAGGATGCAAAATGACCATAAGGAAGTAGGTAGAATTGCAGCTTTGAATAATTCCAGAAAGTGCCATTCACACTGTAATCTATGTGGGGCTGCTCTCCCGAGTTGTGCAGTGCATACACCAATTAAGATGTTTTTGTTTGCAAGTAACAGGGTTCCATCTCAAAACTACATCAACTTAAATGGCATTTATTGCTTCAAAAAACAAGATGGATAAATAGAGGCCCAATGTATATTGACTTGATTTTGCATTTCATCGATATTACTAGGACAATTTTTCTCAATTCTCAGGTTTCCACAGTGGGTGTAATTAATCCCAAAGTAAGATTTTTACCAATTACTTCCAGGGCTACATCCAAACTCGGGGAGAAAGAAGACTTATGGCCCATAGTATATTCATATTCTATGACTGCCATCACCTATCACAACAAACTGGGTGGTTTAAAATTTCAGAAATGCATTCTCTCACAGATCAAGCATCCAGAAGCCCAAATTAAGTTTCTGGCAGAGCCATGCTCCCCCTGAAATCTTTAAGGAAGTATTCTTCCTATGCCTCTTGTAGGTCCTGGCATCCTTAGTTTGTGGCAGCGTAAATCCTATCTCTGCCAACACATGGGCTTTGCTCAAGCCAGCCTCAGGGTTTCCCTCAGCTTGAATAAACCTTAGACAGTCTTCTTTCTGCCTCTAAGACCTCACCTCCCTCCTACTCTGGCCCCTACAGAATCCAGGTGACCTAACCAGGGAGGTTGCTCTTCCTCCCTTTTCTTAGAGCATTTACTTTAGAAAACATGCAATTGCAAATTTGTTCTCTGCCTCTTTGACATATAAATCTTTTTCAAAGTCACTAGACAGTTTTAAAATCCTGAGTTATCTTTCTCAAATACTTGAGAGCCATATTTTAAAATGTAATTATCAAGGAAAATTGGTCTATCTGGGAGAGTAGGAGCCTAACTAAAGTGAGCACCTTGCTCCAAGTAGTAAAACTACCTCCTGTCAAGAAGATTGGTAGGATGAGGAAGTTTATTTTCAAGAAGATAGGATGAGAAAGTTTATTTTCCTTTGGGTAAAGCTAATTAACAAAAACATATGGCCTAGAATCCCCTCACCCCAGCTCTTAAAATATCTGCCCTTTTTGTCAGTGGATTTGATCTCAGCCTGAGTTTTAGCCTCTCTACCCTATTGTAATATAATCAAATAAAGTCTTTCTCACCTGCTTAACTTTGACCACTGCAATTTTTGCTTTGACACCGTGGCTCTGTATGTCTCTGTGCTGTCTCCTATTCTTATAAAGACACTAGTCATTGAATTTAAGGCCCACCCTAAACCCAGCAGGTTATTATTACGAACATATTTAACTAATTACATCTGCGTAAATTCTACTTCCAATTAAGATTATATTCTGAGTTCCAGACAAGCAATAATTTGGGAGTGACACTATTCATTTTGCCACATGCTGCTAGAGAAATATTTTCCATACACACTTTGAAAACCTCCCCTCTTGCCTCATTGTCTGAATTAGGTCACATGCCCATTCTCAACCTAATCCAATTGGCTAGGAGAGTGTCATTAGTCAGCACTGACTGACTTAAACTTGAGCTCCCCAAACCTCATCTTGGCAAGTTGCTTTTGTTGAATTAAAATACAGTTTAGCAATTTTTTCCTAATCATTGATGTAGTAAATATATCTGGTCCCGAAGGCCTTTCAACCCTGCCATTGTGGGAGACTAGAATATGCTGCCCCCAAATATGAAGGATTGTTGAGCTGAAGAAATTAAGAAGAAGCAGATTCAGGAAAGCTTCTGTCCTTCCCCTATTTGCCTAAAAGCAGAACACAGAGTTACAAAGAAAAGGTATCCTTCCCCCTTCAACCAAGGAGAGCAAAAATTAAAGAGTGATGACACCTGTAGACCCTTATGGACCTGGAGATGGTACCAGAGGAATATACCTTAACAGGCTTTGCTAAGCAGTCTTTCTCTGCCATTTATTTACCCTTCCCCAAAGTGACCACCTGTGGAAACTCGAAGTGCTCTTCCTTTGTCTTATTACTTCTCTAAAAATTTACTATTCATTGTTGAAGATGCTATATAAGTTGGAATTCAAAGCCACCTTTTTAGAACTACTCATTCTCTGAGTGCTTCCCATGTGTATATGAAATATATGTGTTAATGTACTTGTTTGTTTGTTTTCGAGACGGAGTCTCGCTCTGTCACCCAGGCTGGAGTGCAGTGGCATGATCTTGGCTCACTGCAAGTTCCGCCTCCCGGGTTCACACCATTCTCCTGCCTCAGACTCCCGAGTAGCTGGGACTACAGGTGCCTGCCACCACGCCCAGCTAATTTTTTGTATTTTAGTAGAGACGGGGTTTCACCATGTTAGCCAGGATGGTCTCGATCTCCTGACCTCGTGATACACCCACCTTGGCCTCCCAAAATGCTGGGATTACAGGTGTGAGCCACCATGCCCAGCCACTTGTTTGTTTTTCTCTTGTTAATCTGTCTTCTGTAATAAGGGTCTGTTCCAACTATGAACTTTTGGGGGTTGAGGAAAAATCCCTACACCATAGTTACAGGAAATCAACTATACCTGCTATCTAAATTCTGAGTGTGCTTGGAGTCCAATACAGCTTCATTTGCATATATAGGCAGCTAGGCCGATTTGGCCAGAGGGCAGTCGTTCACCAACCCTGGATTGGAATAATCACCATCAACCTCTCCTCCCCTTGGAGATAAGAAAGCACCAACCCTCTTTTCCTCTTCAAAATGTGGAAAATACAAACAGATATCAGTACCTGTCAATTCATTTCTGAGGAACTTAACTTCATTTTCAAGGTTTTACCTTCAAAGAAGTCATTCGGCCACCTCTGACCAACAGAGATAACATTATTTCCACTATTTAAACAACAGTTCTCTCTATCTTAGTACATCACAGAAGAGCAGAGCTTATTTTAGGACTAGGAAGAATATAGAAGCTATTCTTACTAATTCTGTGACTGTGACTTTATCCTATCTTTCTCTGAAAACATCACAGCAAAACATTTTATTTCATGTACTAATGATGTTCTGTGTGTTGGTGCACACACTGGGTGTGTGTGCTGCTCCCTCATTATTACAGCGTTTAACAATGTTCTCTTTCTACAAAGAGAAAGTTTAAGGTAGTGGCTGAAAAATGCAGGCTCAGAGAGAAGGACAACAGAAGTTTCAAACCTGGTTCTTAGATACTAACTAGCGATCTTGCTTATTTTATTGCGTGTACTTCAGTTTCCTGGTACATAAAGTGGTGATTGTAGTAGTACCTATCTCATTCAGTCATTTCAATGATTAAATAAGCAGGTACATGCAAAACTCTTAGTACAGCATGCTCATTGTACTATAAGCTTTTGGTAAATGTCAGCTACGTTATTATTATTATATTTCTTAGTGATGAGAAATTGCCAAATCTTCTGAAGCTTTGCAGTATCATAGGCTTTGAACCAAAATGGGCTTTTGTTTTTTCTATGACAAAGAGCTGTAGTAGCAAATCATTTTAGTTTTCATTTTTAATAAGTCTGAATAAGCACCGATTCAGCCTTTGTTTCTCATGTTGCGCATGGCAGGTTCTTCAAATTTTAAATAAATTAAGTACTATAATTACTCAAAAACTTAGGTAATTAAGTTATAATCAATGTATAAAAATAAATTAAATTTCCAAGACAAATTTATATGTATTTTTCTGAAGTAAATACATGCTTATTTGTAGGATGACTGATATTTTATTTTATTTTATTTATTTCTGAGACAAAATCTGGCTCTTTCACCCATGTTGGAGTGCAGCGGCATGATCTCAGCCCACTGCAACCTGTGCCTCCCCAGTTCATGCCTCAGCCTCCTGAGTAACTGGGACTACAGGCACGTACCACCACTCCTGGCTAATTTTTGTATTTTTAGTAAAGACGGGGTTTTGTCATGTTGGCCAGGCTGGTCTCGAATTCCTGGCCTCAAGTGATCTACCCCGCTCGGCCTCTCAAAGTGCTGGGATTACAGGAGTGAGCCACAGTGCCTAGCCCTGATTTTTTATTTTAACCTCAAGTGCACAGAATTGAATTATTTTACTCAGTTTACATTATTAATTGGTCTGTGAAAAATTATATGCACGCACACACACACACAAAAGCACCCATTTCCCTTCCCACAGAGGCAATCAATTTCATGATTTAATATGCATGTTTTTGTTTCCATATGTTCTTTTATAATGGGCATTTTTAAATTCATTTTCATGCACTTTTAATTTATGTAAATACTACAGTAGCAGAGATTGCTAATTTTCTACCAAAATTCATCATCACCTTATTCAATAGTAATAGAATTATAAATTACATTTTTCAGAATTTTCTGCAGCTTGGTGTGTCCATGTGGAATGAAAGCAGGGTGATGTGAAACATTTCCAGGTCTGAGCCTCAGAATACTAAATGTGTTGTTTCTCTTACTTCCTACTCTGTGCTACCCAGATGTGGGGGTGATGTGGTTTCAAGTAGGCAAGTTAACAGCAGTGCTCCAAGGCACTTGTCCTCAGAGTGTTCTTCCCAGGTACACAGCATCCGTCTCACCTCAGAAACTGTTAGTTTCAGCATTGTGAATTCTCTGGCTGTGTACCAGACCTACTGAGTCAGAAATTCAGAGATGGGGCCCGCAATCTGGTTTACAGCCTTATAGGTGGGTGATATTGATGCTTGCTGCAGATTGAGAAGCCCGGAGCAGTAAGACAAAGGAGATGGGTCCCTGAATGACTGTTAATAGCAAAGACCAGCCAAGATTTTTCCTTAGAGTTTCAGATGGTAAATATCTTAGACTTACGGTCTCTCTCCCCTCCTTCTCTACTTCCTCTTTTCCTTCTTCCTATCCTCCCCTTTCTACTCCTCCTGCTTCTTTCATTCCTTTAACAGCCATTTACAAAGTTAAAAACCATGCTTAGCTAGCCTGCAGATTGTATAAAAATAGACCAATAAAGAATATAATAACTATGGTAACCTTGGGCATATCAAACAAACGTTTGGGTCTCATTGTTAAAACAGCTTAATCTGGGACCTGAGTTAGAAGGAAAGTGGAAGTGTACATTTTTTGTGTTTTGTATTCAACTCTTTTTACTCTGCTCTAAAATTCTAAGATTAATCTACTTTTTGTTTGCATACTTAGTACATGTCTATCTATGTCTTTATGTAGTTTACTGATTCTACCTATAGCCAAGTGCCTCATGTTGTGCTGTTACCACATTTTGCTATGCCCTACCCAGCCATGGACACAGATCACTTCCAACTTCCTAATACTATGTAAAATACAATCCTCTATATGTAGACATTCCTTTGGCTCCTACTTCCAGGAATTGAAGGTTTGGGTCATATATTTATTTGACTAGACTTTTCCAAATTGATCTACAAATGGACTACACTAGTTCACCCGCCCACCTGAAGTGTGAGAGTGATTTCCTGTCTTGCATACAACCAGCTCTCTGCATTACCCAGCTTTCTCAGGCATGCCTATTACAAAGGTGTGAAGAGATATTGCATTGCATTATTTTTTAGGATGCTCACATGCCAAAGCTCATCAGTGCCTTTCAGTCACTTAGAAACATTTATGATACATTATTCGTAATTCCTACTATATGCGATAAAAATAAGCAATTATATTTGAAGCAATGTGTTTTAAATAGAAGTTTTAAATGTATATACAGACTTTAAATTATAAATTGAAACAAATAGAAGACATATAATTGGCATTATGTATGCCCCTGGTATAGAAAAAATATATAAGTAGTTTAGTACAAACAAGGAATACTTGTACCTGTCTTTTGGGGGAGATGGTCAAATAATACACAATTTCCATTAGTGAAGAAGAATAAGATCAAGTGATCTATTGTATAAATAACTGTAATGACTATAATTAATAACATGTATTATACTCTTGAAAATTGCTAAGAGAGTAGATTTTAAGTATTCTCACCACAATCAATAATTATGTGAAGTAATGTATATGTTAATTAACTCAATTTGGCCATTGCAAAATGTATACATATTTTAAAACTATATTTTTATGCAATAAATATATAAAACATTTTGTCAGTTAAAACAAAGCAAAATTTAAAATTAACCTGGCAAAAATAATAAAAGCTTTTATAATTGAAAAAAGTTTTTGAAAGAAGTGACAAAAATGTAAAGGAACATCTTTGAGCACTAAATATGCTGTGAAAACTTTGTAAAGAATGTGGACATTGAAATGGACAATAGTGACATGCAGCATTATTTTATTTATTTAGAATAATTATGGCATAATTTATTATGTGGACATACCCTTATTTATGTGATTGTTCCCTAATTGTCAAACATTTGCTTTAGCCATAATTTCTGCTACCATAAATCACAGTACAGGGGGTAAAGCATCCTTATAACTGCGACCTTGCACACACCCATAAGTATATTTTTAGGAGAAATTTCTGGAAGTGGTATGCTGGGGCAAATGGTAGACACATTTTGAATTTCTTATATACATACTGACAAATTTGTTTTGAAGAGGTTACTCCAATTTTTATTTTCATAAAGGGCAAATGACTACTCCCAATAATATTTATTTTTAAAGGGATTTATATTACTTTTTTGATTTCTATTTTAAAATATTTCTTACATTTCATGCATGCGAAAATATATGTAATATATATGATAACTAAAATAATTACTAACACAAATTCCAACTTTCAGTAACGACATTGATAATTTGAGAATTTCACTTACCTTTGAAACCCACTGGTGTTCCTTGCTTTGCTCTCTAGAGGTCTTAAAACTTTTGCTGTTGGCTGGGCGCGGTGGTTCATGCCTGTAATCCCAGCACTTTGGGAGGCCGAGATGGGCGGATCACCTGAAGTCAGGAGTTCAAGACCAGCCTGGCCAACATGGTGAAACCCTGTCTCTACTAAAAATAAAAAAAGAAATTAGCCGGGTGTGGTGGCACATGCCTGTAATCTTGGCTACTAGGGAGGCGGAGGCAGGAGAATTGCTCGAACTTGGGAGGCGGAGGTTGCAGTGAGCCGAGATTGCACCATTGCACTCTAGCCTGGGCAACAGAGCGAGACTCCATCTCAAAAATAAAAAAAATGCTGTCATTTTCTTTGCTTTTATTTTCATTTTTACTACACATATTATCTATGTATACACACAAACCCCACATATATGTACATATAAATATATAATCAACATATTTTACAATATATTTTTCATTTTGCTAGTTTTTGAAATGTATATTAAAGGTTAAATGCTATATTCTTCTATTATATAATCTTTAGCTAAATATTATACTTGTTAATTTAAGTTATGCAACTATGTTCATTTATTTTGATTGCTACCTAATGTTACATTCTGGTGATAGTCCACAACTTATTTATTCATTATTTTTTAAGCAACATTTTCCAGGTTAATTTTATTATCTACTATTTTACTTGGAACAATTTTGTACATTGGACAAGAATTTTTCTGTGGCATATATATCACAGAATGAAATCACTAAATCAAGCTGTGTGCATTAGCAAACTTCCTTCTCACAAGTAACTGGTAACTCCTTAACCAACTTCAAGCATTGTTTGTACTATTTCAGATCCAGTACTTTTGGAATCTTTTTCAGATTTATGTTACTATCAGTTACTTCTGAGAGTTATGCATTCTCTATACATTGGCTTATCTATTGGGATGTGGCCATTTCCTTATCATTTTCTAACATTGTAGGGGTAGCAGTCAATCTGAGATGCAGTACCCTTTATTTGAAATCTTGTCAATCACCATGAGTACCAGACTTGTGAACAAAATGTACTTATTTTTCTTTACTTCCACTGATTCTTTTCTACTACAAAAATAGAAATAAGGAACATTAGACTCTTCACGTGAGATTTTTACTTTTCTAAGGTGCGCATATGCCATAGAGATAAGTTCTATGTCTGTATATGTACATATACATGGACGTGAGTGTGTGTGTGTGTGTGTGTGTGTGTGTGTGTGTAAGGTGGCTGAGGGGTTAATTTTGCATCTGAACAGGCCAGTGTTGAGATGACTTCTGTTTTTCTCTAACCTCTTGAACTAATGAATGCAAAATAAAAAAGAAAAATCAAAGAAACTAAGCAATAGAGAAAAGAAAGGGATTTAAAAAAAAGAGGAAAGTCAAGCACATTAACATTTCAAACATTTATGCTGCCGGATAAATTAAACTGTTCAGAATTATAAGGCAGTTAATATCCTACATTTGTCTAGCAATTTAAACCCCCTTAAATACCCGTTTTGACTCAATTTAATGGTTATTTTGGAGGGTTCCACCTGCCACCCATGAATTAAAAGAACAAATTATATTCATAAAGAATCAGCAAATGTCCAAATCTAAACAAAGAGCTAATGCAATAAGGGAGAGAAAGAAAGAGAAAAAGCAGAAATGGAGGAGAAAGAAGATATAGAAAAAGAAAACTGTAAATTATGTAATTAATATAAATTAGATTAGGGTTTTTGTTTGTAATCTCTTCCTAATTTAAATGCTTGTTTTGGAGGAAATTGTTTACTTCCCCTCTTTTTTCCCCCTCTTTTTTCCAGTTATGTAGCCATCTTATGTAATTCATTTATTTAGGATTAAGCTTTCAAACTAAGATGCACTATTTTGAGGCATTTTTTTTCAAAGAGCTACTCTAAAATCCTATCATTTAAAGACAACTATTGTTACCAAGCATATACTTTCTCTTCCTGTTTTATCCCCAGTTCTATAGAAAATAATCGTCTAATATCAAAATGAATTTGTACTTAGGATTCCAAACACTTAAAAAATGTTTAGCAGACACACTAGTTGAGAAAAAAATAGTATTGTTACTAACCATATATGTTTTACTAAGAAGTAATTGTTAGTTGGATCACTATCGCCAATATTAAAAATATTAGAAGAACCTAATCCCAGTACATTAAACACAGATTTCTTGAATTTGCAAATTTATTTAGAATTACATAAAGGGTTGCTTCTATTTAAAATTAAGAAAGTAAATAAATCATTTATCACAGAGATGCTTACTTTATCCACGTATAAACCAAAATCACCCTGACATGCTCTCTGCATTCAAGAGGTTAATTGTTTTGGAGATATGGGCTTAAGTGAGACATAAGCCGGAGTTGAAATGAACTTTAGAAGTTCATGTTGCAAGTACTCCAACAAATGTATAATTCAATCTGCCTTACCTCAACTTCAAAGAAATGTTTATACCTCAACACCCTATTCAACCCATAGACCTTCATAATGTGAAGACACTGGCAATGTGAAATATTTTCAAATTCAGGTTACCTTTTAGTCATTAAGTCCCAAATTAAATAAGCCCTTCTTCTCATTTTAAGTCTGTTACAGTGAGTATATAATGTTAAATTGCTTGACCATGGGAGTCAATAACAATTCAATATTACAATAATGAATAGAATCTATTTTGTTAATTGCTTAAGACACAACTAGTGGTCATGTGCCTTTAGGAAATATAGTAACTGCTTAATATTATTTTATAATATATTATCAATAATGTATTAAATGATAATTGTCTGATTGACTTATGAGCTCTGGAAATACTATAATCAATAACTTTACGTACATAGGGAAAATAAACTGACAAATTAAAGAAATATCCTTCCTTTAAATGTCCCCTTACCTTCTCTTAAAGAGTAATTTAAGAGAAGAAAGGAAATTTTTGGATATTAGCTCGCATTAATTCCATGAAATAGCTCATTTCCATTTGTGGAAATACAGAAAAGTTCCTTCTTATAACAATTTGTTATTCACAATCTTTGCAGTGATTACACTAGAAAAATGATGGAAGACTGTGATTAATGATAAATGAACCTCTATTACCTGTCAGTTACTTTATATATGCACCAGAGACAATGCTTAACACAACTGCTGGAAGTAAGAACTGCTAAATTTGTTTTCCTGTGATGAAATGGAAATTCATAAGGATTATAATATCTCATTGAATTGAAAACCAATCCTAGTCATTGAAAGACACGTATCACCTTACTGCCAGGAGAAACAGAAAATGCTGCCAAACATGACTGTAAGACTTATCTGTAGACTGGTACTGACTCAAAAATGTTATTCTGGTAGGATTTAGGTGGGTAAATGATCCCGGTAGGATGGGTTGGGTGCCTCATGGAGTAATGCCCGGTAGTAAAGCACCTGTTTAAGGCAAAGAAGTTGGTGAACTGAATCTATTCCCAGGCCTCTCTGACTCCAAAGCCCTGATTCTTCCATTGAACCTCACGGCCTCAGCTATCTTCACAAAACAGGATGCATTTGACATTTTCCTATATGGGAACTCATCTTTTCCTTGATGGCACCAGCAGTCTTTGTAACCTTCATGTGGAGGAAATCAAAGTGCATGGCAGTGTATTAATCAGAAAAATGGATTGTGCTTGCCTCCTCCTGCCAATCACTTGACAAGGAAAAACAGATAGCAAAGATTAAATCACAGCTTGCTCAAATGCTCCACACTTGAAATAAATACATTTCAGCTTTCACGAAAGTCCATTATGCACTGTTTGGCTTTGATTAGCAGGGGGCATTTCATAAAACATGAAAGAAAGGTACAGCTGGGGAAGAAAGAAGAAATGCGTGAGCATGTATAGTCACTGTTTAGTTAAACAGCTGATTCACCCCAGTCAAAGAAAACAGCAAAGGCTCTGACAATTACGAATGTCCTTGGCAAAAGGATGAATTTACCTGCCTGTAAACGAGACATCGCTTGAAAAGGCAGTGTCTGCAGCAAACAGAACACCAGCAGAGCATGACTTTAAAGAACAATCCGTATTTGCTCTTACACAGGAGAGATCCACAATTGCAACTTGATTGTAATCCTCACCTGGGAAATCTGAAATCACCACCTGTTTTCTTTGGATGCTTGTGTGACACACTCCAGTTGCTTTCTACAGAATTTAGAACATTCATTTACTCCAGTGGATACACTTGGAGCTTTACTCAATTCGATTCATTTTCATTAAGCAACTGACTCACCAGACTTATTAGACCTATGCAATTCACTATGTTTCATAGTCACATCTTTACTTCTAAGTATATAGTACAAACATTGCTTCTAGCTAATGGTAGATTTTCATACAAATGCTGTAATTGTTTGCCCTTTGTTAAAAAAAGCCAAGATATTAAATGTAAGAAATAGTCTAATAGTTTGTTACTACGCAGTCAGTTGTCTTAAGAATACTGGAGAAACAGAACAAGTGAAATAACATCAACCACTCCAAATTCTAATTTACTTCATATGAGCTCTTCTACATCAAATTCCAAACATGTTAATAGAAATTTTATTTTTTCTATTCAATATTCTAAAATATATTGTAAGAATTAAAGTAATTTTAATAGACAAAACCTAATAATGTCGACTTATGATTATCTGCAATGTAAAATAGCCTATGCTACTTTTAGCATTTCATCTCTTGAAATTATATGAATCATCATCTGCTACTTAACCCAGTAAGATAAATGATAGTATGAACTGCATTGCAGTGCCAGTAAAGACAAGCAGATCCACAAGACTAGGTATATTGTTAGTTATCTGAGCAAACAAGTTAGCTAGAAAGAAAAAAAAGCCTAGTAACTTACTTCAATAATATAGGCAAAGTCTATCAGAGCCCTCATGCTTCTGAGGGTTTAATATAGCAGTATGCAGCACTTATAATCATATAAAATAGCTAAACTACACTTTTTCTAAATCGAGAACACTATTTTCAGAATTGTAATTTAAATTATGAAATTCAATGTTTAAAAAATGTGTAAAGTGTCTCTAGAATTATATATTTGTAAAATGAACACCAAACATAGCAATAAGCCAAAGGTACAAATGTTCAACCTATTAAAAAAAAAACAAAGTTTTATCCTGAGTTTGATACAATCAAGTATATTTAACCATTTTAATCTACCAGAGAATAAAGGTTGATTATGGTTAAGTAAGACCTTTGTCAGCTCATACTATTGGGGAAGTTTTAGGATACTATGATTATTGTACAAAGGCCTAAAAAAATCAACTTTAAATTTTGCTGAGTGATACTGCCATCTACTGGTTTAATTTGTTGCAATATTGTAATGGCTGACATCTGAAGTCTTGGGTTTTCCAGGTACCCCTGACAGATGTAGATATTCCTGAAGGTAGATTAGGTCATTTAAGCTAAGAAATAAATAGAATTTGACACTGTTATGAATTGTGATTTTTAAAGATTATACAGAATAAAGGGAAATGCTTTAAGTAGGCAAAATCATTTCAGAGCTTTCACTAAATTGCTTAAGTTATGCATATATCACAGATCTCAATGTTTAATCAATGTTCTGCATATTTGGTTTATTGAATGTAATTTGTGCTGCAAAATTCAACAAAACTTCAACAAAAACTTGGTATTTAAGACAGACAATAGAAAAAATAGAAAATGGTTCTTGGCTTGAAGTTTGCAAATTGAACAAATATATACACAAAAGAAAATTTAGCTAAAGGTGTTTCTTCAGATGCACATTTTAAGTGAAAAATGAAGGTATGGCTTTGGAGTAGAAGGGGATTTGTAAGAAGGCTTGCATTTGAAAAAGAACAGACAAATAAAATATGAGGAAACCACAGCTTGAGGAAGGATTTTAAAAAGTGAAAATAACAGGAGAAGGAGATTTTTCTGTTTTAGCTTTTGCACGGTAACCACAAATGTATCCTTAATTCTGAGAAATGCAATTCTTAATTCCTACAGTACTCAAAGTTAATATGCATACCGAGTACGGGAAAATTTGTGTTCATTCTTAACATGCTTAACATAGTAAAATGTCTAGTTTGGTCAGTGACAGTGACAAAGCTCGACTTGCATCGATCTGTCTCTGCGAAACTACCCAAATAAAACACATTCTGTTAGTAAAAGGGGAAAAGAGATTGTTTGCTATACAATCATTGAGTTTTGGTGAGTTTATGAAACTCTGCTTCCTTGTACTCTTTGTTAAATTTGATGCTTTGAGATGTAAATTATACTGGAATATCTATTAAAGAGTAATATATATTATTATTCCTCCCAACTTGTACAAATCTATCTCAAAGATTTAAGAGTTTTTTAACCCGATGCTACTGCTCTAGGAACTTCCCAGGATGCCCCTAGGGGAGGGAGTTGCAGGCAGCAGTGGAACAGCTCCCAACCCAACTCAATGAAAGTGGAAGTTTTTGATTTGATATGTGTATGAGTGTACACATATATATGCATACTCACATGCACTCACATACATGCACACATAATTTGCTCTATACACCTGATTGTCTTTGAAGAAGTGCTCTGCTGCTAAAGATAATTTTGAAAAAAGATCAATTTAAAAATTGGAAATATGAAAACCAGGATTTGAATAGAGAGAGAAAAAATATTGGGAAAAACAGCTTGAGTAGAAGTAGGAAAAGGGAAAAGTAGAAGGAGGGCATGGGATATTGTTTTACCTTTTTTGCAAGCAATGTATTAAATTATTCAATGGCTCAATTTATATTGATAAATTTATAAATTATATTTCAAAATAAAATTTATGCCATGCTATGCCCTTGCAATTCTTTTACTGGGTATAAATACCAAAGCCATGATCAATATGACCATTAAGGAGCATATACAAGGGTAGGCAGTGTATGGTTGTTTATTTGCTAGGGAGTTGAGGCAACCTGTGTGTCTATCCTTGAGTGAGCTTATAGAAAGTGGTGGATGAATATCATAGAATACTATGCAGAAGATACAGAAATGCTGATGGTTTTGGAAAATGTAGTTGAAATGACAATGTAATCTATAAAATAGCATTACGTATTCAAACTTAAAATACACATGCACAATAATACATTTTCTACAGAAATATGTAAATATAAGGATTTGCACAAAATGGTGAAAATGGAGATAAAAGGAAAAAATCAAACAAGCATATAAACAAATTGATAAATAATAAAAAGCCTTAGGCTGATGGAAATAATGTGTATGTTTGAGGAGGATGATTAACTTAAGCTTTTTCACCTGAGGCTTAACTAGGAAAAGAAGAAAGGCTAGAATTTTAGCCTTCAATAGGGTGAATGAAATAGAACTTGAACAGCTGTGGAACTTGAGATAAACCTTAGGTTGCTGTTGTTTTTCTTTCTAGAATGGGAAATATTTGGGTCTCAAATTTCCTCATGACTTTCTATATGAATTGAACTTTTCTATTCACACATAAAGCCAGATCTTTTCTAATTCCAATTTTCTTTTCATTTTAATTCTATACTTCCTGTTTCATTGCATATATCATGAAAGAACAATTTGCACACACACAAAAATTACTTTGAACTGGGAAAAGGGACAAAAGCAGTTTCTTGAATGAGGCAGCATCACATTTGGGAACTCAACGTAGCCTTGTTTCTTCTAGTGTCACACATTTATCGTGAGCATAAAGAAAATATTTCATCCATTCATCTATAGTTTTTATAATTTCACACAGAAAAAAGGGTTAAGCAGAAAAGTATTCCAACTACAATTGCATTCAGGACATGAAAATATTTTGTTTTTATGTATACTATACTAGCAACAAATAAAATAAACAGGACTTCAGGAATATGGTATATTTGTCTCTGTCCCTGTAGCTGGCAAACCACAAATTTTCAGACATCAAAAATCAAGTCTTCAGTTTTACCTTCTCATTATTAAAAGTGAGACTATTGGACAGGCATGGTGGCTCATGCCTGTAATCCCAGCACTTTGGGAGGTTGAGGCCCACGGACCACTTGATGCCAGGAATCCGAGAGCAGCCTGGTCAGCATAATGAAACCTCATCTCTATTAAAAATACAAAAAGTTAGCTGGGCATGGTAGTGTACCCCTGTAATCCCAGCTACTTAGGAGGCTGAGGCATGAGAATCGCTTGAACCCGGGAGGCAGAGGTTGCAGTGAACCAAGATAGTGCCACTGCACTCCAGCCTGGGGGATAGAGCATGACTCTGTTAAAAAAAGAAGGAAAGAAAGAAAGAGAGAAAGAGAGAAAGAAAGAAAAAGAAAGAAAGAAAGAAAGAAAGAAGAAAGAAAGAAAGAAAGAAGTGAGGCTATCATTCTCAGCATAGCTCTTATTCAGTGAAAGGGGAAAAATCAAATTTAAAACAAAAATACGACCACATTAAACTAACCAGTTACTGGCTCAACATAATAGCTTCTTGGAGATAGAATTTTGGAATAAGCAATTGTAAGATAATTTTTTTCAGAGTTAGAGATATTGCTGTGCTCTATAAATAAATTAGTTAACTAGTATGGGAAATTTTCAACATTGAGATATTATTGTTAAAAATTACCAACCAAGAAGATCAGTATTCCTAATGCTATATTTTATATTTTAGAGACAACACTCTGCTTATCTAAGGAGAAAATAATAAACATATTTACAGCACAATTTTATTTTAGGAGTAGCTGTTTTCCTGAAATTAGTCATCTTTTGTGCTGGCTTTATGAAGGCCAGACTGTGGTTGTAGTTAATAATCAGGAATAAAAATAACGCTTCTTCTCCACTGACCTGAGGAGTATTCACACGAAGCCAATTTTTTACACTCATTCCTCTCTTCGATAAAGTTACACAGCATAATGAGAAAGAAGAATGACAAAGGACAGAGGAATACCTATCTTAAAAACATTTGGTAGAAAGTACTACATTTGCTGTTCTGTCATGAGTAAGGTATGATGGCACTGTATGCAAACTAGTATCAACTCTTATTTTCAATGTGTTTAACATGTAGTACCTCATTGTGACTTCACAAAAACTATAGGAGATAGAAAGGAGACATTTTAAATTTTCATTGTATAGATATGG
The DNA here is from genome assembly GCF_029289425.2 of Pan paniscus. Lineage (NCBI taxonomy): Eukaryota > Metazoa > Chordata > Mammalia > Primates > Hominidae > Pan > Pan paniscus. The sequence continues at coordinate 82,762,681 of NC_073263.2, read as the reverse complement.
AAACTAATTTCAATAATTTGTGACTTTCTCAGTATTTCAAGAAATAAATCCTAAAATTAAAATTCAATTATATTTCTTCTGTCTCAAGAGACAAACCAGATTCTTTACATATAGTGCATGTCTTGCTATGCATAGTCAATGTAGTATGGCTCTGTGTCTCCACCCAAATCTCATCTCCAGTTGTAATCCCCATAATCTCTACCTGTTGAGGGCAGGACAAGGTGGGAGGTGATGAAATCATGGGAGCAGCTTTCCCCATGCTGTTCTCGTGATAGTGAGTGAGTTCTCATGAGATCTGATGGTCTTAGAAGGCAGTTTTCCCTGTTCTTGCTCACTTTCTCTGTCGCCTGCCACCATGTAAGACGTGCCTGTTCCCTTTTCGCCGTGATTGTAAGTTTCCTGAAGCTTCCTTAGCCATGCAGAACTGTTAGTCAATTAAACCTCTTTTCTTTATAAATAACCCAGTTTCAGTTATGGTATATCTTTATAACAGTGTGAAAATGAACTAATACAATAGTCTTATGTTTAAATTAGTCATTGTGAAATGACAACAAATAATGAAAAAGTGTAAAAAGATATAGGTAAGAACAGTAATTTGCTAAAATACATGAGATAACACACAATTGAAATTAGACTTGATCATGAGGGCATGGAGGATCACAGCGGAATTTAAAGCATAAGAAATATGTAAAAGCTATATTTTAGGAAGCATAATCTGGCAGAAACATATCAAACGGGTTGAAATGTAAAGGCCTTAAAATCAGAGAGAACAAGAAGCTAACGCAATCATCCTGGTGTGAGATAAGAGTCTACCTTAGGGTTAAGGCAGATCAATTAATGAGAAAGAAACAAAATCCAGACATATTTTAATTAAAAGCATGATGAAATCAGGGACTTGACGTAAGTAGGGTAAAAAAATGAGGCAGGGATAAAATTATATGTGAAAATATTATATTCAATTACTTTTAATGATAGGGCAATATTCTTAAAATAATGCTTTAGTTATATTTAAAAATGCTCATTTTTAAACTTTTCATCCAAAGGAGAGATGGGCTGATAATAAGTGACTCCATTCAAAAGGCATTTTTCCTAATCAAAGATATGAGCATGTAAAATAACTATAAGTGGAATTTCATTAACATGAAACAGAGCAAAAAAAGAAGAGCCTTTTGGCAAATAAAGCATGCTCACTAGTGAGCATAGCAGTAGCCCACTAGTCAGTTCCTGCTTCTGTAAACAAGTTTTTTTATTTAAGAAAGAGAAAATAAAATCATATGTTTAATAAACAAATATGCCACTTAATACTTGGAGAAGGTTAATTTTCCTTGAATTAATCTGTCAATGAGTTTCCCACATGTTGATATTCAGTATGCATAGTTATTTTTTTAATTGTCTAAAACATGTAAAATAAATTACCATTTTAACCACTTCGGAGTGTAAAATTCAGTTATATAACCATCATTACCATCTAATTCAAGAAACTTTTGATATGGTTTGGCTGCATCCCAACCCAAATCTCATATTGAATTCCCTTGTGTTTTGGGAGGGACGCAGTAGGAGGTAATTGAATCATGGGGCAGGCCTTTCCCCTGCTGTTCTCCTGATAGTGAATAAGTCTCATGAGATCTGATAATTTTATAAGGGGGAGTTCCCCTGCACAATCTCTGTCTTTGCCTGTCTCCATCCATGTAAGATGTGACTTGCTCCTCCTTGTCTTCCACCATGATTGTGAGGCTTACCCAGCCATGTGGAACTGTAAGTCCATTAAACCACCTTTTTCCCCAGTCTTGGGTATGTCTTTATCAGAAGTGTGAAAATGGACTAATACAGTAAATTGGTACCAGTATAGTAGGGCGTTGCTGAAAAGATACCCACAAATGTGGAAGCAACTTTGGAACTGGATAACAGGCAGAGGTTGGAACAAATTGGAGGGCTCAGAAGAAGACAGGAACATGTGGGAAAGTCTGGAATTTCCTAGAGACTTGTTGAATGACTTTGCCCAAAATACTGATGGTGACATGGACAATGACGTCCAGGCTGAGGTGGTCTCAGATGGAGATGAGGAACTTGTTGGGAACTGAAGCGAAGGAGACTCCTGTTAGGTTTTAGCAAAGAGACTGGAGGAATTTTGCCCCTTCCCTGGAGATCTGTGGAACTTTGAACTTGAGAGAGATTATTTGGGATATCTGGCAGAGGAAATTTCAAAGCAGCAAAGCATTCAAGAGGTGACTTGCGTGCTGTTAAAGGCATTTAGTTTTATAAGGGAAAGAGAGCATAAAAGCCCGGAAAATTTGCAGCCTGACAATTTAATAGAAAAGAAAATCCCATTTTCTGAATAGAAATTCAAGCCAGCTGCAGAACTTTTCATAAGTAATGAGGAGCCCACTGTTAATCACCAAGACAATGAGGAAAATATCTCCAGGACATGTCAGAGGTCTTCAAGGCATCTCCTCCCATCACAGGCCCAGAGGCCTAGGAGGAAAACATGGTTTCATGGGCCAGGCCCAGGGTCCCTTAGCTGTGTGCAGCCTAGGGACAGGGTGCCCTGCATCCCAGCTGCTGTAGCCATGGTTGAAAGAGGCCAACATAGAGCTTTGGCTGTGGCTTCAGAGGGTGCAAGCCACAAGCCTTGACAGCTTCCATGTAGTGTTGAGCCTGGGAGTGCACAGAAGTCAATAATTGGGGTTTGGGAACTTCTGCCTAGATTTCAGAAGATGTATGGAACCGCCTGGATGCTCAGGCAGAAATTTGCTGCAGGGGTGAGGCCCTCATTGAAAACCCCTGCTAGGACAGTGCAGAAGGGAAATGTGGGATCGTTGCCCCCACACAGAGTTCCTACTGGGGCACCACCTAGTGGAGCTGTGAGAAGAGGGCCACCCTCCTCCAGACCCCAGAATGGTAGATCTACTGACAGCTGGTACCATTCACCTGGAAAAGTCACAGACACTGAATGCCAGCCTGTGAAAACAGCTGAGAGGGAGGCTGTACCCTGCAATGCCACAAGGAGGGAGCTGCCTAAGACCATAGGAACCCACTTCTTGCATCAGTGGACCTTGATGTGAGACATAGAGTCAAAGGAGATCATTTTGGAGATTTAAGATTTGACTGCCCTGCTGGATTTCAGACTTCCATGGGGCCTGTAGTCCTTTAGTTTTGGCCAATTTCTCCCTTTTGGAATGGCTGTATTTACCCAATGCCTGTACCCTCATTGTATCTAGGAAGTAACTAACTTGCTGTTGATTTTACCAGCTCATAGGCAAAAGGGACTTGCCTTGTCTCAGATGAGACTTTGGACTTCGGACTTTTGAGTTAATGATGAAATGAGTTAAGACTCTGGGGGACTGTTGGGAAGGTATGATTGGTTTTGAAATGTGAGGACATGAGGTTTGAGAGAGGCCGGGGTAGAATGATAAGGTTTGGCTGTGTCCCCATCCACATCTCATCTTGGCAAACATCACTCACTCCCAGGCAAATGTTTATCTGCTTGCAGTCCCTATGGATTTGCTAATTCTGGATATTTGACATAAAAGAAATTGTACAGTATGTGGTCTTTTGTGTCTGGCTTTTTTCACTTAGGATAATGTTCTCAAGGTTCACCCATGTTGTAACTTGTATTAGTACTTTATTCTCTTCGTGGATAAATAATATTCCATTGTATAGATATGGCATCATTTCTTTATCCATTTACCAACTGATCAACATTCAGGGTGTTTTCACCTTTTAGCTATGATGACAGCACTGCTATGAACATTTGTTAAGGCGTTTATGTTTGAATCCCTATTTTCAATTTGGAGGATATATATTTAGAAGTGGAGTTGCTGGTTCATGGTAATTCTGCGTTTAACTTATTGTGGAGCCAGTGAACTCTTTTTCACAGTAGCATCACCATTGTATAGTCCCAAAAACAATGTATGAGGGTTTCAATTTTTCCACGTCTTTGCCAACACTTGTTATTTTTCATTTTTTGTTTGTTATAGCCATTTTACTGCATATACAGTGGTATATTTCTGTGGTTTTGATTTGTGTTTCCCTAATAATGACATTGAGAATCCTCTGTTGGCCATTTGTATATGTTCTTTGGAGAAATGACTATTCAAGATTTGCTCATTTTTATTAGATTATTTGTTTTGAGTTATATGAATATTTATATACTCTGGTTACAAAACTTGTATTAGATGCATGATATGCAAATTTTTTTCTATTTTGTACAGTGGTCTTTTCATTCTCTTTTCTCTCTCTCTTTTTTTTTTTTTTTTTTTTTGGTGACAGGGTCTTGCTCTGTCACACAGATTGGAGTGCAGTGATGCAATCATGGCTCACTGAAGCCTTCAACTCCTGTGCTTAAGCAATCCTCCTGCCTCAGCTTCCCAAGTAGCTGAGACTACAGTCATGTATCCCCATACCTGGCTAATTTTCTTTTCTTTCTTTTTTTTTTGTTTTTTGTTTTTTGTTTTTTGGTAGAAACGGGGTCTTGCTATGTTCCCCAGGCTGGTCTCCAATTCCTGGGCTTAAGTGATCCTCCCACCTCAGCCTCACAAAGTGCTAATTACAAGTGTGAGCTACTGTGCCCAGCCTTTTCATTCTCTTCATGTGTCCTTCAATGCACAATTTTTTAAAGTTTTGATGAAGTCCAATTTTCTCTCTTTTGTTGTGTGTGGGTTTGTTATCACATTTAAGAAATCATTACCAAATTCAAGATCAAGAAGATCCACTCTATCTTTTCTCTAAAAGTTGTGTTGTTTTAGCTCTTCTATTTAGTTTGTCTATCCTTTTTGAATTAATTTTTGTATGTGGTATGAAATAAGGGTCCAACTTCCATTTTTTTTGCCTGTAGATATCCAGTTTTCCCTGCACCACTTGTTAGTCTATTCTTTCCTTGGTGAGTACTCACAGCATCTTATTGAAAATCAATTGACCATAGATGTATTTATAATAATAATACTTCTAAAAACAAAATAATAGATGTATTTATTTCTGAACTCTGAATTGTATTACATTGATCTGTATGTCTATCCTTATGCCAGTACCACCTCGTTTTGATTAATGTGGCTTTATGTAGGTTTTGAAATTGAGAAGTGTGAGTCCTTCAACTGTATTCTTTTTGGAGATCATTTTGACTGTTCAGAGTCCCTATAAATTTAAGAATTAGCTTTTCCATTTCTGCAAATTGACATTGAAATTTAAATAGGACTTGTATTCCATCTGTTGATCATTTGAGGGAATATTGTCATATTAAAAATATAAAGTATTCTAAAACATGAACATAGAATGTCTTCCCACTTATTTGGCTATTTTTAAATTTCTTTAACCAGTGTTTTGTAGTTTTCAGTGTCTAAGTCTGACAGCTTTTAGCATTTATTCCTATTTTATTCTTTTGGATGCAGTTGTAAATGAAATTATTTCCCTAATGCCTTTTTTGCTTGTTCATTGCTGGTATATAGAAATAAACCTCATTTCTGGTGTTGTACTTGTATTCTGTAACTTTGCTGAATGTATTAGTGCCCATAGCTTCTTATGAATTCTTTAGGATTTTCTGTATATAAAGTCATGTTATTATTACTACAGTTTTACTTTTTATTTTTCAATTTGAATGCCTGTTTTTTTTTTGTTTGTTTGTTTGTTTGTTTTTTTCTGGCACCCAGGCTGGAGTGCAGTGGTGCAATCTCTCACTGCAGCCTTGAAATCCTGGGCTCAAGCAATCCCCCAACTTATGCCTTCTGAGTAACTGGGAACATAGGCATGCACCACCATACCTGGGTAATTTTTGGATATTTTATAATTACAGGGTTTCACCGTGTTGCCCAAGCTGATCGCGAACTCCTGAGCTTAAGTAATCTGCCCACCTCAGCCTTCCAAAATGCTGGGATTGCAGGCATGAGGCACTGCGCCCAGCCATGATTGCTTTTTACATGTTGAATCTCTCTTGCATTCCTGGGATAAATACTATTTGTTCGTGGTGTATAATCTTTTAAAATATGCTGCTGGATTTATTTGCTAGTGTTTTACTGAGGATTTTAAAAGATTCAACTTTTGTTTCGATTCAGAGGGTATATGTGCAGGTTTGTTACATGGGTATATTTTGTGATGCTGGGATTTGGGATATGGATAATCCCATCACCCAGGTAGTGAGCATAGTACCCAATAGGTAGTTTTTCAGCCCACTCCCCACCCCTTTCCTTTCCCTTTCTAGTAGCCCTAAGTTTCTATTATTACAATCTCTATGTCCTTGTGTACTCAAAGTTTAGCTCCCACTTGTGTGAGAACATGTGGTATTTGGTTTTCTGTTCCTGTGTTAATTCACTTAGGATAATGGCCCCCAGCTGCATCCACATTGCTGCAAAGTACATGATTTCATTCTTTTTTAATGGCTGCATAGTGTCCCATAGGGTATCTATATCACATTTTCTTTATTCAATCCACCATTGATGGGCACCTAGGTTAATCCCATGTCTTTATTATTGTGAATAGGACTGCAATTAATATATGAGTGCATTCATCTTTTTTGTTGAATGATGTATTTTCCTTTGGGTATATATCAAGTAATGGGATTGCTGGATTAAATGGTAAAGAATTTTTGTTTCTATATTCATAAGGAAAACTGGTGTGTAATTTTGTTTTACAGTACTATAGTATTATGTCTGGGTTTCTTAACAGAGTAATGCTAAACTGAGGGAATGAGCTTGAAAATGTTCTCTTATATTTTTTGGAATAGTTTAAGAATGATCGGTATGCGTGCCTTTGTAAATTGCTTGGTAGAATTAATCAACAAAGCATATAGTCCTCAGAACTTCTTTGTTATGAGGTCAGGAACAGATGTTAAGTTGGTTCATTTTAATGATGGAGGTAGGGGCTACCAGCCTAGGAATGCAGGGAGACATTGGAAGCTTAAAACTCATGGAAGTGGATTCCTGCCTGGTGTCTCCAAAAGAAACATAGCCTTGTGGATCCATTTTAGATTCTGACTGCCGGAGCTACTTGAGAATAAATTTGTGTTGTTTTAAGCCACCATGTCTGTAGTAGAATGTTATAACATCATTGAGGAACGAATACAGCAGATATTCAATTATATTTCAAAATCATGAATTTCACTGCACAATTTAGCCAATAATTTCTAGTACAATCGTGTGTCACCTAATGACAGGGAAATACTCTGAGAAATAAGTCATTAGGTTATTTTGTTGTTGTGTGGACATCATAGAGTGTACTTACAGAAACCTAGATGGTATTGCCTACTCCACTCCCAGGCTATATGGTAGAGCCTATTGCTCCTGGGCTACAAACCTGTAAAGCATGTTTCTGTACTGAATACCATACACAATTGTATCACAATGGTAAGGATTTGTATATCTAAACATAGAAAATGTACAGTAAAAATAAAGTATTATATTATCTTATGGGATCACCATCGTATATGCAGTTCACTGTTGATATAAATGTCATTCTCAGCACATGACTCTATATTTTCATTAGGATTTTGCACCTAGTCATATCCCTATCTTCTGTGAGCTATGAAACTACTTTTCTCTTCAATATTGTTTATGACTCTTTTCAAGGTTTATATCCTGAGTTGTCCCTTTTTCACAGTTATATATGCAAAGTATTAGCAGGTTATATTAGTCTGTTCTCACACTGCTGTAAAGAAATACCTCACACTGGGTAATTTATTTAAAAAAGAGGTTTAATTGGCTCAAGGTTCTGCAGACTGTATAGGAATCATAGCGGCTTCTGCTTCTGGGGAGGCCTCAGGAAATTCACAATCATGGTGGAAGGAGAAGTGAAAGCAGGCAGGGAAGGGAGAGAGGAGGGAAGTGCCACACACTTTTAAACACCCAGGTATCATGAGAAACTCTATCATGAGAATATCACCAAAGGGGTAAATTTGCCCTCATGATTTAATCACCTCCCACCAGGCCTCACCTCCAACACTAAGGATTACATTCTGACATGAAATTTGAGTAGGGACATAGATCCAAACAATGTCACAGATGTATGTATAAATATCATATTATGTTTTCTGAAAAGCTATATTTATTTGAGATAAAGCAGCGTAGATACTGCCGCATAGAATCTATTTACATAATGTTGCATTGTGTTCTGTATCTATCAATGTTAAACTGAAATTATATATATTATAAATTTGTTCATTTTCTATTTGCATTGGGAAATTTAGTTTATAATCAGAAAAATGCTTCATTAGAATTTAAAGAAAGCAATTGGTTTTGTCTGATTTGTTTACAGATATATTCTCACTAATTAAATTAGTTCATGGAATATAGTAGACACTTCAAGGTGTATATTAAATGAGTATTGCATATATATGTACACATGGTATATTACTCATAATATATAAATTTCTACTTCTGAGCTTTTATAATTATAACCTCTTGCATAATAGAGTAATTATCATAAGCAACTTAAATATCTTAAACTGTATCATGGTTTTTAACCAAAACTCATGTAATTTTATATGAATTTATTATAATTACTATCTATTTTGTTGTATTAAATTATAATTTATTTAAACAGAAGTAGAACATTGTTTTTTAAAGTAATATAAGTGGCAAAGTTAGATCCATAGTTAGATCTTACAATTATATTTTAATGGTAATTGCTTTTAAAAGCTGATATTAATCTATAGGAACAATATAATTCCAATAGGTTGACCTTTTAGGGAAATGTTTCAATTGAACAAACTCATCTGGGAGTACACATTTATTATAAAATGTTTCGTATGATTTGCAAAACTAACATCATTTATATAGCAAGTTAATTAGGAAATAATTATAGAAAAAGGATTAATCAAAACGACATGTTATTTATACTTGACGAGTATGAACTCAATATTGTGGTTTATTCTTTAGAGAATTGATTGTATATCATCAGTCAAAATGATTTTAAATATAATTCTCTGCATGCAAAGTAAAAGCAATGAACTATGATGACTAATAGGCAAGTGTTTGGAGTGTATAAATATAATAGGAAAGATTGGAGTTTGCACCAAACAAATTTCAGGGATGAGATTAGAAAAATTTGATAAACAAAAGACCATATTTAATGGGAAATTTATAAAGGAGACAAATGACAGATTTACCTTCCGACTTTTTTTAACATTTTTACAATAATGAAAGTGATCATATAAAGAGGTTCTAAGAAAATGACTGAATTCAACATTTGGTAAAGTTTTTTACTTATAAAAACACAAACCAAGTTTGTTAACAATTGCTCACCAATTTTTTGAAACTCCCTGCTTCATTATTTTTTGTAATGCCATGCTTCATTTGCTTTCTGCCTATGTATTTCATAAGACAAGTTTTTAAAGCAAGGCTTCTGCCATCCAGCTTCTGGATGTTTAGTAATCTGCCCCCACCCCTACTCCCAGCCTATGCCAGTATCAGCGCTAGGTGCAAAAAACAAAAGAATATAAGAACAGAAAGAAATTCTGCCCTAAGAGACCAAGATATTTACTTAGAATTATTATTGACACTTACCTAATGATCAGTTACCAAGATAATCTCAGTGTTGCCAGTGATAGTAACTTCTGAATTGTTTTTATAAGGAATGACTTCAAAAAAGTTCAAATATTAACTTATTTCCATAACTCCAAAAATAATAAAACAAAATATATTTAGATGAATTTTATGGTCTACTCAAATCAATACAAATACTTGAAAGTTTTTTCCCATTATCTCTTTTTTTATGGTTTCTGTACTGTTTTGCCTTTTACTTTGTATAAATTTTAAATGTTCTCATTCTTCTTTGGATAAATGTGAGTATACATATATAAGTACATGTATATATAAATGCATATAAAATAAGTAATGCACATAAATGTATATAAATAATACATACATTATTATATAAAACCATAATATACTATTTTAATAATATATGCATGTATGTGCATGTACTTATTTGTATGTATGTATGAGTGTATATAGACACATACATTATCTACATGTTTATATGCATTTTTACGTATATTATGTATATGTATGTATGTATTTTATGTGTATGTATTTTTATGTTTGCATACATGTTTAAATGCTCATTAGTTCATTTTACTATGGGGGATTCAAAAGAAAAGTTGCAGAAACCATATAATTATAATATAAAAAGCAATTCAAACTTTTAAAATAATAATAATATAATAAGATAAATTGGTCATCAATTTTCAGGAGATAAAAAATTAACCTAAATAATGATAATGTTTGAATGTTGTGATTGTAATTTAGAAATAAACAGGTTAGTTACCATTTTGGTCAAATCAATACATTTGATCATTGCAACATAATTGGTTAAGTATAATCTGTGTTTTTTCAGTACTTTAAAAATGTCTGTTAATTAAAAAATAATTTTTAATGTCTATTAAAAGTATAACATGTAAGCAGAAAGTTATAAACATTGAATAATTCTAAGAAAAATAAATCATTTAACAAGGTTAATCAAAGAAAACAAGTAAATCTAACTTTGAAGTGTTGTCTTTTCCCTGAGTTTACTCCTAAAAAATAAGAACATATTTTAATAATTACTAACAGATTAGTAAGACCTTTAAATTTGCCCAATTCTAATCCTGAGGGAAGCGTAATGATAAAATAGGAATTATGCATTATTTTGCCTTCTTAAATCCTATATTAATCACATTGTCTAAAAGTAGAAAGATTATTGATAAGATTAAATATGCATAAAATTTGTTTTTATGTTTTTAAAGTTGACAAGATTAAGTGTCATGTTTATTTAAACATAGGCTGTATTAATTATGGAGTGCGTGCTTTGGACTGATTTTTCTAGTCAAGAATGACTTTGCCTATTAATAGGATGACAATCGGCTTTTACTTCTTTTAAAGAGTCACTAAACCAAGTTTAATGAATTAATTAACGAAGCACAGACAATACAAAATATTAAAAAGTCTATACATCTGTTCTTTAAAAATAGATCTCATTTATCTGAAAAGGGAATTAGGATAATTGAAAATGTCCCCATTGAAAAGTTGACACTAATAATAGAATACACATATTTAGAGTTGACAGAATGTTGTTAAAAGAAAATCATTCCAAATATAAAACATTGTTATTATTTTGTAGGGTAGTTTTTTCTATGAGAAAACTCATGAAATATGTCCTCCCTGATTTTTAAAAAGCCTTAAACACTTTTATTTCCTCCAGAAGGAAGGGGGATGAAGACTGACTCTCTCCAGCAACTTGGGGCCATTTCATTAACTAATGCCTCAAAGAATGTACCCAGCCCTGTGAAATGATAGGCAAAAGCTTCAGAATGGTATCACATATTTCTGAATATTATTAGAGTGAAAATTATATTCTCAAATCATTATATGTTGAGCTTGTTTCTTTGTGTGTGCATGTCTTGAATATAATTAAAAACAAATACTATCTTATTCTCTAAATAATACACTATTCTCTGAACAGTTCATTTTATTCTCCTTATTTCATCTTAGCTGCCAATATAGTAAGACCAATTTCTCTAACCTGCCTCCAAAAACTATTGATTCCAAAATTGTTTATGTGGAAATCATAGTGGAAGCCTATTTTCTGAGTCATAATATTCTGAGTTTTTTCTGTGTTTTTCTGAGTTTTGACATTCTATCATTTCTTTTCCAGGAAGTAATGATACCCCTGTTTTACCCTAATTAGACTTTCTCATCAGCCAGTCTAATCATCAAGGAATAATTTCAGAGCCAGTACTTTCTCAAGGCAAACTGTTCCTCTAAAAGATTAATACATTCACTCAATCTCTGGCATTTTGAGTTATTGGAAAACCTATCCAAACTCTTGATTTATTGACATAAACATGATTGGGCAAATGAGTGTGATAAGATATAGTGTTTTCATGGTGCTTTTTTTTTATATTTGAAGCAAAAGGTCACCACAGGATATGAATGATGTAGTCTTATTATCAGTTGTGTCAATCATTGTTAATATTTGTGTGAGGAAAATATTTTAGGACTACTCTGCCATATCTTTGGTAAAGATTAAAGTATCCCATTTACAAATTCATCCATGTGTGTCTTAAATAATGTAAGATCAAAATAACATTTCTGTTGCCTCTGGCCCTTGATCTCTCAAAGAAAGCACCCTTCTTCGTAACCATTTTCTCGCTAAATCTATTAATTTTTGTTCATTTTAAGGTAGTGGGTGGTAATTCCATTCTAATACATGAACAACTTGATTTTATAATTCTTAGGACACATTTTAAAAGTCAAATTGGTATCATTGTGTGCTGAAGGAAATGAAGTTGATATAACAGCATAACTTAAACATTAATGTTAGATTCAATGACCCCATGCTGACTTCGGATTAGTGTAATTATAAAAACTTTTCAAGCAAATTAAATCTTTATTTTAATTGAATGGAATGAACCCTTGGCGGCATGAACTTTTTCACTAAGATTTATTTCTTTAGTCTGTCCATCAATCTTAATTGTGATTGGAGGAGTTATTTCATAACCAAGAAGTTTTGTTTAATGTTACGTAATTTGAATAAGAGTTTTGTTGTTGTTATTGTTGTTTTGTTTTGTTTTTGCTTTATGGTTTGGAGGAGATTTTCTTAATAAAATTGAGTTCTCGTTGTCATTTTTCTTATAGTAGTGGTTTATGAATGTTTTCTTCTATTGTCTATTTATTTTGTAACATATTATTTTTGTGAATCAGCAGTAACATTTCAACGCAGATAGGATGAAGGCTTAAGGTATCTTACTAGCTTGCTTAGTTCAAGATGCCCATTTTAGTAGATATACAATGAAATCTAATTTTTTTAGGTAGTGTTTTTTTGGGGGAGAATGGGGAAGGTGGTGATACGTTTTCTAATTTTGTGCATCTTTTTTATGTCTGCAAGAATGTTACCCTCCATCTCTTCCTTCCCTTCACTACCAAGCCTGTGAAGGGGAATCTTGCCTCTTCAAGTCACACAGTCTCCCCATAAACTACATTCATAGAATAGCATCTCCTAAGAATTCCACCTTAGTTCAGTACACTTTCATTTCCAATCTTTTGATTACCTAGTAGCCAATTCTCAGATTAGTGATTTTATTCCTATTCTTATTGTGTCACCATTCATTATATACATGTGGAAACAATTTTTATGGAATGCTTCAAGAAATACCTCAGGTTTATTTCATCTAAATAATTTTTTATTGGTGGGAAGGTGCTTCCTTACAAGCTGTAGTAAACAAATAGCATTTTTATATAAATAAAATGATTTAAATACTGCATAAATATTTATCTAAGAAATAAATGATAAAGCATAATATTTGTACCACAATACTCACTATAATAAAAAGTAAATCATTGAAAAACATAATACAAATGAATAATTTCAAGTAAATAATTGAAAACCATAACGCATACACTATAATTATTATACCAACATATCTCTTATATTTGTACCAAAATAGAGCAACTATAAACACAGTTGGTATTATGAAACAGAATATTTTGTGTTTGTTTAGATCCAGTGTAGTTAATAACACCATCACACTGTTCTGTAATATTTTTGTTAGTCCCCCCATTAATTAGAAATTAATTCACATCTTCATGAATGATATGAAGGATAAACCTCCTTAGTTAATGTCAAACAACATTAGAATCTCAAGTTTCTCCTAGTGTTGCACCTATCTAACATGTACTTAAGAAAGGAAGAATCTGAGTCAGCATTAACCTATTCATTAATACCTAAGCATTAATTTAATTAATTTATTTATTTATTTTTGAGATGGAGTTTCACTCTTGTTGCCCAGGCTGGAGTGCAATTGCGTGATCTTGACTCACCACAACCTCCACCTCCCGGGTTCAATTGATTCTCCTGACTCAGCCTCCCGAGTAGCTGGGATTACAGGCACGCACCACCATGCCTGCTAATTTTGTATTTTTGGTAGAGGCGGGGTTTCTCCATGTTGGTCAGGCTGGTCTCGAACTCCCAACCTCAGGTGATCCACCTGCCTTGGCCTCCCAAAGTGCTGGGATTACAGGCGTGAGCCACTGTGCCTGGCCTGCTCCTAAGCATTTATTTTTAACCAAGTGTTCCATACTTGGTGAAGGCAACATAGGGCTGATTAAATCATAAAGCTTGCTAAATGAGCTAATATTTTTCTTTTAGAGGAAAAATTGTGAAATTTTTCCTCTAAAAGATTCAATAAAATCTAGATTCAATAAAAAGTTAAATTTGAATATGTATTAAAAATAATTTAAATACATTATAGTAGAATAGGAAATAACACAAGTAAAGAGAATATGAACTTTACTAAGCAGCTTGAAAGACCTTAAGTCACATTTTTTGGACATCAAGTCAAGGTTAACCATGTCTTTTAAAAAAATGATATATAATTATTATACATATTTTGGGGGTGCATGGGGTATTTTGATATCTGTATACAATGTGTAATAATCAAATCAGAGTAATTTGGATATGAATTTCCTCATGCATCTTTTCTTTGCATTGGGAATATTACAATTCTTCTCAACTATTTTGAAACATACAATAAATTAACAATTGTTAATTATAATTTTCTCACTGTACTATCAAATGCTAGAACTTATTCATTCTATCTAACAGTATTTTTGTACCCCTTAACCAAACCTCTATTGATGCCTTCATTAATGGCAGGATATTATCAGGCCTCTAATGTTTATCTATTCTTTCAGCCATTCATGCATTTATTTAGGGAAAAAATATTATGTAGCAGGTAAACTACTGTTTAGTTAGGAGTCTAATAGTAATATCATAGTATGGTAAAAGTTATGAGAGATAAATGTATAGTGCAATGTTCTGCTAAGGGCTGGCGCACTTAATTCAGATGGAGGTTCAGCAAAGCCAAGTCTTGGGCTAAGTCATAAACAAAAAAATAGGAACTAGCCCTGGCAGGAGAAGTGGTAAGAAAAGATATGAAATTGCAAACAGAGGAAAAAGGTCAGGAGGCAGAAGTGAGAAGGAATATGATAGATCCAGGGAACTAACAATTATTTTGGCATGCCTTAAGAGCAGTGTACATATGATTAAGAAGATGGTAGTACTTTTATTTCTAAAGAAGACATTTGAATCATTTCCTACATATTTTTGAAATGAATAGAAATATTTAATCTGTAACCTAATTTGCATTTTGCATATATGACTTTGGTAACAGCATGAAGCTTTTGTTGGAGTACAAGTCAAGCACAGAGCTTTAAGCATCAATCGATACTTCCTGAAAAGCAAATGTTTTTCAAGGATGCTTAGCTCTGGTTATTTTAAGGCAGGCCACCAGCACTTTGTGCTCCACCTTGCCTAGGTAATTTTACTTCAGAAGATTCATTCTCATTGTCAGAAATTGTATCTTGATTCGAGCCCTTTGCCCAATTCCCAAATTTTCCCTGACTTTGTCACTCAGGATGACTGTTTGGATAATCAGTTTGTTTTCTCTTAATGACAAAATATGCAGGGATCTTAGAAAACAATAGCCTTAATTAGTCACAGCTAATTTTTGGAAATCATAATCCTAGAACAATAAATCCCTTCTTAAAATGTCTAAGCCTATTTGTAGATAGTGATTCACTTGTCTTTGTCAGACCAAAATGTTTAAATTCTCTTAAAAATACAAAACAATTGGAAGTATTCAATTACAATGTGTTCATGTTACTTTGATACACAAACTTTCTTTTTCTTCCCCCTTTTAAAAAATTACTTAACTTCTTTAAATGAATATTAAAGGTGAGCCATGGGATAGTCAAAATGATAATATACTTACTGTTATTATGTCTCATTTAATCTTTACAGCTGACTTGTAGATGGATAATAATATCTAATGGAGGAAGGAATCAAGGCTCCAAAAGAACAAGTGACTTTAATAATGCTCAGCTATTAAATTACAGAGCCAAGAACCAAACTCAGTTGTCTTTGATGACAAAGGCAATTTCACTTCTATTACTATTACACGTCTCTTACTGTTTATCTAAGAACTCTACAGCAAAGCTTGTCTTGAAGATAGAAATTTAGATTTCTTCATTTGACTGAATTATTTCTTCTTCTTACTCTAAGAATACCTAATTATTTCTTTTCTAAATCTAATCTAAAAAATTTGAAAGACATTCTAGAAACTATAATTATATAAAATTCTTGGCAGTAAATTTCCAGAGCCATGTTTCTGAGAAGTCTAGATATTAGTTTAATTTATAGTCTGACCTTCGTGGGTTAAAACATAATGCTTTTTTCTACTTACTTCATCTATGCTTTGCTGAGTATTCAATTCCTTTTCTTTAATAATGTACCAGAAATGTTCTTGTCTCTCCAAATGCACTTCCCACCCTTTCCCCACACTGATCTCTTCCCTAGGGAGTTGACCTGTATGGAATAAATAGAGATATCTCTTAACCTCTGGCTTCCAGTCTGACTGGCTAATGCGAAGCCAGGCAGGAGATCAGAGGAGGAGAATTAGGTCAGCACATTTATTTTCCAGCTCACCTGTGACTGAAGGTCACAGGTCCTCTTATTATGGTTTGGCCATATGACTCTCCTTTGAGATCCAGTAACCATTCTCTCCTTCAGGTTTAAGGAAGCTGCAGTCCTGCTGTTGTTAACTCTGGCTACTGCACTATCCTGTGTCTTTTTTGATGACCTATCCACACGTTTGTTAATAGCCCATTTATTTAATTCTCCTGAAATCATACTAAATTGCATATAACATCAATTTTCTTTTAGGCTCCTGAGTGATAAAATGACATGGCAGAAGATCTTACAACTTTCTGACTAGTTGCATATATTAAAGTATTCTCTGTTATTCAGTTTCACTCCAAATCTGTTTTGTTTTGTTTTGGTTTTTTGTTTGTTTTTTTTGTCATGTTAGGTAGGAAAGAGAGAAAAGAAATGTGAAAGGTACTCTTCTGAGGGAATATCATTAATTACTCTTGGTTCACTATGTTTCCTGATTTCACAGCAACCAGCTGCTATGAATGGCATCTAAACACTGGCACTCTGGTGGTGCAAAAGTGTAAGTATTTCGGGGGTCTGTGGTGAGATGGAGGAGTTTGCTAAGGAAGGACATTTTGCCTGATTACACCTCTGACAAGCTGTAGAAAGTGGTCACTCCAAACCCTCTTGTTTCTGAGATTGTCTGCCCCAGCAAAGTCCTCAATGTCTAAAATGTTTGGTTGATGCTGCTCCTACCCTGACTCTTCATTTGATTTGCAAGATGTGTGTGTGGAGAGAAACACTCAAACCCTCTGTTGGTGGTTCATGGTCACTGATTCCTTCTCTTGCCTCAGTCTTTTGTTGATAAAGACTATAGGAATGGGTACTCGCTAGTTAAGAAGAATTTAATATTTAATAAATCCCAGCAAGGTATCTTTCCACAATACTTGTAAGTTTTTGTTTCTGAATGTGAGATATTTAAAATCACTTTGTTGTCTTTATTTTTAACTTTTATTTAAGTTCAGTTGTTCAAACACAGGATTGTTACATAGGTAAACTTGTGTCATGGGGGTTTGTTGTACAGATTATTTCATCACCCGGGTTTAAGCCTAGTACCCATTCGTTATTTTTCTGGTCCTCTCCCTCCTCCCACCCTCCCGCCTCTGAAAGGCACCAGTGTGTGTTGTTCCCCTCTATGTGTCCATGTGTTCTCATCATTGAGCTCCTCCTCCTGAGAACATGTAAGACTCATAATGAAAACAAAGTGACTTTGTTTTGCTGCAGTATGGACTTAAGAGGCAAGAACCCATTACTCCATCTCTGCATGATCCAATCAGATCACACCTCATCATATCTTCCTATCTTCCCAATAACTATCCTCTGCCTATCCAACCTGCCCCCCAGACCCCAGCGCAGGGAGATAGATTTTTCCTCCTATTTCCTTGCCAGTTGACTTGCAATACAACCTTTCTTTTCTCAAACGCCAGTGCCATTGTATTGACCTCCGTGTGTGGCGCAGCAGCGAGCCCGTTGTTTGCTCAGTAACATCCACCTTATACAGTTACATCTACAAAAAATGAACATATCATTTATTGCAGTCTCTCAAGAGGTATGTGTTAAAGACATATATACTTCTTTCCAACAATTAGGTATGTAAAAATGGCATGTGATAGCCCTTTGAGTGTGAAGATAAATCACTTGAAAGGGTAAGAACACTTATAAAAACATTAGTAGTGTAATCTCAGTGACAGATGTATGAGGGCTTATTATACTTCCCTCTTTAACATATAGTTGCATTTGTTTATAACAAATGGTTTTATAAGTGTTAAAAGTTCACAACAAATATGTATTTCATTACAAATTATGGGACTGAAAGCCACATTAATAGTCTGTTTCCCACTGCACTTAGAACAATATATAAACTTCTTAACTGACCTAGCTGCCGAAGTCCAGCGGTCACAATATCCTACCACTATACTGGTAATTCTTTCTGATTATTGACAAACCAATTGATTTCTACCTAAGGTGATTTGACCTGCTTGGGATCCCTTGTCTCGAATGCTCTTCTGCTCATTCCTTACATGGCTGGCCATTTGTCACCTTTCAGCTCTCATTTTTAAGTAGCAGCTTTTCAGAGTGGCTTTCTGTGACCAACGTGTCCAAGAGAAGCTCCCACCACTCAAATGATTTCATTTCAGAGCATCATTTTGCTTTATGTATAATCCTCATCATGGCTATTAATACCACCTTGCCAGATCTTCAAATGTATTAACCGCCCCTGCTGTTGTATTCAACTTTGTATCCTTACAGTGCCTGGTAAGTAGAAAGTGCTCAAAATGCTTGATGGGTGATGAAATCTAGTTTGAATAAATCGTAATGAAAAAACCTGGCTCTTTGCTTTCAAATAAACAGTAGGGTGGTGGACTCATTATTAAATTCCACTGTAAGATTATTTTCACCATCAAGTGCTAGTGAAATGTTCTCTAAGCTTTGTCATTTTAATGTTGAGAAAGTCTTATGCCTTTGAAATGTTTTGTATTTGGTTAGATCCAGTATAGTTGTTAATAAACCAATCACTGCTGTTTCATAATGTCTTTATTAATTCCATTAATTAAAAGTTAATTCACATCTTCAGGAAGCAAACACAAACAAAAGAATTCCCAACAGAATGTTCAATTGCAGTGTTAGCAAATACCAAAGAAATAAATCAAGACAGCAGTTTACTCAAAGCTTCATTTATAAAGGTATAATCAACCACATTTCTTAATCCCTGTGTCAGGAAGAATAAATGTTCAATTTGTTTTCTAACCACTTGCTTAAGTACCAAACACCTGTACTGAGTAGATACAGCATTAATCATTCTACCATCCATCTATGTCCTCTCTCAGTTTCTTTGTTTATCTTGCCATTATAGTTCTCAGCTTACTTTCTTAAGACTTTTTCTATGACATAAGAAAGTCTGCACTTGATGCGAAGTACTTTATATAACCCTACTGAAACTGATGAGATCACATTCTTTTTCCTTAAGGAAGTGTTCAAACTCAGTTTTATGTGCATTGGATGCTTACATAATTAGGAATAATTTGGTTAATCTTCTACTAGTAAAAGAATGTGTTTAATTATTGGAAAATCTCACATCACACTCAAATTTACATGAATTTCTGCTAGAAGTAAAAGCAAGAATTCAATAGAGAAAATTATGAGAGACTGAGGTCTATGACCTTGAAATAGAGAAGGGAAAACAATCAGCTACAAAGCAGAAAACAAACGAGCTATAAAAAACAATGAGAAAAACAGTGAAATATAGCATGTAAACAGAAAGAGCACAATGGAAGGTGAGAGTGAAAAACAAAATGAAATGAGTTGGGAGCACAAAATGTGGTATGAGAGAAGGGGAGAGGAGAAAGAATATTTCAATGAAAAGATAATGCAGGGGATTGGAAACAAAAAAAGTCTCATTAAATGTATCTGATCACAACCAAAAAGCAGAATTTGGAGAAGAGAAAAAGTAGAGAAAGGAGATAGAAGCAAAAAAAAAAAAAAAAAAAAAAAAAAAAAAAAAAAAAAAAAAAAAAAAAAAGAAGGCAATAAAAAGAAAAAAGTCTGAGAAAAACCAGGAAATTAAGCAAAGTGTAAAGAGAAACTGAAAAAATGGAGAAACTGTTTGCCTTAAAAAATGGCTTAGTCATTAAATAGAGCCATTTTATGCTCTAAGATAAATAGTCAAGTCCTTTCTTACTACGGAGATATGGTTTGGCTGTTTCCTCATCCAAATCTTTCATCTTGAACTGTAATCCCCATAATGCCTACATGTCTAGGGAAAGACTTGATGGGAGGTAATTGGATCATAGGGTTGGTTTTTCCCATGCTCTCCTCATGATAGTAAGTGAGTTCTCATGAGATCTGATGGTTTTATAAGCGTCTGGCATTTCCCCTCTTTGCACTTCTCTCTCTTGCTGCCATGTGAAGAAGGTCATTGCTTCACCTTCTACCATAATTGTAAGTTTCCTGAGGCCTCTCCAGCCATGTGGAACTGTGAGTCAATTAAACCTCTTTTCTTTATTAATTACCCAGTCTTGGGTATTTCTTTATAGCACTGTGAAAACAGACTAATACATACAGAAATAAGGGGATCAGCTCCCCACCGTCTGGTAAGTGAGGAGTGCCTCTGCCCGGCTGCCCACCATCTGGGAGGTGAGGAGTGCCTCTGCCCGGCCGCTGTGCATCCTTCTAAATGTGAAGAGACAGCCTTGTGTGCGATCTTTTCTGTCTTCCCCAAGTTTGCATTTTCGACATTAACGTTTACTTTTTAGTTAAAAGTTAAAATAAAAAAAAGAAATACGGGGATCATAATCAGAAATTCATAAAGGAGACTCACAAGCAATAAAATTAATGGGATATCCGGTGGAAAGAATATGCTTCCAACTACAGCCAATTGATGGCATGTAGAAACGGAGTCCTATGTTTCCAGTTGTTCTTATCTTTGTATGTGGTACCTACAAAGTGTGTATGTGGGTATGTTTGACATTGTGTGCTACCTACTCCAAATCTGTTCTCTTTTTCTTTGTGAGTTAAAAAAAATTATTCTGGAAAGACAGCAAATACCTAACTCTGGTGATTATTTCTGATCTTCCTTTCAGCTAAGAATGTCTGTGTGAATCAATTGTGGACCAAAAAAGTAAATCAGCTGTAGTGGGTTTCAGGACTATGACAACGCTTTTGTTCTCTTCATAAAAGATGACCAATGTGGCTAGCATCTTCTTTGTTCCTCTTCCTTACTTAAAGAATATGTGATATTTGGAGCTTCAATATCCATCTTGGGACATTGGAATCAATACTGTTGAGTAGCTAAACCAATAGCAACAATATCTTCACTATGAACCTTTTCATGGGAGAAAATTAACTCTTATTTGGGTAACTGATTACTAGTCAATTACTCTATAAATTGAAGGTAAACATATTGTAAATAAAGTAGTGGAAATGTAGATTACTTTGTAATTTACTTTTACATTTTCAGTGATACTCATATTTTAATACTATTTTTGACACACTAAAGGCACCTGCAGACCAGATCCTGACCATGGGCAAGAAAACTGACTTCTACATATTGATTCGTTTTGGCAAATGAGCCAGAAGTTACCATTCTAAGTTAATGTGTTACATTCAAAGTACCTGTTTGTGAAGAACTAAATTTATTCTAAAGGAATTTTATTTGGAAGCTTTTGTGTTGATCAACCATACAATTTCTTTATAATTAATATTTTTCACATCTATAGAAACATGTTCTTCAAGTTTTCCCCTTGCCCTTGATGTTGTCCATGCTGCCCCCTTTTTCTCTATCTCCTTTATGCTTATTTTCTCTGTGTCCTCTATGAAATTGAGGTTCAGATCTTATTTTAATCAGATTGTGACTTCCCAATAAAAAAGTGCCCAGGTACTCCCCATCTGCAACTCTGGAGACAGCAGAGATACACCTAGAGGACAGCAGAGTCATACTAGGCAGAAGCAGGTTGCAGAAGCAAAAGCAACAACCAGTCCTATATGCAGAATATCCTGAAGGGATATTCTGAAGGCTTTTTAAGAAATATCCTGAAGGCTTTTTAAGAAAGGACGGTTGATAAGACAATGTATTAAGGTGGAACATAAGTGCACATTTAAGAATAGTGATAGTAACTGGGCCAAGAAAAAGAAAATGCCATCACAATAAAAAAAGGATGTGGTAAAATAAGACTTTGGGACACTGAGAAGAATCCAAAGATGTTACATGATGCACAAATAAAAAAAGGAGTCAGGAATAGAAGTAAAACTAATTTCTAATTCAAACTGGCACATGAAATTTCATATCATTAAGACACTTAAAATTTTAACTCTAGATATGTTATTCTGCACAGTACACTGTATATTTATCATTTAGTTAGGTCTATAATAAAACGCATATAGTTTTCATTTATTAATATGAGTTCAATACTTGTCTGTATAATTGTTTCATGAATCCATGTTGAAAAACATATATCTCAAATTTAAAACATAAATGCATGAATTGACAAAGCTTACTGTATGTTTATAAACCACATTTGGAACATAAATAGGGAGAGATAGGCAAATAACATTCTTGCCAAAATACTACATTCACAATGTGTATCTCTTTTGAGTGTTCTACTAGTAAAATAATTCTTGATTATCTTAATTATATTTACATTTATTATATATAATTCGGTTTCTGTTGGTAATAAATAAGCCTTTTTAAAATTTCTACACATTGCTCTGTCTCTTAAATTGCATGTTATCCATTCTGGTTTGTTTTTGATATTGTTAGTATTACTTTTAATTGACAATAAAATTTTTGGATGTTATTTGCTAATTATACTGAACATATTACAGTATATAATTTTGTAGAAACTATAAATTTGTGGATGGTTTTCTCAACATAGATAAATTTTTATTTCCTTTTTGAACATTGGTTGGGTCATTTTAGTTACACTTTGATGTTGTATAACAAAGTGAGTTGTGTTACTCTACAAGACTTATTTTGGTAGTTTCTCAAGCATAATGACATTTAATAGAAAATCTCTTTAATATGCCTGTTCTAAGCTGATAAGTACAGAAACCGTTCCCATGCCTTTACACTTGGCAATGTTTTCCTACTTGTTCATGATACACCATCACAGCTGAAAACCAGACTGAACATTGTTCCCTTCTTTGTGCTTTGTCAAGCTACAAAAACAAACATATTTAGTATTTGTCCTCTACAGTTCTACTCTGCCCCCTGGAAATTATGCATACCCAGAGTGTAATCAAGAGGTATATTTTCTCTAGTTCCAGAAAACTTTCATTTACATAAACATTTGAAATTGAATTAAAATATCTAAAAGAGCAATTCATTATATTTCCTGCTTATTCTTTATCAATATTCTATTGGCCCTAAGGCCTTTCTTTTAGAGGCTTTCTGTTTCTGGGGCTGAATTTGCAACACATTGCCAGCTGCCTTCTTCTATGAATCTGGCAGTTGAAAACATTTGAGTTTGGGGAAGAGAAAAATCTTCCCTTCTCTAGTCTGAGTCAGTATTATACCAGTTGTAGAGCCCAGATTTCAGCTTCCTTTATCGTTGCTAGCCACAGCCATTCCATGTCCCACGGGGGTACTTATACCAGCCAACCACATTGTTTTGTAGTTCTGAGTACCAGAACTTAGGTCTAAGCACCAATAGTGCTGTGGTTTTCCAGAGGTCTGAGCCCTAGCTATGTGGTATGTCCCTCAGACATCTGATCACATAGCATAATGATCAGTTCCTGTAATCAATCATGCTATGGTCTGAATGCTTGTGTCCCCTCATAATTCATATGCTGAAACCTAATCCCTAATGTGATGGTGTTAGGAAGTGGGGGCTTTGGGAGGTGATTAGATCATCAGAGTAGAGAACCTTCATGAGTGGGATTAGTGCACTTATAAAAGAGGCCTGAAGAGCTGCCTTGGCAATTCTGCCAAGTGAGGAGGCAGCAGCATGACAACTTCCGGTGTCCTTCACCAAACACCAAATCTGCCAGCACCTTAATCTTTCACTTCCCAGCCACAGAATTGTGAGAAATCAATTTCTATCTTTTACAAGCTGTCCAGTTTATCATATTTGTTATAGCAGCCCAAATCGATGAAGACAGGGCCCATATTACTGTAAACCACATTTTTATATTCCCCTCAGCCTAGATATGGGAACTGCTTCCTGCAAGCAATATCTGTGTTATCTCAGCATCACCTATTTTTACTTCCAGTTTTGTTACACGTATAACTAATTCCCTGTTTGAAATTCTTTTTGTTTAAATAGTTAGTGTGGGTTCAATGGTCTTCGATGGACCCTGACTGCTAAAGTACTTGGTAGAGGGAACAGGTTTGATTCCTCACTCTCTAACACACTAAAGGGTCTCAGGTAGTTGCAACATTTGCACATTAGATCCAATTAATATGATGTCAGAAATGTAATGGGTCAGTTATTCCATGGGATGCCAAGATGATCAAGATCTAGACTGACTAAAATGTGGTAGAAGGCAGAACAGTTGGCACGACCCTGAGGCAAAACTATGAAGATACACATTTGTTGCTGCAAGGTGAGAACAAACATGTTGCTGGCACTGCACTGCCAATTGGTCTAAAATAAGGATATGCAAACCAGAGCAACCAGACAGACCACATTCAGCCCACTGTCTTTTTGCTTGTGGGTTTGCTTTTAAATTTTATTGGAATCCTGTCATATTCATTTCTTTACATACTGCCTATGGCTAATTTTATTAATGGTGGAGAGCGTCCAGTTCTTGGCGCCTTGAACAAAGAACTGGACAAAACTTACAGACAAAGCAAGGAAGGGACTAAGGGATTTATTGAAAATAAAGTACACTCCACAGTGTGAGAGCAGGCAGAGCATAGGGGCTCTAAGGCCCCATTACAGAATTTTTTTGAGTCTTTAAATACCCCCTAGAGGATTCCATTGGTTACTTCAGGTACACCCTGTGTAAATGCAGAGACTGAAGTAAAGTTACAAAGTCATTTACGGCCCATGACCTATGGAGAGGATATTTCCTGTTATAGCTGAAGTGTAAACTGGCTTTATGTTCCCACCCTCTGGACTCTATTTTCCTGCCACAATTTTGTGCTATACAAAAGCTAAGTATTTGTGTTAGAGATGAAATGGCCTAGAAAGCTTAAAATATTTACTAGATGTCCCTTTACAGAAAAACAAAAACAACAGCAACAAAATAAAACATCTCTGACCCCTTGTGTTAGTTTTCCACAGAACTCCGAGATTAAGGTGTGTTGGTAGGGCCATGCTCCCCTTGAAAGCACTAGGGGCTTCTAATAGTTCCTTGGTTCATGGCAGCATATCTCCAATCTTCACATGGTGTTCTCCCTGTGTGTGTATCTGTGTCCAAATTTCCCCTTTTATAAAGGATTTCAATTATATTCCGCCAAACCCCTGTGTGAGCTCATGTTAACAAATTACATCTTCAATGATCTCATTTACAAAGAAGATCACATTCTGAGGTATTGTGGGTTAGTACTTCAACACAGGAATTTCAGGGGAACACATTTCATCCCATGGCACTCCTCGTATAGAAAAAACCATCTGCTAAATCAATAACCAAATGTCATGTGTCAGAGAATATAAGGACTTGTTTCCTTAATTTACCACAGCTGGAAAAGCAGCTGCAATTTATGTCTTCCCCAATTAAGTTTATGTTAATTCACAATAACTTCTCAAGATCTTTTCACGTATAGCATGGACAAAGGAGTTAGTTATATAACATTGTGATAGGAACTACTAGCTCTGCATCTTTGAAGTCTTTTATAGTGACGCTAATCTCTGCAGTACTCACAGGGAAGTAGCATTGCTCTTGGATTACAAACAAATAGGGAGAAATATTTTCATAGACTTCCATGTGGTTATTCTTACGATAACAATTCACCTCACCAGTTAGAGAACTGAATGTGGGTATTCTGTCAGTTACTGAATATAATTATATTAGAAACTAAGTCCACACTATAAGATATTTATGTAGATAAACTTGGTTGAAGAAGAATTTGAATCAAGACTACTTATTTGGACTGACTCTCATAATCCCCAGTTTGACCAGTGACCCTTAATGCCATTTTTGGTTACTGATGCTTTCATGGCCCAATAATGAGATGCAGATGAACTGGAGAGGAAGAGAGTTTTTATTTCTGTAATCAGTTGGTTATACATAAAAGACCTGGAAAATATCACCAGACCAACTCAAAATTACAAAGTCTTCCAGAGTTTATCTACCTTCTAAGCTATACGTCTATGTGTAAGTGTGCATTTATCTAAAGACATAAGTGATTAACTTCTTTTAATCTGTAACTAAGATCTGAGTCCTCAAGACCGTCCTCTGGAGCCTCAGTAAATTTACTTAATCTAAATGGGTCCAGGTGCTGAGGTGATTACCTTTATCTTGTCTCCTGCTAAATCAGGGAGGTTTGGGGAATTCCTCCACTTGTTTGTGGAGGCCTGGGGATTTTCTTCAGATCCCTAATAAAAGTTGTTTAATCCCAAATGGGTCCTGTTAAGAATTCCTTTGTTATTTTGTCATGTTTTAAGGCCCAGGAAATGCCTAGGCAAAACTCTTGGTGGGCTTTTGTTACATTCCAGGCTTTGTATAAGAACACTGGCTCTTTCAGTCTTTAATATTTCACTTAACCGCTCAGTACTGAAACAGTTGTTATGGAAGCCTGCGTTAGTGAGAACTGGCCTGCCACAAAACCAGAATCAATAACAGGAAATCTACCAAATTTTCCCTTTCCGTGATGCACAGTGAACATAGAAAAGACTGAAAGTCTTTTTAGAGAAGACTGGAGGAAGATCTATAATTTATATTTTTGAAGGGACTCTGACAATTGCTTCAATAAATAAGGTTTCTGTCCACCAAAT
Organism: Pan paniscus; assembly: GCF_029289425.2. NCBI lineage: Eukaryota > Metazoa > Chordata > Mammalia > Primates > Hominidae > Pan > Pan paniscus. The sequence continues at coordinate 82,735,853 of NC_073263.2, read as the reverse complement.
CCAGAGTTTGTGTCACAAACATCAAGTAATACTTTAATTGAATGCCATTCTACTCAAACTGAGGATTCTGTTACTAATTAGCATCTGTCAAAGATCCATGGGAGTCACAGAATTCCTGTTATGTCTTTGTTTCTGCTGTTTATTAACGTATTCCCCTTCTTTCTGCTTTAACATGTAAATATTTTGTTGGGCTTGCGCCCTTCTGGGACCCTTCATCATCACTGTAAAAAGAAAGCCCATCTCAGTGAATGATTCATTTCCACCATCTTCCCCAGCCTACGGAGGACTGCTGCCACAGTGCATTTTAATGATGTGTCTCTCTCCATTCTGGTCATGTATTATCACTGCCTTAGGGAAGGGGATATCCTCTCAGGCCTCTTATACTATATAATGGGGAAGCAGATGGCATATGATACGTCCATTCCAACATTCCTATTTTCCTAAGCTTTTGAATTTTTTCCCTCTACATTATGTTAGAGAATTTCTGATATTTCGGCCTCACTGAATGTTGGCAACCGCTAAGCCCAGATTTCAGTCAGCAAAGCTAACAAAATATTAGAGCAGATTTAACATATTAAATGAAGAGTCTCTGAGAAGTGCGGCTATATCAACACATTTGGCCCTGTGCAATGATACATTCTGTACTCTTTCAAACCACATCCCTAAAATTGATTCCCACACATATTCTGCAGGCTGGAATAATATAAATCAACAAAATCTGAGCCCTTTTGTTCTAGTAACACCATCTCTTTCTTTTATTCTAGTAACATCATCCATTCCTTTATTGTTTCCTCAGCTATATAAATGGTAGCTGCTTCCTACAGTTATTATTCTTTGAATTATTTCATCACCCTTTACTTGCTATTTTAGATTTTTCAATATCATCTGCATAACTCTCTTATGTATTAAATTCCCTCTCTTTAACATACTTGCTGTTTATGTTTACTGTCAAGACACAGACTAATTGAGTTACAGAAGAATGGATTCAGATAGAAAACATTGAAATGAAAATATTTTGGAATATGCTAAAATAGTTTTGATCTTAGTGATATTGTTTTTAATTTTTACCTCTGAATTCTCTGTTTGATAAGCAAATTAACTCAGCAATAGTTACCTATGGAAATGAAAATTGGTATCATCTAATTCAACTTTCCATCAAGTTTAGAAAGTTTCATACAATTCTAATTGAAAAAGTTTATTTTTCATTGTTAAAAGATTTTTTAAAATATTAGAAGCTTTTAAAAATTCTCAAATTCCACTTATTTATATTTCTTTGAAATTTCTAATCTCCACTTTTTAATCTATCCTTTGGATTTGAATAGATAAATGGTAACTAAATGACAGATACTTCTTTAAATGCTTGAACACAGCTATAGTCTAAGACCTTAATTCACTCCCATTCATAGCTCTCAATATTTTAGTGTCCCTTAATGAAAACTTTAAAAAAATTCAATCCACTTAATTGAAAATGAATGTGTGTTATATAATGCTAGAAGTTTCTGATAACCACCCCTCCACCTGCTGAGAAATATTTATTCCATTATCATCTCTCTTTCGGGTGATGAAAATGTTCTGAAACTAGACAATGTGATGGTTGTGCAATATTGTGAATGTACCAATGTCAGGAGCTCAGCTGGGGGTGAGAGAATAGAGACAAGACTCGCCGCCACCACCTCGCACTCCACTGAGGGCATCTACTACAATTGGTGGGGAGCAGGGGCCCCGTGGCCAGCAGGGTCCCCAGTCAGACCATCTGAAGCCACACCTTAAATCTTGCCTAAGGTGACATACCCACTGATTGCTAGACTTTGAGGAAGCTAAAATAAACAGCTTCCACCATAAAACTTACTTAAGGGAGTTAACCCTATCTTCCCCATATGTACAAGACCAGAATGATCAACCTTTACCTTAGCTTCCTTATACTACCAACGATCACACCTAGGGGTGGAGATTTCACATGCAATGCACGAAGAAGCATGTCACCAAAGTGGGCAGGTACCAGTCACTCCCTGCCTCTGTATGCTTAAACGTCACTCCTTTCTTGCTTTAACCTCTTTAAAATTACTCTCCTCACTCTCTATGGGGAGCCAGCCAGAGAATTCTCTCTCTTTTATGCTGCCTCCATTTTGCCCAGGCATCAACCCCAATAAAGCCTTGTTGGGAAAAACTCTTTTTGCCTCACATTTATTTCTACTACATTGAGGGCCTGAGAACCTGTGGTCAGTACCTGAAAGACCTGACATGTCATGTGTCAAAGTTGTCCATTTAGATAAGTCAAAATGAAATTAACAGCCAGGCCTGTTAATCCTTTCCTGAAATAGTGCAAGAAAGAGGCTAACCCAGGGAAAGTTCCAGCTCCCACACTGTTCCATTTTTCCACATGTAACGGTGTCATAAAAGGGTTAGGTGGATCAGCACGGGCTTGGGGGTCATTTCACTGCCAAGGGAATTTAAACAAAAGGCCCCAGCTGCTTTATGGACTAGAGGCCAGAGGAAGTGGGAGGGGGAAGGGCTAAGAACGATAAAGTGCTGTGTCCCCAGTCAGAGTGGGGAACACTGTCTTCAAATCTCCCGCACCCCATAGTGAGATCTTAGTAGAGACATCTGAGAAAGGCGTTTGTCCAATAAAGACCTTAAAGAGGCCTCTGAATGGTGGCACCTGGGCTAGAATTGCAGCTATGCCTGAGTACATGGCTGGCCTGGGGAGCCTCAGTCCTCGAGTACACTTTTCTTCAGAGACTGCAGCGTGTTTGTTGTGCATGCACCAAGTCTGATGTGGAGAAGGCAGCCTTTCTCCTTGAGGCCTGCCAGGTAAACCTTTGTAGTTGCCTGTACTTGTGCCTAAAAAAATCACAGGTAGGGGTTTAGCCAGGAGTAAGGTTCTTCGCTAACTGCCACTGAATTGTGCACTTTAAATAGCACATTTTCTGATGTGTGCATTTTACCACAATCAAAAAAGCTTTAAAACATGGACTGCATTGATAATTTTTTTTAAAATACGGAGTTAGGTATAGAAAGGCAAGATGCCCTTCTTTCCCTTGATAATGCTGTTTTATAATAATAGAGAATTATAATACACTTGTATCATAACATTTTTTCTGCATTATAATACAGAATTATCTAGATTTTCTGTAATCTAAGGTATTATATCTTATTTCGTGGTTATTTATTTATTTTTATTTTATTTTATTTTATTTTGAGATGGAGTTTTGCTCTCATTGCCCAGGCTGGAGTGCGATGGCATGATCTCGGCTCACTGCAACCTCTGCCTCCCGGGTTCAAGCTATTCTCCTGCCTCAGCCTCCCAAGCAGCTGGGATTAGAGGCATGTGCCACCACGCCCGGCTGATTTTGTATTTTTAGTACAGATGGGGTTTCTCCACGTTGGTCAGGCTGGTCTCAAACTCCCGACCTCAAGTGATCTGCTTGCCTCGGCCTCCCAAAGTGCTGGGATTACAGGCATGAGCCGTATAAAATACATTTCCCTTGATTAATCATGACGTTATCAGTGATCCAAATTGAGTACAAAGTTAACAGTTCTGTTTGCTCGTTTTACTTGTTATCAACAAAGCCACTATTGGCATTTTGGTTACATGATTCATCTTTGCTGTGAAGACATTTTCTGGGTCATAGAAAACAGTTTGCTTTCTTGACCTCTGGGGTTGAAATTCTATTCCCTCTTTGCAGTCATTATTATAAACTCGAAAATTCACACATTTCCAAAAAATTCCTTTCACCCCTCATCCCCAGAGGAGGGGGAGGTATTGCCTTCTTTCACTTGAGTAGCATTTATCTGCTAAAAGAAATCAGGAAGTAAATTCAATGTTTTGATATGATTTTATAAAAGTATAGCCATTTGACAGAATGCTTTTATTATAGCTATTTATTTTCTTGACACAATTTTTTAATAGTGTAAGGAAATATCACCTCTCTGACTAGTTTGCTTACTAACAATGCTCATGTTATTAACATGTAGACTTGTGTTGAGTCATTTGCATTTTTGACAAATAGCATTACTACATTTAAATTTGTTTAAAAATAATTCTAAATTAAAATAAAATTAATCATAGCTTTTTAAAATATGAAAAAGTTTTACACTTATCTACCTGATTTTAAAGATGACTGGTTTTAAATGGGGATTTATCTAATATTGTGTTACATCTATTAAATCCAACCTATGCCTTTCAAATAAATGTTATATTTGTATGTATATTGTATACATTGTGTAAATTCATTTGAATATTGAAACTACTCTCCATGTTTATATATCGGTCTTGTTTGTGTATATCCCCAAAGTATTTTTAACTAATACTTATACTTCCTTGTGAGAACCACTCTGTGTCTACATCATTTTTATTTTTCTATATTAAAACTACATTTTATACTCCATTGTATTTTATGGACCTGTTTCGTCTCAGCATTTTTTTTCTTTCTCCTCATATTTTACCTTAAGTTCTTTTTAAACAGTAGAGTTTATATTGCCAATCGATAACTTAAGGTTTTCATAAAAGACACTGTTTTAATAACCAGGGGCTCATTGCTCTGGTATCATACAACATTCCACAAAAAAAAAAAAAACAAAACACACACACACACACAAAAATCCACTCACCGAGGCAGTGTAACTAGTCATTTCCTATATTATCCTTTTTCAAAGTCATCACCATAAGTTTCTGACAGTACTTCAAAACTGTTTTAAAAGTTCAATTAGAAGAAAAAATTTACAAAACACAATATTAATATATATAAATAATTAGACTTTGAACATTTTGTTGTTTTACTGCTTTTAGAAAACAATCACATTATATAAATACATCATTACATATCTATTATATCATAAAGTTTTGTAAAAATGTGTTTATTAGTGTGGGATATACTAGGAACATGCATAACATATCTCATTTTCTTTCAATATTTTAATAATATTTAATATTTTTTTGAAAAAAAAAACTGTATAACTTTCCCTAAATATGGAATGCAGCTGCCCAAAATGACTAGATCTTCAGTATTTTTTTTAATATCCAAAGGAGAAAATTCATCTAGTATCTATTTGGTTCTTGTTTAAAAGCTTATGACTACATAATTGTCAAGATTTTCTTTATTTGATATTGTCTTTGTCTTATAAGAGTAATATAGGAAGTGTATCATACATGAAATGTGTTTAAGATTCAGGTTAGTTTCCCTCTTCTTAAAAACATAAAAACATAAGAGGATTTCTTACATTTAGGAAAGAAATAGCTAATTGTATACCATATGTAAGTTTAATCAATACTTAATATTATATAATAAAGTGCATTGGCAAAACCTAGACAAATAATAATAATTTATACTTAGAATATGGATGCCGCTTTTTTTTTTTCAAGAGATGGGGAACTCCCTCTGTTTCCCAGGCTGCAGTGTAGTGGCAGGATCATAGCTCACTGCAGCCTGGAACTACTCGACTCAAGGGATGCTCCCATCTAGACAGCGTGAATAGCTAGGATTATAGGTATAAGCCACAGCGCCTGGCTATGGCTCTTTTTAAATTAATGATTTTTCTACAAGTTATATGTCTATGGAATACAATTTACCATTTTCTTAGCTGAAATGTAAGCATGTAATATTGAGAAGAGCCTGAATAGCATTTATTTATTATACATAATAAAAAATATAACAAATTACATACAGTAGTTGTTAGCAATGCTATAGATCTTTTACTTTTTCTCTCTAGTTTTGGTAATATAATTATTATTCACAAAGACCACAAAGCTAATGCAAGATGGTAACAATTTTTTCTTCTGAGCAAAGACATGCCCAGCCTAGCTTCATTTCTTCTGACTCTTAATAAAAGCTTCCCGAGATAACCACTTATTGAACTGATTCCAAGAGGTTAGATGGCTCTCATGAAGAACTTTCTCCTTAGCTGAAGCGAGCTAATAATCCTAATTTAGGTGTGCTCTTGCTGCTCTTTGACTGGTGGCCTTCCACAGGATGTTCAGTGATACAGAACTTGAGTACTGGACTCTGACTTCATGTTTTTGAATACTGCACTCATTCACACTGAACCATGAGAAACAGAATTCCTTCTCCTTTTAAGCCACTATATTGTAGTTTTCTATTAGTAAAGGTGGACGAATCTAACTTAGTTGTGTGCATGTGTATTTCAAATATATACATATATTTTAAAAAGCCAGTGTGACAGCAACTTGTTACTCCACAGAATTTCTAAAAAGAAAAAAAAGTAAAATAAATTACTTCAAAGTCTTTCTAATTCCTGATAACCTAACATTTCAGTGTCAAAACAAAATGACATAGAAACAGCAAAGTTGAAAAAAATTTTAGAAAGGAAAATGTTCTTATTTTGGAAAATGTGTGATATAGAAAAATATAAAGAAAAGGATCACCTAAAGACAAATAATTTTAAATATTGTTATTTATTAACATCCACTTTTTTCTCAGCATATTTTACATGAATAAGGTTATATTACTATACAATTTTTAATTTTGTTTTCTTATAAGTATCATTTATTTTGAGTCATTTATTATATTTTGGTAGATATTACATAAGCATCTTTTTTGGTATTTCATAATGTAGTTTACACAGATTTGGCATAATCTATTTTGTAGTTCCTTCACTGTATCTTTTGATTATTTCTAATTCTTCATTATAAGAAAGCATACAAAAATTTTGCAAATAATTTTTAATATAAAGTTTCTCAAGATGGAGGCTCAAGTGGTAAAATTGTTGAATATGCACATGTTATAGCTATTGTTGTATCCTACCAAACTACTTTTCAAAATTGTTGCATCAATGTATATATGAAGTTGTATGTGATAGCACCTATTTTACCATACTTTAGATTTGTATTGTTTTTCAGTGTTTAAAAATACAATCAAATACTTAAAGACAGTTACTCTATATTTTTATTCACTTCCATATACTCTCATCCCCCATATAATAACAAATTCTTGAGCGAATATAAAATTATTCTTATTTTGTTTTTATTTACTTCACTATCAGTAAATGTGTAGTTTAGCTAAATTTGTATGTCATTGGTATTTAACGTTTTCTTGAAACATATACTGGTTTTTGCTCATTTAGATTGCAATATAAAGATAAAAACACTTTCTCTTGCCAGAAAAGGGGACATGTAACAGTGAAGAAATCCACTGACTAGATTGCTAGGAAAAATGTTAAAGGGCTTGTATATGCTAAAAAGAAAGGAAATGACTCATTAAGAATAAAAAGAAAATATTCTAACCACATAAGAATGAGTCCATAGGCCTGTATCCACCTGGTTAAAACAAGTACCATTGTTGATTGGTCAAGATTGTGTCTACAGTTAGGTCCAGAAAGAGTTTGGCACACTGAGGTCACAAGAATTCATGGTTCTTTATCTGTTATGTCCGGTAAGAACCAGTTGTGGTAAAATAAATGCTCTAGTTTGGAATCTTTTAAGCTAGTGCTAATGTAATTGGAAGAGTTCTTCTATACAAAATAGAGACTTAGCTTTTTTTTTTTTGAAATTGACTTGCAATAGCTATACATTAACTAAAGATCTTAATCTCCTATTTATTCATTAAACTTTATTGAAAGACTTTGTTTTTTGTTTCTATTGATATAGAAAAATTTTGTCTGTGTGTTTGTGTGTGTATTTCATTTTATGAGAAGGCAAAGCTATTTGTATCCTCCTATAATTTAAGTCTACTTCTTAAAGGCTGTCAATGAAGTTCTTTCCCACTCACAAATTAAAAGAGACTAAAATCTCAGAGTTCAACCCTGTATTAGACCATTTTCATGCTGCTGATAAAGACATACCTGAGACTGGGCAATTTACAAAACAAAGAGGTGTAATGGACTTGCAGTTGCATGTGGTTGGGGAGGCTTCACAATCATGGTGGAAGGTGAAAGTCATGTCTCACATGGCTGCAGACAGAGAAGAGAGCTTGTGCAGGGAAACTACAGTTTATAAACCATCAGAACTCCTGAGAATCATTCACTATCATGATTACAGCACAGGAAAGACCCACCACCATAATTCAATTATCTCCCATCGGGTGCCTCCCACAACACTTGGGGATTATGGGAGTACAATTCAAGATGAGATTTGGGTGGGGACACAGCTAAACCATATCATTCTGCTCATGGCTCCTGACAAATCTCATGTCTGCAGATTTCAAAACCAATCATGCCTTCTCAATGTCCCCCAAAGTCTTAACTCATTGCAGCATTAACTCAAAAGTCCACAATCCAAAGTCTCATCTGGGACAAGGTAAGTCCCTTCCAACTGTGAGCCTGTAAAATCAAAAGAAAGTCAGTTACTTTCTAGGTACACTGGGGATACAGGCAATGGATAAACACAACCATTCCAAATGGGAGAAACTGGCCATAACAAAGGGGCTACACAGGCCCCATGCAAGTCCAAAATCTAGTGCAGCAGTCAAATCTTAAAGCTCCAAAATGATCTCCTTTGACTCCATGTTTCACCACCAGGTCAAGCTGATGCAAGAGGTAGGTTCCCATGGTCTTGGGCAGCTCTGCCCCTGTGGCTTTGAAAGGTACTGTCTCCCTCCCAGCTGCTTTCACGGGCTGGTGTTGAGTGTCTGCAGCTTTTCCAGATGTGCAGTTCAAGCTGTCAGTAGATCTATCATTCTAGGGTCTGGAGGAGGGTGGCCCTCTTCTCAGAGCTTCACTAGGTGGTGCCCCAGAAGGGACTCTGTGTGGGGGCACCAACCCCACATTTTCCTTCTGCACTGCCCTAGCAGAGTTTCTACGTGAGGGCCCCACCCCTGCAGCAAACTTCTGCCTGGGCATCCAGTTGGTTCCATACATCTTCTGAAATCTAGGCAGAAGTTCCCAAACTGCAATTCCTGACTTCTATGCACTCTCAGGCTCAACACCATGTGGAAGCTTCCAAGGCTTGGGGCTTGCACTCTCTGAAGCCACATCCAAAGCTCTACATTCATCCCTTTTAGCCACATCTGGAGTGGCTGGGAGGCAGGGAACCAAGCCACTAGGCTGCATACTGCATGGGGACCCTGGGCCTGGCCCACAAAACCATTATTTCTTCCTATGCCTCTGGGCCTGTGATGAGACAGACTGATGTTAAGACCTCTGACATATCTTCCCTGGAGATATTTTCTGATTGTCTGGAGATTAACATTCAGCTCCTCATTACATATGTAAACTTCTTCAGCTAGCTTGAATTTCTCCCCAGAAAATGGGATTTTCTTTTCTATCAAATTATCAGGCTGCAAATTTTCTGAATTTTTGTGCTCTGCTTCCCATATAAAACTGAATGCCTTTAGCAGCAACCAAGTCGCACCTTGAATGCTTTGCCTCTTAGAAATTTCTTCTGCCAGATACCCTAAATCATCTCTCTCAAGTTCAAAGTTCCACAAATCCCTAGGGCAGGTGCAAAATGCCACCAGTCTTTTTGCTCAAACATAACAAGAGTTACCTTTGCTCCTGTTCCCAACAAGTTCCTCATCTCCATCTGAGACCACCTGAGCCTGGATTTCACTGTCCATATCATTATCAGCATTTTAGCCAAACCCATTCAACAAGTCTCTAGGGAGTTCCAAACTTTCTCACATCTTTCTATCTTCTTCTGTGTTCTCCAGACTGTTCCAATCCCTGCCTGTTACCCAGTTCCAAAGTCACTTACACATTTGTAGGTATCTTTAGAGTAGCACCTCACTCTACTGGTACCAATTTACTGTTTTAGCCCATTTTCATGCTGCTGATAAAGACATACATGAGACTGGGCAATTTACAAAATAAAGAGGTTGAATGGACTCACAGTTCCACATGGCTGGGGAGGCCTCACACTCATGGTGGAAGATGAAAGCCAAGATTCACATGGCAGTAGATAAGAGAAGAGAGCTTGTGCCAGTAAACTCCCCTTTATAAAACCATCAGATCTTGTGAGACTCATTCACTATCATGAGAACAGCATGGGAAAAACCCCCATAATTCAATTATCTCCCACTTGGTCCCACCTACAACATGTGGGAATTATTGTAGTACAATTCAAGATGACATTTGGGTGCAGACACAGGGCCAAACCATATCAAATCCCAAAAAAACTCTGTTGCTTATCAGGATTGAGGTGGACACACACATACACATATATACATAATTGTTTGAATTGGGCAAGATTGAAATGAGGGTGGCAAAGACTGACCTGGTTACTGGAAGAATAACTTTTTCCAATAATGGGGAGAGTGCTAAATTGGATTTGTTTGTGTATCCAACTCCCATGACTATGAAATGTGAGTAGACAATTGGGATGAAGTTTTGATGAAAGTCAGGCCTTCCTTCAAATAACAGGCCTACTGGTTTATTCGCCAGTAATATGGAGTTTTTTCATGAAAAAATTAAATGAAACTAATAAAGTATATAAAAATTATATGCAAGTTCTCAGAATAGTGCCTATATGTAATTGCTCACTTTAGTGTTGTACTTTTATCATTATTCTAGTTCAAAATTGATGCTTGACTAGATCTTGATTTTTTTTTTTTTTTGCATTCAGTTCCCTTGAGTGTTTCAGTTAGTTGAAATTTCTCAGTCTCTGATATACAGGTCATTTACATCATTGATCTATATTGTCAGAAATTTTTGTATTCTTTAGTGACTTCTTAAAGCTTTATTTGCAAGTTTGGTTAGAGTACATGAAAGTTCATAAACTATCATCTTACCAGGAAGTTAAATTTTATTAATTTAGTTTTTTATTATAAAGTTATACATGGAAATGTAAGAATTCTGAGACAGTGAAGAAGTTAAAAATTAAATGAATAATTCACACCTTCACCACTAGAAAGTAACCCTAAGAACAATTCAATTCATTTTTACCATTCTCTATTACAGATATAATTTATATAATGAAGTAACATGTAGTATTTTGTAAAATACTTTTTCCACTCAACTTTATGCTGAACATTTATTTTTGTTATGAAGAAAAGTTCAGGTTTCTATTAAATGTTAAGATGCTTTAATTTCTCAGGATGTTGAGATCACAATGGATCTAATGGATACATCAAAAAAGAAATAAGAAACTTCATTCTTCTTTCTGCTCTTGACTGTCCATCTTCCAGATCTTCTTTACCTTGTTTAAATTTTCCTTAAGGTTGATCAACTGCTAACACATGATATAATATACATACTATGTTTGCTGTTTATGGTTTATGTCTCTCTTTTAAAACATAAGCTTACATTGGAATATTTGATTTTTTCATTGATATATCTTGACTCACAGAAACAATGCTGACACTGAATAGACATTCAATGAACTTTGTTGAATAATTTAATGAATGGGTGATTTCAAACAATAGTAACCATACCATATTTCAGTTACTTAAGCAAGAAACTGGAAATCTATTGAGATGTTGGAATAGATGGGATACCAGCTAACTAAGTGTGGGAAAAGACAGACAGCAAGGCGGTTTCTGCAGGCAAGAGGGACAATGCAGAAAATACAGTATCTCAAAGTGAAGATAGTCTGCTTTGGACTCTGCAGCCACTAATCTTGTTGCCCTAAAGTTGTAATGGTTTGTTTTCAACCTCAAAGTAGCTCTTGCATTGTTGGCTAAAGAGTCAGAATTCTGTTAAAGATTGTTAGGTTGGTGTCTTAGTTTGTTTTGTGTTGCTGTATAAAAGTTATGTTGATAATTTTTATTTGAAGCTGGGTAATTTATAACTTATGATATTATATATATATACTATATATATTTACTAAGAAAAGAGGTTTATTTAGCTCACTGTTCTCCTGCCTAGAAGTTTCAAGATTTGGCATAGGTGTGGGCCTCAGGCTGTTTCCACTCATGGTGGAAGGCAAAGCCATCCATCAAGTGAAGAGATTACATGGTGAAAGAGAGACTGGAAAGATGTGCTAAGCTATTTTTCAAAAATAGCTCTCACGGAAACCAACAGTAATAACTCACTCATACTCCCTGTTCCCCATCCCAGGGCTGGCATCAATCTGTTTATAAGAAATCCACTCCCATGACTCAAACACCTTCTATTAGGCCCTACTGCCAATGCTGGGGATCGAATTTCAACATGATGTTTGGGGGGCAAACATCCAGTTACTCAAATTGGATACACTCAATTCCATTGCCTAAAATCTGATTATATAAGTGGAAAGGAGAGGTAAAAACTTGATTTCCTTGGCTTCCAATGTAGAGGCAGTCACCACAAATTGCCCTTAAGGATAAAAATCTGCAGGAGTATGTTCATTCCACTAAAAAAAGTAACATGAAAAAGGGGCCAAATCCTGGGAAAAGCAAAATAATATAAAATCCAAAGTAATATCTACATGTTCATTATAACTATTCACCATTGAAATATAAGATTTAAAAGCTGTTTTTGAATATACATTTTAAGAGACTTAATCTTTTCAACAGTAATTTCATTTCTTCCTTTCCAATTTGAATGCTTTTTTGCCTAATTACTCTGGCAAGGACATGCAGCACTTGCTGAGTAAATGTGGCAAGAGTGGGCAACCTTGTCATCTTTCTCGTCTTAGATGAAGAGTGTTTATTTTTTCACTGTTGTGCATGATGTTACTGGTGGGCTTGTCATACATGACATTTATTATCTGGAGGTTAATTCTATACCTTGTTTGTTGAGTTTTTATTATGAAATAGTGCTAAATTTTGTCCATTGTTTTTTTGTACATCAATTGAGATGATTACGTGATTTTTATGCTTCATTCTGTTAATGTGGTGTATCATATTAATTGGCTTCCATATGCTGAATAATCCTTACACCCCAGGAATAACTCCCACTTAGTTATGTTAGATGGTCTTTTTAATTTGATGTTAAATTTGTTTAGTTAGTGTTTTGTTGAGGGTTTTTGTATCTGTGTTTATCAGGGATATTGGCCTGTAGTTTTCTTTTCTTGCAGTGTCTTTGGCTTTGGTATCAGGGTAATGCTGGGCACATAAAATAACTTTGGAAATATTCCCTCTTCTTCAATTTTTTGGAAGCGTTAATTGACATTAATTTTTTCTTAAATATTTGGTAGAATTTACCAGTGATACCATCTGATTCTGGACTTTACATTGTTAGGACACTGTAATAAATGTAAATTAATCATATATGTATTGTTTCCAATTAAATATTTTTACTGATTGTGTGTTTGTTCAAATTTTCTATTTCTTCATGATTCCGTCATTGTAGATTAAGTTTCAAGGAATGAATCTATGTCTCCTAGGTTTCTCAATTTGTTGGTGAATAATCATTCACAGTAGTTTCTATAATACTTTTTATTTATGTACATTAGTTTTAAAGTCTACTCTTTTATTTCTAAGTATATTTATTTAAGCATTTTCTTCATAGTATAGTTTATGTTTGTTAATTTTGTTTATCATTTTAAAAAACCAACGTTAGTTTTGTCAATTTTTAAAATTGTTTTTCTACCCTCTATTTTTTTTCTGCTCCAATCTTTATTATTTCCTTTCTTCTGCTAAGTTTGGGCTGAATTGGTTTTTCTTTTGCTAGTTTCTTGGGGTATAAAAGTAGATTTGAAAATGACATGACATTACATGTAGAAATTCCTAAAGACTCCACAAGAAAATTCTTAGAATTAGTAAGCCAGTTCAGTAAAGCTGTAGAATAAATTATCAACATATATCTGGCATTTGAATAAATACCCAGTAGGAATAAGAAGTACCCAGTAGTATTACAGCTCATGTCTATAATCTCAGAGCTTTGGGAGGCCAGAGCAGAAGTATTGCTCGAAGCCAGGGGTTCAAAACCAACTGGGGCAACATAATGGGACCCAGTTTCTACTAAAAATAAAAATAAATCAACTGGGTGCAGTGGCGCATACCTATAATCCCAGCTTCTTGGGAGGCTGAGGCTGGAAGATTGCTTCAGCTCAGGAGTTCGAGGCTGGAGTGTGCTAGGATCATGCCACTCCACTCCAACTTGGATGTCAGACAGACACCTTGTATCAAAAAAGAAAAATTATCAACATAAATCACAACTTGAAAAAATATTGTTAAAATTATCATACTTCTCAAAGTGATCTCCAGTTGTAATGTAATTCCTATCACTATAACAATGACATATTTACAGAAATAGAAAAAATATCCTAAAATTTTTATTGAACCACAAAATAACCCAAATAGCCAAAGTAATCCTGAGCAAAAGGTGAAGGCATTGCATTACCTGACTTCAAATTATACTATAAATCTATAGTAACCAAAATGGGACAGTACTGACATAATAACAGACACATATAACAATGCAACAGAATAGAAAATCCCAAAGTAAATCCAGATATTTATAGTCAACTCATTTTTAATAAAAGTCCCAAGAATATAAATTGGGAAAATGATAGCCTCTTCAATAAATGATGCTGAAAAAACTAGGTATCTGTAGGCAGAAAAATGAAACCAGAAGCCCTTCTAGTACCATATACAAAAATCGAATCACAATGGATTAAAGACTTAAATCTAAGACCTGACACTATGATACTACTAGAAGAAAACTCTGGGGAAACTCTCCAGGACATTTTGTCTGTGCAAATATTTATTGAGTAAGATCACAAAAGAAAGCATAGGCAACCAAAGCAAAAATGGATAAGTGGGATCACATCAAGGTAAAAAGCTTCTACACACCAAAGGAAACAACTGAAAAAGTGAAGAGATAACCTACGGAATGGGAGGAAATATTTGCAAACTATTTATTCAACAGGGATTTTAATACCCTGACTAGACGAGGAACTCAACAGAAAAAAAAAATGGGATTAAAAAATGGGCAAAGGCTCTAAATAAACATTTCTCTAAAGAAGGTACAAAATGGCGAAATATATGGAAAAAAATGCTCGCACCACTAATCATCAGAGAAATGCAGATCAAAAGAACAGTGAGACATCATTTCACTGCAGTTAGAATGGCTTTCATCAAAAACAAAACAAAACAAAATCAAACAAAAAGAAGTGCTGGCGAGTATGCAGAGAAAAAGGGAATTCTTATTTATGGTCAGTATGAAGGTTAAATTGGTACTGCCATTATGGAAAACAGTTTAGAAGTTTATCAAAGAACCTAAAATAGAACTATGATATGATCCAGCAATCTCACTACTGGGTATTTATTCAAAGGGAAGAAAGTCAGTATATCAAAAGATACCTGCACCCCCATAATTATTGCAGCACTATTCATGATAGCCAGGATATTAACCTAAATATTCATCACTAGATGAATGGATTTTTTTAATGTGGCATATATATACAATGGCATACTATCCAGCCATAAAAATAATGCAATTCTGTCATTCACAGCAACATAGATGAAACTGGAGGGACATTATGTTAACTGAAATAAGTCAAGCACAGAAACATAAATAGCAGAATGTCTCACCCATATGTGGGAGCTAAAAAAATTGAGCTCATAAAAGTAGATAATAGAATTGTAATTGTTAGAGTCTGGGAAGGAAAGAGGGGTGGGGGAATAGGGAGAGGTTGGTTAACGCATAGGAGGAATAAGTTTTAGTATTCTATAGCACTGTTAGGTGACTACAATTGACAATAATTTATGGTATATTTTCAAATAGCTAGAAGAGAGGGTTTTTAATGTTCCCAACAATAATAAATAATATAAATATTTGAGATGATGGATATGCCAATTACTCTGATTTGATCATTACACATTATATACTTGTATGAAAATATAATTATTACATGTCAATTAAAAATTAATTTAATTTTAAAAATCAACACACAAAAATCAGATCTGTTTGTGTACACTAACAATGAAGTATCCAAAAAAGAAATAAAACAATTTTATCTTCCATAAAAAAAGATTTAAATACTTAGGAACAAACTTCACCAAGGAAGTGAAGGACTTCATCACTGAAAACTTCTTAAAAAAAAAAATCAATGAAAGAAATTAAAGATATAAATTAATGGAAAGACATTTTGTGTTCATAGTTGGAAGATCTAATATTGATGAGATGTACACACTACCTAAAATTATCTGTAGATTCAATGCTATTCCCATCAACATCCCAAATGACTTTTTTTTTACAGAAACAGAAAGAATTTTAAAATTTATAAGGGACCACAAAAAAATATCAAAATAGCTAGAACAATCTTGATAAAGAAGAGCAGAGTTGGAGAAATTATAGTTCTTTATTCAAAATATATTACAAGGCTATAGGAATTAAAACAGTATGGTACTGGCATAAACCTAGACACATATAACAGTGAACAGAACAGAAAGCCTAGAAATAAACTCACACATATGCGGTCAATTGATCTTTGACAAGAGTGTCAATAGCATACATTTAGGAAAGGACAGTTTTTATTTAAATATTGGGAAACTGGATGTCTACATGCAAAAGAATGAAATTGGACTCTATCTTACATCATACAAAAATCTTAGCTCAAAATGGATTAAAGGCTTAAAAAAGTAATACTTCAAATTAAGACTATTAGAAGAAAATATAAAAGCCTCTGGACATTTGGCAATAACGTGTTGGATATGACACTGAAAACACAGGTAGCAAAACCAAAAATAGGTGTCAGACCATATAAAACTAAAGCCTTCTGCACAACAAAGAAACATTCAACAGGATGAAAATGCAACCCACATAATGAGAGAAAGTATTTGCAAATCATATATTTGATAAGGGGTATTCAAAATATGTAAGGAGCTCCTACAACTCAATAGCAAAAAATAAAAATACAAACTAAAAATAGCAATAACCCAATCTTAAAAATGGGGAAAGGACTTCAATAGACATTTCTCCAAAGAATATTTACAAATAGCCAACTGGTATACCAAAAAAGTGCATAATGTCACTAATCATTAGGAAATGTGAATCAAAGCTATAAAAGGATATTGCCTTACTCCTGTTAGGAGGGCCGTTAAAAAAAAAAAAGAAACAAGATAACAAGTGTTGGTGAGGCTGTGAAGAAATTGTAACACTTACTTGTACACTATTGGCAGGAATGTAAAATGATGCAGCTGCTATGGAAAACAATATGGAGGTTCCCCCAAAAATTGAAAATAGAACTACCATATGAACCATCAATCCCACCTGTACATATGTAATATAAGTGAAATCAGGATCTTGAAGAACTAGCTCCATTCCATGTTAATTGCAGATTTATTAACAATAACTAAAATATGGAAACAACCCAAATGTTTATCAATGGATGAATAAAATAATTGTGACATAATCATACAATGGAATATTATTCAGCCTTAAAATGTAATGTTTTATTTATTGTATTGATCATTGCTTTCCCTAATATGTTAATCTACTCTAAGAAGGAAGTTCACATTGCTATTATATGTATTCAATTCAATGAAATTCAAGTATTTATGATGATATCTATTTGAATATGAAGCATATAACTTTGTAACATCAATACTTATAGCTTTTAATGAAGGTGATCTTGGAGTCTAGGACACTGTATGTAGTATGACCAATTAAATTAGATTATACGTGTCTGTGTGTGTGTGCGTGTGTATTTTTAATGTGTGAGGTTCCTTTTTTAAAAAAAATATAGACTTTTTTCTTTGGCTTTTTTTATCACTTTTTTCAAATTGTTTTTGAAATATAATCTAATCCTATTTTGGTATCATAAATTTATAATTCATATATATCCATGAATATATTACATAGATATATACAAATATATATATGTTGTTTCCTTGGCACATGTCAAAATATATGTTTTTCTCTCCCAAATGTGTATATACACACATTTTGGAAATAAGTGTATTTATAACTACAAATAATACATAATGTATATGAAAAGTTTTATTTAAAAAAATATATTTATTTCTAAAGATCAGTAGGGTAGGTACAGCACCATTTTAATGTTATTCCCTTTGAAAAATTATTTAAAGAGCCCTGAAAATAATCCTCTCAGTTCTCTTAAAAAAACCATTTCATTATCTTATTTTGTAACCAAAATGCATGTTTGTAAAAATTTAATGCAGATAATGAAGCATAGCATTATACCCTGTCAATGAGGACACTAATCATGTGCAAAAACATAAAATGAAAGGACTGCAGTTTAATGAACTACACAAAAATAACAGTCTTGTCATTGCACTTAGCCTGGTTTCCCAGGGAAATAAGAACTATGAAACTATCTAGTGCTCTCATACTTTTGATAGAAAATAAAAGTTAAATGATAATTATAACTATTAGGCTATCAGTCATACTGTCAGTCTCTATAATGTTAATAAATTTGGCCTTTGCAGCCAATTTCAGCAAAGTTTACAATGATCTGAGTCTTGATGCTGGGTAAGAATAAAAAACATCAAGAAAATAGAAGCAAATTTAATACTGAGATGTATAAAGTGCAAGTGACAAGAAAATGTCAGGAACTTAGCATTTGTTCTTATTTTATTTTAAGTATAGATGTCAAATTTTGTAACAAATTTTATGCATGCCCTTGTTTTGAAGGGTATATGGGCCTTTATAAGATGCATATGGAAAAGAACTTTAATAAAATACATTACCCTTCAACATATCATTTGTTTCCCTATTGAAATACACCCAGCAGGTTCATAGAAACTGCTTGAGTAATAAATGTTTTCCAGTATCTCTACTGGAGACCCCTATGTCTTCTTGCCTTATCAGAAATTCTCCTGAAATTATTGGCTATAGACATCATTCTTTCTCCTATTCATTTATTGTTTCCTTGGCCCACATCAAAACCATTCCCTGTCATGAATTTTCAACTAAGTACATGCCATCAAATAATACCTTTTCATATCTTTATTGTGAGAAACCATATTCATTACCAATTTTTAGCATAAGTAGATTAATTTTAAGACTGGCTTGGATTTTTCATCTTCAGAAACTTCTGGTAAGACGACTCCTATCATCTTGTTAGTATGCTAACAATTACCATGATGAAAATCTAAAACTATCAGCTTTAAAGTTTTTCATTCTCATCATTCTCTATGCTTTTAATATAATTATACGTATGTCTGTAAGAGTGAACCTACAAATTGCATTTTCATGACGGTATAAGAAAGACTTGTCCAAAAACCTTGAATTCAGAAAGCGTGGTCTTGCCTAACAGAAGCATATATATTCTTCTTATCTCTAAGAGTTTGTATCACAATTGCAGGACTAGCATATACTGAGATTTTGCTTGTGAAAATTACTTGTGAAAAGTAATTATTTTAACCTTGGAAATTATTTCAATTCTTATTAAAATAGCCAAATGACAATTTTTAAAATGAAACATTATATTCTGAGATATGTGTCTCCATTCTGCAATAAGGTAATATTTATCTTATCTCTATTTTGGAAATAATAGTTAATGTGCTTTTGCTTTATGTATTTTTATTTTTTAAAGCAATTTAAAGCAATATTCAAGAGCTGAGCCTGGAGAATGTGGCATTTGTGTGACATGGTTCTCTTTGTTATTTTGGGACCTTTATATTTGCTCTAACCACTCCAATTGACTGTTCTCGTGATATTTACCTTTCATTTTTATTTCTCTGATTAAATTCCACCTCCCTAGAGAGTCTTCCTCTGAATGTTTCTGCTTAATTATTATCTATCACAGCACAGTTCATGTCATTCATCTTGCTATTACAGTTTGCCTGCGATTTCATAAGTCTGCATTACTCATTAGAATATGCAGATACATGAAAAAGATCTGGCCTCTTGGAACCTAGATCGATCCTGTCAAAGCACTGTATCAATATGTTGAGGGTCATTGCAGATCAATGATACCTTCCAGCACATGAAGAACATTCATTCACACATTTACTTAATAATATTTATACAGGTCTCACTTTGCCCAAAAACCAACTGCGCTATGGCCATGGCACACAATGTAGACAGGGTGACACATGGTTTTTGAGGGGTAAAAATGAGAAGCCAACAGGCAATTTCACTAGAGTGTGACATGTGCTATGAGAGGGCAGGTATAACACAAAGTGCAATGGGAGCACATATAGAGGGCCAGGAAAAGCTTCCTGGAGGAAGAGACCTGCAAGTTGAGGTGAGAAATATGGTAGCATTTATCTAGGTAATAAGCAAGAAGAGAGCTTTCTAAGTAGAGGGAAGTACATTTCCATAAACCTAGATAAAATTGACATTAAGTTGTATTTAGGAAATTCACAGTCAAGTATAACCATGGCCCTAGTCACAGTTATACTTGAATATGAAGTTGAATTTGAGGTTGCAAGACAAAAGATAAATTGTAAAGGCACCCCAACATCCAATCATGAAAGGTCCCATTAATCAAGTGGCATATGACATAAGGAGTGGAGTTGTTGTGTCTTTTATTGTCACCTACAAAAATTGTATGGGAATATTACAAAATGGATAAAGAAAATGTGGTACATACACACCATGGAATACAATGCAGCCATAAAAAAGACAAGATTGTGTCCTTTGCAGGGACAATGGATGGAGCTATAGGCCATTATCCTTAGCAAACTAACACAGGAACAGAAAACCAAATACCACCTGCTCTCACTTATAGATGAAGCTAAATGATGAGAACATATGGACATATGGAGGGGAATAACACACACTGGGGCCTATTAGAGGGTGGGGGGTGGGAGGTTGGAGAGGATCAGGAAAAATAACTAATGGGTACTAGGCTTAATACCTGGGTGGTGAAATATCTGTACAATGAAACCCTGTGACACAATTTTACCTGTGGAACAAACCTGCACTTGTACCCCTGAACTTAAAAGTTAAAAAAAGAAAACGAAAGCTGACTTAGATGTTTTAGACCAAATCATTCAATTTAAAGACTATATCCTGAGAGAGAAAGCTGGATTTCTCATTCTGTTTCTCAGATACATACGTTTTACTGCTAGCTTTACAAAGAAAAGCTGAGAGCATCTCCGGATCTTAAGACCTAACATGTGAGAAGAGCAAGAAGGAGTTTCGGTATATTTCTTCAGGATTATGTAAAATGAGCTTTCTAAATTTTCTGTAACCTCCTATACATGATGAATAAAGGTCATTCCTACAAGATGTTTCCTGATGTAGTTTAATGCAAGTTCACACACTAGCTGCTATATTTTTTCACAATCCTAACCCATTCATTTCTATCCTTTCTCATGTGTAGTTCTTGGCACAGAAGTTCGTTAACATTTGACTAGCATCTAGGTGTAAGCCATTTTACAACTTATATATAGTTTGAAAATGCTACTAGCTTCTGAAACCACCTTCTGATTTGTACAATGAATATGCTCTTTGGTCGACATCCACACCTAGTACAGGGATTGAGCTAGCATCAGAAGCCAGATTTCCTGAAGCTCAGTACAGTGTTCCTTCCTTATGCTATAATATCTTTCTCAGCAGCTGGATAATGTATGGGGGATGAGATAATAACTGTTACATTTATTTTTCTTTATGTAAAAAGGAGATAGGGAAATTAAAGTAACTTTTATAAGCTTCAGTACAATTATCATTTTGGTTGTGATGATAGTAAATTGAGATTAAAATATTGCTTCATCTATCCTGGGATATATACAATTGTCTTTGAAAAATATGACAATCCATGGATTTGGTTAACATACTTTTGTGATATTCAAAGAGTTACATGATAAAACTACATCTGAAATGAAGCAATTTAAAGTAGAAATAAGATCAATGTGTTTATTTTCAATAAACATCCTTGTTATCTAAAATTGTTCACACAGTAAAAGCAGAGCCGATTTGTTTGGAATATAGATTCTAATGAACTGTTAGTTCTAAACTGTTAGTTTAGTTTGACATGTTTAGCCTTGGTATTAGAGCAAAAAAAAAAAAAAGGCGTGCTTTCTTTCTTTGCTTTAGTATGATTTATTTTCAACTCCTCTTTGTTTATTTCAATTTTATATAACAGTAACAGTGTTCACTCTTTTTGCTATATTTTATTTCAGAAACAATGGTTTTGCTAATTTAATGTTTAAAATAAAAGGACTAATAGGTATGTATTTATCTACTATATAAATTATAAAAGAATACTTTAAATCACAGATACGCAGGTACAGAGAATACAAGGTGATCTTTTTAATCTGTGCATAAATCAAATAGGAAAATAGCCCACTGAAACACATTGGGATTTTTTTGAGGAAAATGCAGCCACCACATAAATGATGTTAGAGAAGCAGGGATCATGATTGGGCTTTCTTAATTGGTTAATATGAAACTTTGAATCATCTCCAGGTCTTGTTACCTTTCTTTGATGTTGCCTTTTATTAATTATGTGGGAATCCTTAGGGAATTAAATTACTCTTTCATGTGCTGTTAGACTGTTTACAACAAAACATTTTCAAATTATTAATTCTCAATGTTTTTAAAAAATTTAAAAAATTAATAGCCTTATGTATAAGCAATATTGCCTAATTTTTTTGAGACAGGGTCTTATTCTGCCACCCAGGCTGGATGCAGTGACACAATCATAGCTCACTGTAACCTAAACGTCTAGGCTCAAGTGTTGCTCCCATCCCAGCCTTCCAAGTAGCCAGGAGTACAAGCACATACCACTGTGCCTGGCTATGTTTTTTTTTTTTTAGTTTTTGTAGAGATAAGGTCTTGCTTTGTTGCCCAGATCTTAAACTCCTGGGCTCAAGAAATCCTCCTGACTCAGCCTCCAAAGTGCTGGGGTTATAGGCATGAGCCACCATGCCCAGCCCAGTGTTTTAACTTAATATATAACATCATTGGTTTTTAAGGCACAACATGATTTTATATATCACCAAGAAAGAGTATAATTGTAAGACCTGCTGATTGTTACATGCATCTCAATTTTACATATATTAAAATGTGAAAAAGGTGTTTTTAGGATTGATGACATAGGATATCTGTTTGGTTAATTCAAATAAATAACAAAAGAGACATTTCTTCAGACTGTTTTGCAGTGATAATTTTGGAATGCTGAAAATAGTCTCCAGTAAGTATATAAGATTGCAGCCAAGAGGCATGTCATCATTTGTTTGGTGGGATAGAAGGAGCAAAACATACACAATGCACTGCATTTTCTATTCTTTAGAGTACTAAACTCTTAAAGGCTGAAATAATGTTCCTTTCATAGTCACATCAGCCTTGTACTGTCTCACAAAGCCTTTTGTTATTGCACATTAAGGAAAAAAGAATTTATAATCATTCATAAATATGGCAAAAGGAATTGCATTATAGCTGTCAGGAATACAGACACACTTTAGAAAAAAATAATCTGAACTCTACAATCTCTGCGTTAGTCAGATTAGATGATTTTTTTTTTTTTTTACTGTGATAACATCCCACCAAAGCTCAATGGCTTAGCACATCAAAACTTAGTTCCTTGATTACCTAAAGTCCAATGAAACTTTTGGGGTTCTACAAGGTAGTTCTTATCAACATAAAATGATTAAACATACAGGTTTTCTTCATATTTTGTAGTGCAAGTTCAATCTGTGGCCTCTGGGATTACAGAAATGACACAGAGCTGACAAGCCACATTGGGGCATCAATCCTCTCCATCTACTGTAGCCAGACTATTTATGTGACTCTTGACTAACTACAAGGGCAACTGGGAAATGTTGTGTAGCTCATGGATATTTAGTAATCACTAAATTTTCAGAATATTTCTGTAAAACTCTTTCCTCTAGCATATGCCTATTAGGAATGTTTTTACAAAACGTTGCTTTAATTCTAACAATAATGAAATTGAAAGTGAGATGTTCTCTGTAATCATGGGAAAAAAAATTCCCTCGGGTCTCTGGTAAAGTGAACCATTTGCTCCCACCATCTTGCTCAATTTAAACCGAGGTCACACTTCTATTGTAAGTATTAGGCAGAATAACATATATTTATTTACATTTTGGTTTTCTCCTGCGAAGACTATGTTCAATTTGAGACCAGGATAGCTAGCTATAGTGTTGCCACAGCATTTGTGTTGCCTCCAGGAACGCTGTGTGCTGCAATGGACTCAGTATCATATGACAATGTATTTAATACGTGTCTATTCATAACTCTGTCACATGTCTAGCTTTCTTTTTGTTGTTTTACTTTTTTAGAAAAATTAAATTTCAGTTCTCTTCATTCTTTGAATTTATATAAATGTATCCCAAGTTGAAATAATTTTATTAAAGGGATTAGACATTAAAAATTATTATTTATATGTACCTGAACAAAATATGAGAAAATAATTGGTTGGCCAAATTCATCATAAAAGCAAGTAGCTATAATTAAGAAAATTGCAATTGTGTGGAAATACAGAGATTTGAGAGTTCAGTATTGATAAAGTTGTGTGAACTTGAAAGGCTAGCATACATTTTCTGGTTCTCAGTTTTTAATCACTTTTCAGTTCAAATATCACAAGATTTTTCAGGTCTTCTATTATAGATAATATAGGTGTTTTGTCTGTAAGTGAGACCCACTGGTATTTAATGTGATTAATATCAATAAATAGATTGAGCACAATTATAATATATACTCAGATGAAATAAATGTGATCCTAATCTTCCATATAACAAAATAAATTGACTGTTATTTTGTATCATTTATTATAGACTTTGTATTGTCTATTGTGGACACATCAAAAATTCTGTTTAAGAAAAAAGAGGTTTCAATGTTTTATAGATATATTTTATAGAAATATCTCAAATATCTTATATACATATGTTTAATGTTGTATGATTTATCACAAATTTGATACTTAAGAACATTAAGTGATTTGTCTTTGAATTGTTGACTGAATCAGAGTTTCTCTTACTGAATCAGTACAACAGCGGTAGCCAAATCTAAGTAATGGCATGTCCTTTGAATTCAAAACAAAAGCAATACCCTCAAAATTTTAAGCTGCATTTTTAAAGTTTTGCTTTATTTAATTGTACATATAGTATAACATTATTCATGAATAACAATCAAAACAAACATTTCTAAAGTATTCGTATGAGTCAGGCACCATTCATTTATCTGCCAATATTAGCTCAATCTTCACAGCAACTCTGTAATATGGCAGGGTTTTATTATCCCTGTTTCACAGTTGAGGAAACTAACGCTGGGAAAATATTGAGACTATCACTCAACATCTGGGTCTTCATAATGTGAGCTTTTAAAAATTGTTTGCATAAGATCTTTAGAGTGAAAATAGGTTGGTGTTTGGGTTTTCAGCCTCTTTCTGGACTATAGAGTTCTTTCCAGGCTACCTTGTAGAAATTTGAGAGTTCAGCATTACTTTCCAATGAGGCCCAAAGATTCGGGAGCTTAGAGTTTTGACTAGACCATTGATGGAGCCATCACAAATGTTTAACCCAACCTTGATCCCAGAGTCTTCACAAATGCTCACTGAAAAAAATTCCCAGGACAATTTAGACCTCTCATAACTTCTGCTTTGAAATGTTAATAAAGAATCTTCTCAACTTGACTCTCAACTCTGGTACCAAATCCCGTACCTCTCTACCAGAAAGTTTACCCAAACAACAGGAGGGAAGAGAAAAGATATTTCAGAACACCAGAGATCACTTGCTTTACAGGAGGACAGGAGTAATGACATTGTTATCTGTAGGGAAACAAAGGATGGTACCTGAGATATCCATTACTCAAGAGATTTTCTTGATTTGATAGAAAACTAACACACACTGAGCTTAAGGGTGTTAAGAATGAATGAAGAAGTAGACCATTTAAATGTGGCTGAAGTTTCTGTCTTTATCACCATGAGATTCTTTTGAGAATTCTAATATAGGGAATTACGGCAAGTCAATTTAACCATAAATCCTATTCTTGTACATTTCTTTCTTGCTGGTAATTTTATTCAGCAGGTCGAGAAAGCAGCTGTATGATAGGAGAGACTGTATACTCATAATTTTAATAACCTATGATGAGTGATGTCTTTTTCTTATAGCATCTTTTCCTTCTTAATACCGATAACTTATATGGGTTCTGTGTAGTTTGAATGTATTTTACTAACTTCAATACACTTTAGCTCAACTTTTTGATTTGACCCAAAGGAGTACCAATAGGTCTCATGTACTTCCATGTGCTTTAGAAGGCGGGCCCAACACCAAGAATTTGAAGCAGGCTGGGCAGGGTGGATCAGGCCTTTAATTGCAGCACTTTGGGAGGCCAAGTTGAGAGAATTTTTTGAGCTCAGGAGTTCAAGACCAGCCTGGGCAAATAGTAAGACCTTGTCTCTACTCAAAAGAATTACAAAAAATATCAGCTAGGCATGGTGGCATGTTCCTGTAGTCCCAGCTACTTGGGATGCTGAGGCAGGATCGTTTGGGTCCGGGAGGTTGAGGTTGCAGTGAGCTGTGATCATACCACTTCAGTCCAACCTGGGTGACAGAGTGAGACCTGTCTCAAAAAAACAAGACAACAGAACAGGCATGGTAGTTCATGCCTGTAATCCCAGCACCTTGGGAGGCTGGGGTGGGTGGATCACTTGAGGCCAGGAGTTGGAGAGCAGCCTGGCCAACATGGTAAAACCCGGTCTCTACTAAAAATGAAAGAATTAGCCAGGCGTGGTGGCATGTGCCTGTAGTCCCAGCTACTCAGGAAACTGAGGTGTGAAAATAGCTTAAACCCGGGAGGCAGAGGTTGCAGTGAGCTGAGATCTCACCACTGCACTCTAGCCTGGGTGACAGAGCGAGACTCCTCAAAAACACAAACAGAAACAAAAACAAAACAAAACAAAAATGAAGGAAAGTAACCTGTGGGGAAATAATATAAATAAAACATTGGGTAGTCTGACAAGAGCATAATAATTAATTAGATTTTCTGATTTTCAAAATTTGAATTGCAATAAAAGAAAATTCTGATGTGCTATATTTTAAATTTTCAGTCACAAATAAATGTGCAAAATAGTAAAATTGACATATTTGTTTACCTTTAAAAACAGTGAAGACAAAAGAGTTCTGATAAAACATTCAGGTAATAAAATCTGCTTATAATTTTGACCATATAATTCACTAGTAATCAATTTAATATATAACACATAATAGTAGAAGGAAATAAGAAATATAGGCAAAAAAGAGAAGGCAGGAAGAAAAACAATATCAGAATGAAAAGGAGAAACAAGCCACATGAATGCAAGGGACCATCACAGATACACTGCAGAGTAAATTGTGCATACGTATATACTTTTATATAAATTTATATTAAAATTATACATCAATTATTGATAACAATTATAGTAGAAAACACAATGTGACTATATATGTTCAATGATAGAAGTTACCCTTTCATTATGAAATAGGTTAAAAATAGAAAATAAACATAGTTTAAAATAAGGATGGAATACAACTATCATAAAACACTAATCAAAATAAGCTGGAAGACACTATCAATGTTAGGAACAGGACAGTTCAGACAAGAAATATTTCCATGGAAAAACAGAACATTACATAACCATAGAGGTTGATACACCATAAAGACATAGTAATCCTTAATATGTATTTACCCTACAACTGAGACTCAACATACGTAAAACAAAAGTAACTGAAAGAAGATATGTACAAATTTATAATAATGCTGGGAAAACTTAACATTTCTCTGACAGTAATCAAAACACAAATAGACAGGGTATCATTAGGTCATGAAGACCAGAACATCACTATCAAATGTCAGTTTGTCTGAATTGACATTTATAGAACACTTCACCCAATAAGATAAAAACATTCATATTTTTCAAGTGACATAAAATATTAATCACCAAAAATTATTTTCTGGTACATAAAACAAACCTCAGATGTTGAAAATATTGAAAATATACAACTTATAGTCTCTAATCACATGTTATTACCCCTGAAATCAGTCATAAAAAGTATCTGAAAAATCTACAAATATTTGGAAACTAAACAACATACTTTACTAAGATATTTCTACATAAATTTATGCATCTATGAGGAGGAAAAGTTTAAAAGTATTTTTAATTGAGTGAAATGAAAACAGAATTGTACTCAATGTCCAGACAGCCATGGCAACATATCAAAATGTGTAGGATGCAGTTAAAGCAGTGTTTTTGGAGAGAAACATATAGCATCAAATGCTTATATTGGAGAAGATGAAAGGTTTTATATCAATGATCTAAAATTTGACTTAAAGTGGAAAAGCAAAGTAAATCCAAATAAAAAATAAATAAAAACAGAGACAATTAAAGAAATTTGAAACCAAAAGACAACAGAAATTTTTTTAAAAGAAATGTCTTTTTGATACAACCAATAATATTGATAAATGTATAGCCAGAGTGATAACAAACTGAAAAACAGAAGACACAAATTATCAAGTTAAAAATTGTATCAGTATACCACCACATAGCTGAGATATGTAAAAGGGTAACAAGTGTACATTATAAACAACTTTATGCCAAAAAATTGTAACTGAGATGAAATTTATGTATTCCTTGAAAGATACAAATTGCCAAAATTTACTCAAAAAGGAAGAGGCAACCAGAATAGTACTATACCTACCAGAGAAATTAAACTCATTGTTAAAAAAATTAAACTCCAGTGGTGAAAACTACAGGCCAAGATATGTTAACCAACTATTAAAAATTTAAGGAAAACATACCAATTGTACCATAAAAACAATTTCAGAAAGTAGGAAAGGAGTGAATGCTTTCCAACCCATATTGTGATATGTGGAATATCCTGAAATCAAAACTAGTAAAGACCTTACAGGGAAAGAAAACTGTAAACTAACATCCCTGATGAGCACAGATGCAAAATTTCTCAAAATATATGGGGAATTAAATATAACAGTATACAAGAAAGATGATAAAGTGAGATTTACCCAATGCAAGCAAGATTGCATCAACATTTGAATAATGAAAATCAATCGAGGTAACTAACAATATCAAAAACAAAAATATAATTTGATTCCCTTCATAAATACAGAAAAAGCAATTGGGAAAACTCACCTTCCATTCATTATAAAAACCAAACACCGCATGTTCTCACTCATAGGTGGGAATTGAACAATGAGAACACATGGACACAGGAAGGGGAACATCACACACCAGGGACTGTTGTGGGGTGGGGGGAGGGGGGAGGGATAGCATTAGGAGATATACCTAATGCTAAATGACGAGTTAATGGGTGCAGCGCACCAACATGGCACATGTATACATATGTAACAAACCTGCACGTTGTGCACATGTACCCTAAAACTTAAAGTATAATAATAATAAAATTAAAAAAACAACTCAGAGTAAAACAAATCTTCCATAACCTGATTAATAGCATCTACAAAATATGTATAGCTAACACCGTAACATAACTGTGAAAGACCGTACTTTCACTAGGACCAGAAACATGGCAAAGATGTTCACATTCACCACTCCTATTAAGCATCATATTGGAGATCAACGAAGAAAAAATAATCTTTTCATGAAACATCGAAGGGCGTGTTGGGCAGGTGAATCAGCACAGCTTTAGGGAATCATCTCATTGCTGAGGGAGCTCTCAACAAAAGGCTCCTGCAGTTTTTTGGCCCGAAGATCCTGGACTAGGAGAAGGGGAAGTTCTAGGAGTTGAAAAGTACTGAGAACTGAGTCAGAGTGGTGAAAAGGGTCTTCAAGCTACCTCCCTTTCTTCTGATAAGTCCAGAGGTACCTGAGAGGGGGCCTCAAAGGAACCCCAATTCCCCATAAAGAGACTTCCAGATAGAAGCACC
The DNA here is from genome assembly GCF_029289425.2 of Pan paniscus. Lineage (NCBI taxonomy): Eukaryota > Metazoa > Chordata > Mammalia > Primates > Hominidae > Pan > Pan paniscus. Next base: position 82,706,285 of record NC_073263.2, on the reverse strand, counting down.
GAAGCTGGGAATGCAGGGATGCCCGAGTCCTTGACTGCCCCTTCCTGAAGAGACTGAAATCGGTGGGCTATGCCCCAAGCCTGGTGTGGGGAGGGCAGCTTTCCCCATGAGGCCTGCCTGGTGAAGCCTTTGCAATTGCCTGTGGTTAGGCCTGAAAAATAACCCTAGGTTTTTAGCCAGAAGTCAGAATACTTACATTTCATTTAAAAAGTATTATTTTTCCTATTGTTATTGGAATTTATTGTATTTATAAAGGAAATGAACATCTTCTCATTATTTCATAGACCTGATTCCAGTAATCTGTATGAGCATTATCTGTACTAAAGAAACCCACCAGAAAAATTGTCAGGACATGTAACATCACTTAAGGATCATTCTTAGATAACTGTGTTCAACTGATCCCTTGGTTATAATTTATTCAGGTTTTAATTGTCTTCTTAAAAAAATTTAGAAATTGATATTTGATTAGGGTTTAATGGAGAAAAAAGGAGTCACTTTATATACCTCAAATGTCAGATGTTTTAATGTAGAGAATTAGAGGCATGTGAAATATTTGAAAGAAAAAGCTAGGGGAGTGAGATACCTGCATCTGGCACTGACAACCTCAGCTTCTATATCACCAGCACGGATTTCCAAAGCTCACCTAGAAGCCACTGAGAACCACCTGTCTGCTATCCTTGCATGCATCTGACTGCAGCTGTCTTCAATAAATATGATTTTAACTGCTTTTCCATTTCCTATATTTCATACAAGAGCCTCTTCTAGGACATAGATTGGCATAAGGGCAAAGGGTATATGAAAATGTACAACAGACACTGTGAGGTACACAGAAAAGGATTATCCAATGATAGAAAGAAACATGAAAGAAAGGCATGAGGCTTCATCAAAGAACTGGATAGTGGAGACAGTATAATGGGGCTGCCCATAATTTTATGATTTTTCATTCTTTACCCTTGGGTAGATTCTATGCCTGTAGGACTAATAAGCTTTGATTTAGGCATGCTCTGAATGGTAAGAGGTCCAGGAAAAGCTTAAGCAGGAAAGGGAATGAATACACTCAGTTAACTACTACAATGAGAAAAAAAAAAAAAACCCAACACTCGAAGCAACATTTTAACAGATGGTTAATCAACAATGTCATCTTCGTACCTGGAGAATAATATCAGGGTTAATAAATTCACAAATACATGAAAAATTGGTACAGAAATTCAACCAAAACCACTGTTACTTTTTTAAAAAATGAGCTATTTTAGATAGTATTTTGAAGATTAATATGGTACTTTGACTAAAATTTTCATCCAGAATATAATTTTCAAAGGCATTTTTGTATTAAAAATCACATTGTTCAGTAGAAGAAAAAAAGGAATGCGAAACAGTATATTTAATTTACTGTAAATATTTAGACGACTCACAACAAAGAATGGATTTCTTTTTCTTCTCTTGTATTAAAGCAATTATGCAGAGTTTTGGTCACTGTGTGTTTGTTTTATATTTTTAGTAGATTTTTGCCTTTCATCTAATTCCTCTAAAAATCTGTGCCATGACCTAGCTCTTTGTTTGTCAGGTCTATCAGGGTAATGCAAGTCAATTAAATTTCAGCAGAACATGTAATTACTGTTGGGAGTCCCTCTGCAAGATTTTCAATTTCTCTTTAGGGATTTAGAACTGAACAATGAATGATTTTGGTTTAATTAAAATTCAAGTACCAAATCCCTCAAGGCTCATTTTACAGAGATCTGCCAATCAGTCAATTGACAGACTCATAAAACTCTTGCTCACTCTGTGACTATCTTTTCCCTAATGTTATAACCCCCCAATGAAGGTCCTTTGTTTGCTGATATTTCATCCCACATATCTTGTAATTTGGCAATCTCATAATGAAAGAAGTGACATCCTATTCCAAATTAATGACTTATGTGCAGCAAGTGCTACAGTCCCAATCTGCACTAGTCTCTCTTGTGTGATGTAAGACAACAATGTGGCGATTTTCTTTCTACTCTTAGTGTTACTATCACATCATTTACAGCAATATTTGAAAACTAAGTGACCTCCTCACTGAAACCAACATTACACGTTGAAGAGCCTATTTATTCACTTAATTATTTGTTAAATATTTTTTGATAAGCTACTATGTCACAGTCAACCTCTATCTGCTAACAGTACAAAAGAGAGACAAATATGTTGACTAGGTAAGTGAAAGGTATGACAAAACCCAATCAAAAACATCAAAGAAAGTTTAAGTGATTCTGATCTGACACTTGAGTGAGTAGGAGGTAGCAAGGTAAGGAGTTTGTAGATGTGGGATGATATGCCTTAGGCATGTGTAATCAGGGGCTGGGTTAAATGTGGGAAGAAAATTGTGGAGACATTTGCCAGGTGTAAAAATTATGGGTATGGGCGGGGGGTAGGGGGTGTGTTGAGAAAATTATCCAGGTGAAGTAAATAGTGTGTGAGGTAGTGATTAGAGGAAGCACAACACTTTATAGAATTAAGATAAATTGCTTAGTGATTATCCACTACAAGGGGGCTAAATTATTACAAATCAGTAACTAAAAAAAATTTTAAAGTAGACTTTGTTTTAAAGAAAGGAAAAGGAATTCATGATTTTTATAGAGAAAAGTGATAAAAGTTAATCTGTAAGTCTTAATGATAATTTTTTCATACTCATAGGAAGTGTATTAAATTTCACTTGTGGAGTGACTAGCAGAATTCAGAACTTGAATATTGGCTGGATTGCTTCATCTGTAATTTTTACACTTGGAAAATAGCTTCACAATTTTCCTCCCACATTTGACCCAGCTCATGATTACGCACACTACAAATTTAGACACATTAACAAATATCACAGTATCCCAGATGAGGAATATAGTCCACTTAAGTACCAATTGACATACACACAAAGAAATGCATAGTTATAAAATCCACTGAATATTTAAGCTGGTGAATAATTTAACAATATTTCATTTTTAAAGGAGTAATGTAGGCCTTCAAGTTGGAGGACCCACTAGAGTGCTGCCATCCAAATGGGTAAGTGAAAGGCTTATTCAAGAGAGTAAAGAATTGTCTACAGAGATTATAAAAATGACAAAAAAGTTACACGAATATCATCTGTCGTCAAGTTGTAAAGAGCATGAATATCACACTTGATGAGTCAGAATGGCCTTCAATATCAGCTAAAATTAATCAGGACCACAGTATATTGTCTTTTATATATAAGGAATAATTCCAATCTTTCTATAGAAATGTTTAGTTTAAGTATTAGAATAATATTCAACAACATCAAAAGAAAAGCTGTAGAGATAAGATTTGACATAATCATGAGTAGTATCATCAAGGTAAAAAAACTACACTCTTACAATAATGCCATATGTATGAACAGAACCAGAAAAGAGCATTGTAGCTTCTAATGTGTCCAAGATGTATGGTTTCAATAGAATAATAGCGGAAGAGCATAATGATTATAATAACTGACAGGCACAAAGACATTCTTCTAAGTATATTCCTTATGTTGCTAAAAGCTATTTCTTGATTTCTTTGATATCCATAGCACTGTGGTGAAGATTTTACATGGATTATCTAGTTTATCTTCACAGCACCCTGAAGAAAGTTTGTTATGACCCACATTATATAAATGAGCTTTCTGAGGTATAAAGTGGCTAAGAATCTTTCCCAAATTCTTACCAGTGTTGGAGGCAGGATTCTGAGCATGGTTTGAGCTAACTCACTCCCAGTATTTTATTTATAAAACATTCTAAATATTTTACTTTTTAGTAAAATGAGAAAGCCAGCTTATACTGGTAATTGAGAGTACGTTATTAAATTTCCAAGAATTTTCTAAGTGAATGGCATCATGTTGACAGTTTGAAAGAATCCACGGTGGGAATATTTAGATGACAGAAATCTGAAAATATTATAAATCAGGGTCATTTTAAAAAGTTGGTTGTCAAACATTTAACAGTGCACCTACAGATATATTAAGCCAAGTAGATGAGAAGAGAAGCAAACCATGGTAAGGTCGCAGAGTGTGTTAGGATATATGTGTGAGGCAGTGCTCCTTTCACAGGGGCACTAGCTGTGGGGGATCTGTTCCTGTAGACCCTTGATTTGGCGATGGATGAATAAAGTACACTGACACACAGATACTCTGCTCTGCCAGTCCAGCTGAGGGTCCCAGCCATTTACAGGCTCCCTGTTGAGTCCTGTAAACAGTTATGACCTGGCCCTGATCAGCTAGTGAGACTCACATTTATTCAGTAAGACTAATTAACAAAAGTTGTGAGTAAACACCACTAGAGGGTAAAGACTAAAGGCCAGGTTCTGAGGCCTAAAGCAAACACTATTCGTGGGTAATAAACTTCTGCCGACCCCTGAGTAGGAGGCAGTAAAGTACCCGCGGTAGGACAAAGGTCAGTCTTAAGCCCATATAAGTAAACAGGTTGGTAAGATAAATTTCCCATATTCCTTTGTACTTGGACCCTAATCTTTCTGGCTCCTTGCAAAGAGACCCTGGCTGTCTTCAGTCAAGCAATCTGAAGCTATGCAAACTCTCTTAGGCCTTCCAAGACAGTTTTTGGCTATTACTATAACTATCTTTAATATTTTTCCACCAGTCTGATTGAACCACAACATATGTGTATATTCTGCAGTATGTTGAGAGATTATGTTGTGCTGTAATAAATACAGCTTGAAAGATGAATTATGTAAACCATATAAAAAGGAAATAATTTAAGATGCAGATGTCTCAATAAGTACATGGTCAGTGTGTGTGTGTGTGTGTGTGCACATGCATGTGAGCCCACGTATGTTGGGGAAGCAAAGTTAGTTAACTGGAGGCAGAAAAATTTGGTTTGGTAATAAAAATCATAAAACAAATACATGCATCAGAGTTTATCAGAGTAAGGTTGTGATTGTGTTACTGGAGTGTCCTGAATATCACCAGAATGTTTTTTCCCTGCAAAATGTGCATGGAAGTAAAGACAAAGGGTCAAGAACCAACGAAGGTGCTAAAAACAGAGCTATTGTACTCTTTGAGGCAGTAGCTGACCAGGAGGAAAGCTCTGGTCTGAGGAGCAGTTCAAGTATAGGCTTCCAGAAATTCGGAAAAAACTTCTGGCACAAAATCTGAATAGCGCTGGTCCTAAAGTCTGTTTACTGCTCCTTTTATTTTTTCTAACTTTTGGATTGTAGAAATTAAGAGTAAACATTTCATACAAAGTCTCCCTTGTCTCTACTAACCCTGTAGTATCTTATTCACTTTACCTGTGAAAGAATGCACCACAAAGTTGTAAGAGAATGAAAAGTATTTACTATTGTAAGAATAATCTATTTAAAGTAAAGTTTATAAAGCTAAAAATTTAAAATCATCACTAGAGTTACTTGGTATCCAGATATATTTAGATTCAAAATTTACATGATGATTATTAGAAAACTTTCAGTCATTTGATTAGAGATAATTAGTTTTAATCTATTAGACTCTCCCATGACAAAATTGAACATAATTTGATTGTTCATACATAAGAGTAATTTCTTCATGCAATAATTATTGACTCTTGATAATTATCAATTATTAAAATAAATATCCCTCTTAAAAGACCCTACTGATCCAACAACTGATTACTATGGCATCCCTCATCAGAGGAAGAGTTATTTAACAAATTACTATTTCTCAATGACTCTGCATCTAGATATACAACAAAAAAGTATAATAAGTTTTTATTTCAAATTCATGGGGAGCATAGATAGCATTAAGAGCAGCAATGGCTGTCAAAATAGATAGTATTTATTTTCCTTTTCGGCTAAGATTTAGAGCACTACTTTTTTAAAAATCTGGCACTATATTTGAATAGAATTTTAGAACCTATTAGAAGTTTCCACATTCAGCAACTTGCTTGGTAATCATACCTATCCTATGGGATAGTAATGTAGATATCGTAATAGTATATTTACAAATGAAGAAATCAAAGAATGAGAATATTAAGAAACTATTCCAACAAAATCATTGCTATGGGACTATAAGTAAATATATCCACTTTTATGTAGTCATATTTTCCCTATTGTGTACCATGAAGACTGGTGGCTTATGTCTGTACTTCCATATCATGTACTATTTTTTAACATTTAGATATTATAGTTATAAAGAAAAAAAGGGGAACAGAAGGAAATGAGAAAAGAAAGGAAGACAATTAACAATTGAAAAAAATGGAAAATTAAAAGCAGTTTTATTGTATAGATATTTCTATAACTAAATATGCTGTTCATCAATAGTTAAATGTCTTGTTGGAAAATTTTCTGTATATGTTTCTTGGAACAGTTTCTTCATGAGTTTAATCATAATGAGTTTTTAAAAAGTTGTAGCAAGGCTAATATTTTGTGAAACAAAATTTGCTGAGTAGCACTTTTGTTTTTTATGAGAGCATTTCTCCAAGAACTGAGTAAATGAGAATTTACTCCACAACAATAGATACACTTTGATCTAGAGGGAGTAGAAGATATACTACATTATCCCCATATGCTCTTTGGAAATGATATTATTCATTTCAGTATTCAAACAAAGGGTAATTTGTAAAGGTTGCAGGCTCTGCAGAGTCATTTTGTCAAATTGTTAAAGCTCTCTGATTTCTTTAGGGACTGTTTCAACTGTCACGCCATTCAGGACACATCCAGAGGCCAGCTCATTTGACAGTGGTTTGGGGAAACATATTTCTCTGAGTATCAATTTCCTGTCACTTTACATGCCATCTTTATAAATTATTGAAGCAATTGTAAGAATGGGGAACACAGTGATTTTCAATGTGCCCTATTTGACTATAGTAAGAGACAGACTCTACAAAAGCAGTGATGCATTAAAGCTTGTATTATTTGATCAGTACTTCTTGAGCCATTTTCTTATAAATGTCCATCAGTCTGATAGACTTTTCCTGTAAAAGTTAAACATAATATCCGACATATTTTTAGTGGTTTAATGCTTCATAAAAACGAAAAAGAACGATTATTTTGCGATAGTTTCATATTACAGAGTAGAAAAATAAACCACCAAGAAGTTAAATGACTCTCCAAGATATCCTAGAAAATTAGTGGCAAAGACATAGCCATAACTGGAATTCCTGATTCTTAATGTAAGGCTGCTTTTTGTCAGAACCTGGTAAATCCATTTTCAACTCAATGTTATTCAAAACACTTTAATTCTGATATGTAGTGGTTGAGACTAAGGGCTCTGGAGCTCATTTGCCTGGCGCCACTACTTGGAAGCTCAGACCTGGAGCAGGTGACAGAACCCGTCTGCACCTCAATTTCCTCATTTTCAAAACTGAGTTTTGAATGGAGCCTAACTCAGAGAGTTAAATAAATTAATATGAATTCTAATTTTAAGTGCATAGAACAATGTCTTGCACATGATACTCAAAATGTTAACCATTATTATAATGTTTTGGTTAGTGATTATTTATGGAACATAATAAACCACTCCAGAATTTAGTGGTTTAAAGCAATAATTTTTGTTCATGAATCTGCAATTTAAAGAGGTATTGGGGGTTTTTACTTGTCACTGCCTCTCATCGTGTCATCTGAGGAGCCTTGGATAGTGTAATTGTTGTGGATTTTATTGCATTGTGCTCAGAAAACTTAGATTCTAATTTATTGATACTTTGTACTTCTTGATATTCCTTTTGTGGTTTAACACATGGTCAATGATTTTTGTTTGACTGTTTTTATGTCTCAAGTGTGGTTTAAAAAATGTGTTCTCTAATTTTTTGGCAGAATTCTATGGACGCCTATTACATTAAGTGTTTATTGTGTTAAATCTCCATATCTTAATTACTGTTTGATCTAGAGACTTTGAGAGAGGAAATTTAGAATACTGCACTTTTATACTTTTTTTGGCATTTTTTCAGTGTAGATGTTTTCACATACAAAAAGATTAGGATTTTTTTCCCCCTAAATGTATAATTTTCCTACATTTAATCATTAAGGAAAAAATAATTTTATTTGTACATCTTATAATTAGCAACATTCTTTGTTAGTGTTTTCCTGATATACATTCTATATTTTTACTTTATTTTTTCTGTTTAATTACATGCTTTATGTATATATATATATATATATATACACTTAAAATTTATATAACAGCTTTTTTATCACCATCATAATCTCTGCATTGAAGATGTTAATTTTAATGTTTCGGTTTATTTTAGTTATAAATACAATGGAAAATATTTCTCTCATTTTATTTTGTGTTTTCTACTTGGTATGCTTTCCTTTTATTTTCCTCCTCATTAATTCTTCTATAAAATTTACCAAATTCTGTTAGTTACCTAATTTTCTTCTACAATTTTGAAATGTATCCATCTTTCTATTACTTTTACAGCAAACCCTTTGAAATTTTAATCGATTTGTCACAGTGCAATGTTGTTATCTCTTTTCTACCAAATAATAAATGCACAAAATAACATTATTCTATTTTTTTCCATCCTCAATATTTCTTTGTTATTTTAGTTTTAGCTTCTTTTTGGTAATCCAGGAACAAACAATTTCTGTAAACTTATAATAAAAGTTTATAGAATTTTACTTTTACAGATATTTATGAAAATCTGCAATCACATACCAAAGTAAAAAAATAGTAAACTGAACGCATGCTCAGTAACCATCAGATTTTTATCAGTATTTTTTTGTCGATTCTTCACCCAACATTTTTTGCTGTGGTATTTTAAAGCAATTTCTACCAATCACATAATTTTACCACACTCAATTTTGCATAGCAAAAAGGTGAAAATATTAGTATCACTCCTTTAAAGTTAATATTCATAGTTTTTTTAAACAAAGAATTTCATTTAATTTCCTCCTGTAATATCTGATTACACATGGTAAGTCTGCTTTTCCATTACGTTACTTCCTTATTTTTTAACATATGCAATGTGTGCTTAATATTCTAGTTCTAGATGGATCAAATGTATATATGATACATATATGCTCCTTGACCTTGATTGATTTAATTTTTTTTGTCCTTGGTTCTCAGGTCTTCCTTTAATAACTGCAAATTTACAGTCATTATCATCGCAAATATTATTCTATCACGCGATATTTTATCAGACCCTTTAAATCTGTTACCCATCTTTCTTAAACTGCTTCATTACTTTTATCTCTATCTTCATTAATTTTATCTCACAAAATAAATTTTATCATATAAAATTCTCAGTTGCATTCTGTGTTATTCTTTTGGCTCTTTTTTTCATTTCTGTAAAAATCTCCTAAAGTTTATAAATTCAACGGTTCTTTATAAACCTTTACTTTTTTCAGTGTGTATTGCATCTTATGACAACATATATTCATAACAAGAAGTTTTCATTATTTTTTATCCAAATTTTTTTATTAATTCTCTTTTTGCTGTTTCATGGTTTCTATTATCTTTTTATACATTTAAATACATTTGTGTACCTTCCAAATTGTTGTGTTATCTCCTTACTCATAGGTGCTATTCTTTCGCATGCTAAATCTTTCGCCTGCTAAATCTTTCTCGTGGTGGTTTGTTTCAATGTATGTTTTATAACTTTTGATACTGAGCTCACCATCTGTAAGCGTTTACCTCCCTGTGGAGTCCAATGTGTGCTCTATAATTGAGCATTCAATAAATTTTTGACTTTTCCAAGACTCCAGAGTTTTCACTATTGTGGGATCAGCTTTCATGATCAGTCTTCGTAATTTAGAATTTCATTAAGACATGAGCATTTTAAAATTTCTTATAGAATAGACAAGATTTTAAACAACTATTTCTTTCCTCAGTCACAAATTTCTTGCCATATCACAGGCCAAAAGAGGATGTTGATCTAATCCCACTTTCATGACTAGCCATCTCATTGATGTTTCGACTTTATGCAAAAGGCTCAGTAGAAGTTTTTCCTGTATTAAAACCTGAATCTCATCCTATAGGACCAATATACTGTCTGCTATTCTCATTAGCTCACAAATTGTTAGCTCCCACTTTGTGCACCAGTTTGAAGTTACCTCTTTTTCTCTGATGCCCAGGGACTCTACTGTGTTTCATTCATGTCTGAACATGTATTTTAAACATCATAATGTTAATTTCAGTGTATTACTGTGTATATGTAGCAAGGGTAGGAAATGTGTGGCCCAATATTTTGTCTAAAATAGCTATAATTGTATAATTTATTAGCAGTTCTCTTTTCAGGCCGGGCACGGTGGCTCACGCGTGTAATCCCAGCACTTTGGGAGGCCAAGGCGGGTAGATCATGAGGTCAGGAGATCAAGACCATCCTGGCTAACACGGTGATACCCCATCTCTACTAAAAAATACAAAAAATTAGCCTGGCTTGGAGGCCGGCGCCTGTAGTCCCAGCTACTCAGGAGGCTGAGGCAGGAGAATAGCGTGAACCCGGGAGGCAGGGCTTGCAGTGAGCCCAGATCATCCCACTGCACTCCAGCCTGGGCGACAGAGCTAGACCCCATCTCAAAAAAAAAAAAAAAAAAAATCTCTTTTCAAAATTAAGTGATTCAACAAAATGTCATCTAAAGTGTTTTAAAAATAAAACATGTTTATGCAGTTACCTTACTAATCCCAAACAATTCTGTCAGCATTACACACACTACATGGAAATTATTTGTGTTGAATGGTAGAAACAATATATATTATTAAGTGATTAATGTTATTAACTGGAATGCATTTTTTAATATTAAAAGAAACATTCAAGGACATGTTCTGTTAATGAAATAAAAGTGAATGAGAATCTAAATTACAAAATACAACAACTACTAGGCTTAGAATTAGGCCAAGATCTGAGTTTGAATACCACTTCTGCAAGCAACGGTCTGATGCAGGATGTGTTATTTTACTTCTGAAAATCTGCTATCTCATAGGGTTTTATGATAGAGTCATTATTAAAAGTATTCTAAAGTCTGTGAAGATCTATAAATATGTTAATCATTTTAACTACTAGATAGTATTTTATTTCACTGTGAATTTGTGGTAAAATAATTATGGCCAGAAATGCATATATCAAGAGGTTATGAATGGCTCATTAAGAAAAGAGAAAAAAAGTAGAGAGAACAAAACACAATATTATAAAAAGTGGCTAAAATACATTTTATGAACTTAACTTTCTAGTTTTATTTTAAACATGAAAAGGGAATCTCATTTTATATTAAAATTATTTGCATAGCACTTTATAAAATACCTTTATGCGGTTTACTAGTTTCCTACAGCTTCTGTAATAAAGTCCCACAAACTTTTTGGGTTAAAACAACAGAAATTTATTTCTCTCACAGTACTGAGGCTAGAAGTCTAAAAACTAGATGACAGCACACTCTCTGATGGCTCTAGTAGAGAATTTCTTTCAGGCATTTCCCTTAGCTTCTAGGATTACTGTAAATCTTTAGTGTTCCTTGGCTTGTAAATATATCACTGTAATATCTGTATCTCCAGCATCACATGGTGTGTTCCCGTGGATTTCTGTCTCTGTGTCTCTTCTTTTTTTTTTTTTTGCAAGGATGCTAGTCATTTGGAATTGAGGGATTAGCCTATTCCAGTATGACTTCATCTTGACTTGATCACATTTGCAAAGACCCTATTTCCAAATAAAGTCACATTCAGAAGTACAAGAATTTAGGATTTGGACTTACCTTTATCAGGGATACAATTTCACCAACAACACCTAGACATTAGAAAGAAAATAAGGATAAAATATGAACAACTCTATGCCCACAAATTTGAAAAGTTAGGAGTAAGGGAACAATTTATTGAAAGACACAAAATACCAAAACTCACTCAAGAAGAAAGAAAGAAAGAATTTGAATAGCCTTATATCGGGCAAATAAATTAAGTTAATACATATCTGAGTGCTGAGACAAGTGCTAAGACAAGAAGGATACTTTGGTTAACTTTACAAAATATTTAAGGATGAAATGGTTATTCTACACCACCTTTTTTCAAAAAAAGGAGCAACGGAGATTACTTCCCAACTCATTTTATGAGACCAGCATTGTATTAACAGCAAAAACAGACAAATGTATTATAAGAAAAGAAACTATAGATCAATACTTCTCATGATCACAGACATAAAACAAGGGTAAAAAATGCCAGCAATCTGAATCCAAAAATATGTAAAAGGATAATACACCATACTAAGTGGGGTTTAACTAATGAATGCAAGGCTGGTTCAACATTTTAGTCAAGAAATGCAATTTATCATATTAACAGATTGGATAAGAAGAAAAAATGGATGACCATATTATTAGACAGAGAAAAGTCATTCAAAAAATTCAACACATTCGAAAAACTATGAAGAGGGAATTTCCTTAATCTACCAAAAGACATATAGGACAAACTTCCAGCTAATATCATAATTAATGAATATAGACTGAAGACTTACTACCCTAAGAGCAGAAAGGAAGGATGGCCTCTCCCACTACTTCTATCAAATACTTTACTGAAAGTCCTTATTAGTGTAGTTGATCATATAAAAATAAAAAATATACACAGTGAAGAGGAGACCAAGAAATGAAACTCTTTATTCACAGATGACAAAATTGTCTATGTGGAGAAACAAAATGCTGGGACTAATAAGCAAGCATGATGAAACTGCATGACACAAAGATACAATGTGAATATATAAAAGTGAATTGCTATTGTATGATAAATTGAAATTTGAAGTTTAAAAATCTATTTACAATAGCAATGAAAACCAAAATGCTTAAATTAAAATCTAATAAATATGTACAGAACCTGAATTTGGAAAGCTATAAAATACTGATGAAAAAACTCAGAGAGATATTTATGTTTATAGATGGAAAGACTCAATATTAAGATGTCAGTTCTTCTCAACTTAAAATACAGGTTGAAGGCATTGTCAATGACAATTCCAACAATTTGTTTTATAGATACTGAAAAACTGATTCTAAAATATGTATAAAAAGCCAAAGATCTCTAACAACCATAAAAAACACTGAAGATGAACTAATTTAGATTAATCATACCACCTGATTTTCAGAATTACCAAACGGCTACAGTAAGGAGGACAATGTGATATTGGCAAAGGAATAGGAACATGGATCAATGAAACAGAATGGGGTATGCAGAAATAGAATTAAACAAGCACAGTCAACTGAGTGTTTTTTATAAAGTGCAGGGCAATTTAATGGTTAAATTATAGTCTTTCGACACATAGTTCTTCAATGATTGGGTGTCCATATTTTAAGGAAAGAAACTAGATAAACACCTTACAACTTATAAATACATTAACTTGAATAAGTCATAAATGTAAACAAAATCTACAGGACTGAGTTTGAAAATGAGTGCTCAGATATAACCCAAAAGCATACCCATGATATTTTTTTTTAAGAAATGATGTTTGACTTTTTTTAAAATTAGAAAACGTTTTTTCTTTTTTTTTTTTTTTTTTTGAGACAGAGTTTCACTCTTGTCACCCAGGCTGGAGTGCAATGGCGCGATCTCGGCTCACCGCAACCTACGCCTCCCGGGTTCAAGCGATGCTCTTGCCTCAGCCTACTGAGTAGCTGGGATTATAGGCATGCGCCACTACGCCTGGCTAATTTTGTATTTTTGGGAGAGACAGGCTTTCTCCGTGTTGGTCAGGCTGGTCTGGAACTCCCGACCTCAGGCGAACTGCTCTCCTCCGCCTCTCAAAGTGCTGGGATTACAGGGGTGAGCTACTGTGCAAAAGACACTGTTAAGAAAATCATTCATGAAATCACAGACTGGGAGAAAATATTTGCAAATTACATAACAGTTAAAGACTTTTATCCAAATTTACAAAGAACTCTTAAAAGTCAAAACTCAAAAAACAAAACAAAACAAAAACAATGATAAAGGGCAAAAGATTAAAAGACATCTCACTAAAGAAGCTATACAATTGGTAAATAAGCACATAAACAGATTTTTTTTTTTTTTTTTGAGATGGAGTCTCACTCTGTCGCCCAGGCTGGAGTCAGTGGCCTGATCTCTGCTCACGGCAAGCTCCACCTCCTGGGTTCACCCCATTCTCCCGCCTCAGCCTCCGAGTAGCTGGGACGACGGGCGCCCGCCACCACGCCCAGCTAATTTTTTTGTATTTTTAGTAGAGACCGGGTTTCACCGTATTAGCCATGATGGTCTCGATCTCCTGATCTCAAGATCCAACCGCCTCGGCCTCCCAAAGTGCTGGGATTACAGGTGTGAGCCACTGCGCCCAGCTGCATATAAAAAGATTTTTAACAAAATTTGTCATTAAGAAAATGCAAATTAAAACAAAAATAATATATTACTATAGATCTATTACAATGGCTAAAATCCAAGAAACTAAAATTATTATCAATTTCTAACAGAAATACAGAAGAACTAGAACGCTTGTTCATTGCTAGCAAGGATGCAAAATGACACAGCCACTTCAGAAAATAGTTTGGCAATTTCTTGCAAAGCTAAAAATTATCTTAATTAACATAATTCAGCAATTGCATTTCTAGAAATTTACCCAATCAGAAAATTTATGTTCACACAAAAATCTGCATTCTAAAGTTTATATCAAATTTATTCATAAGCTCCAAACCTGGAAGCAACCAACACATTCTTTGATAGGTATTTGGCTAAACAAACAATGGAATATTATTTAATGATCTAAAAGAATCAGCTATTAAACCACACATTGAAACCTCACACAATTTTATGACATTATGCAGAAACAAAAACAATCGATATAATAAACAAGTGTTTGCCAGAGGTTTTTGTATAGGCCAGTTGAGTAGATGAAGTACAATGTATTTTTTAGGGTAGTAAATTCATGTGTATGAAACTGTAATGGTCAAAACTCACAGAATTTCACAGGACAAAGAGGAAGCGTTCATAAAGTGAAATAAAAAAAATCATTTAAGAGGTTGGAAGGTCCAAGGATGGAATACAGACAATAGTAGAGAATCTAACACTGTAAGAAATCCATGAAATAACCTCTTTTAAGGAGGTTGGGGGAGAAGGTTCTGACCAAACTATCTTGGGAAATAAGCAAAGATTCAAAGACTAAAAGCAAAAAGAACCATATATAAGTTTTGGTAAAGTCCCAGTGATGATTTAGGTTAACAATCCTGAAACATACATATATAACAGAATTGACATAAATGCATGATGGATAGTAGGAGCAAGTTTCTCACTTCTGGAATAGGAGATTACAGACAAGAAAGGGAGAAAAGCTGGAATAAACCATGTGATACTGGATCAATACATCCATAGAAACTATTACTGTAATGTAGATACAGATGATATCCACAGAAATTTTTATGAGTATATGTATATACATGGGTTTTATAAACTTCCTTGCTGTCCTTTGGAAAGTCCTAGAATCAATAACACCTCAGTAGCAATTAACACATCCAGAGCCCAGATGCTGGTTTCTAATAACATTTGCCAAGAAAAGGAAGCTGAGCTCCTTAAAGAAGTGGTTCAATCTAGGGCTTTAGCAGGAATATACAAGATGAGCTTAGAGTACCTTGTAGTATCAGAAAGTAGGGAAGTACTCAAAAATAAAGAACGTAATTACTGGGCTATTTCAAAGAAACAGAGGAGCCAACAGAAACAGCTTCCAATGGCTAAACCCAACACAATGTATGAGAGGGAGACACACACACACACACACACACACACAGAGAGAGAGAGAGAGAGAGAGAGAGAGAGAGATTCTACCTTCACAATGAGACACAACATATCTTTCCATTCCTTAATAGTGGACTGTGCTCCAACATGTACAGCATGGAAGGGCAGAGGGAAAGAGTATCTGGATAACTGAGAAAACTAACAAATATACTATGTCAGATAGGTGATCAAATTTAACTTCAAAGGTGACAAATTAAACTGATGGCATGTATCCTTAATGTAATGTGATAAGATTGACACTTTATTTCAGTGGTTTTCTTCCCTCAAACTCATAATCTCAACCTAATCATCAGGAAACCACCAAACAAATCCCTACTGAGAAACATCAAAATATTCACCAATACTCCTCAAAACTTTCCAGGTCATCAAAAATAAGGAAAGTCTGAGAAAATAGTCATAGTCAGAAAAAACCAAAGGAGAATGACAAGTGAAGGTAATGTGTATTCTGGATGAGATCCTAGAACAGAAAAGTAATATTTGGAGAAATTGAGGTAATCTAAAAAAAGTATGGACTTTGGTTAATAAAATGTTATCCATATTGGTTTATTAATAGTGACAATTATACCTTATTAATATGAGATACTGAAAGTATGGGAAACTAAGCTTTGGGTGTATGTCTTTGCTATCTTTGTAACTTATTTCTGAATCTAAAACCATTTTAAATAAAATAAAATATAATTGTTTATTAAAATATGTGTGTGTGTATATACATAACCCAACATACATACACACACACGAAGAAAGAGTTCTTTGTATTTATAAAGTGACTAAATGACACTACATTGAGGTTCTTACTCTAAATAATTTTAACCCACGAATACTGGTAAAACAATAAAAATTATTATTCCATATTAATATTTATTGTTCCTAATATGACAAAACAAGTATTACAGCATCACTTTTCAGTCTCTTCCATTCCTGTACTGATTAAGGAAAAATATTTTTTGCTTTCTCTATTTGAAATTTTTGATGTGCAAAATCAAGATAATGTTTGAGGAGATAAATTGATTTCTAGGGCTCACTTAATGGATTATTTAAGTAGGGCATATTTACTGGCAGGAAAATGAATGAAGAGGTCCAGAAGTGATAGTTAAATAGATTGAAATACACACACACACAAACGGAGTAGAGAGAATTCTTTATATTTATGAAGGGACTAAATGACCTATATTGTGGTTCTTGCTCTAGATGATTTTAATCCATTATTATTGGTAAAACAATAAAAATCATTATTCTATATTAATATTTGTTGTTTCTAATATGACAAAACAGTATTACCGCAAGACTTCTCAGTATCGTCTATTCCTGTACTGATTAAGGAGAATTATTTTTTGCTTTCTCTGTAAACTTTGATGCGCAAAATCAAGATAATATTTGAAGAGATGAATTGAAGATTTCTAAGGCTCACCTGGTGAATTTATTTAAGTAGGGAATATTACTGAACAGAAAACAAATGAACAGATCTAGAAGTGTTAGTTGAATAGACTAAAAATTTAGAATTCAATCCAGGCTGATATAGATGGAAAATTTAGAGGAGATTGAAAAGGAAAGAGAAATTTGGGGAAACTCTAGTATATGTAGCATATATAATATGAAGAAGAATTAAGAAGTTCCTCTGTGTTAAAAGCACATTTTTGGCATTTTGAATTTCTTCAATAGAGATGTAAAATCTTTTTCAATTACTTTTTGGTCTATTGTACTTGCTGTAAATATATTTATAATGAGAATAGATTCTAAATGGCTTGACATTATATAAGTCACAGCTACTTTCAAACTTGTCTCCGAAAAGACTACTATCATGGGAACAGAAATTTAGTAAAATTAGCTCATTGTTTCTAGGCTATAAAATTTTCTTAAAGGTCACTTGAAAAACTGAATATTTTTCCTCTTTACAAGTCTCAGCAGTAATACAGTTATTTCAGTTTTGTGACAATGGCACGTGCCCATTTGTCTACATAGCAACTAGTATGCACAGATTTTCTTCTCAAATTCTGTTTGTATTTTGTGATATATTTAATAAACATAATCGTACTGTCTTAATTCCATGACTTTAATTTATGAGCTTTTAGGTTTAACATTATCTTATTTATTTGAACTGCTTGCTATCCCTAGAAATTAAGATACAGGCCAATATACTTTACATAAATAATGGTAATTGACAGGAATAAAATAAGAAACTAGCAGGCCACAGTGGCTCACGCTGGGAAGTCCAGTGCTTTGAGAAACAAAGGTAGGAGGATTGCTTGAGCGCAGGAGTTCAAGATCAACTTGAGCAACATAATGAGATCTTGCTTTTTAAACTAAATAAATAAAAAATTAGCTGGGTGTCGTGATGAACATCTATAGTCCCAGCTACACGGAAGGCTCAGGTGGGAGGATGGCTGAAGCCTGAGACTGAGGCAACAGTGAGCCATTCACACAACTACACTGCAGCCCGAGTGACAGAGTAAGCCCCTATCTCAACAACAACAACAAAAAAAGGCAACTGAATTGAAGTAACTGAATTAAAGTAAGTGAATTACTGTGTTAGTTTACTGTATTTTCTCTCACAGTAGGAAATAATACACCCAGAATGATGGTTCAACAAATGTACCACACAATAACCTTGTAACAATTAAGATAAGTAAAACAAATATTTAAAAACATTGGAAAGTTGTATAAAGTTTTTATTTTAGTCATTCATTAATTCTCCTATTATAAGACTGTTTGTATTATATTTCTTGGTGAATAAAAGGAAAGCAGAACCAGAAACTGTTAATTTATACTAAAATATATTTTTATGAAAGGATATTAAGTAATTCACAGAACTGGGTTTGATCTAGAACCAAGGGAGGAAGGTAGAGTCAAGATCCTATAACCAGAAAAATGTTCCCAGGGAACTATTGCTGGCACTTTTGCCATTGGATAACTGGCTCTGAATCTCCACTAAAGCCACCTCAAATAAATCTCAAATGGCCCTATACTTTTGACTATACCACAGGTGACTAATATTTGCTGGTAGAAGTCTAATGATTAGACTCTGAGAATAGGTCGGACTTATGTGGCTGAGTAGAACAAGGCTATTTAAGCTCAATTACATCTATACTGAAAGTTGTACAGAGGTCCGTATTTTCATTTGCATTGGTATAGACAAAGACATCATGTGTGTGAATTGTCCCAAAAGAGAGACTGACTCCTAGAATATATTTGAGAAACTCTTTAAGAAGAAAAGACTTAGCTTTGCAACCCACAAGTGGATAAACAAGCCCAGTTTATAACTGTACAACTTAGCACAACTTAGCAAGGTATTTGCAACATCTTACAACTCTTCCTTATCCCTTACATAATGAAATATAGCAATATTGGGAAAACACTGGAATTGAAATTGGTGAGTGTAGGTGTATTTATCAGTTTCTCTCTCATTAACTGAGTGACCTTGGTAAAATAATCAGTGAGTTTCAATTTTTGTGTATAATATATAATGTGTGTGTGTGTGTGTGTGTGTGTGTGTGTGAAGAGAAAGCATATATTCTTATAAGAATGCCCTTCCTAGAATGTATGAAACCAAACCGTGCTCTGAGCACCTTGGACACATGCTGTCAGGACTCCTGAGGCTGTGGCACAGGCACATGTCCTTAACCTTGGCAAAATAAACTTTCTAAATATATGCTCTCTCTCTACTCTCTCTTTTTTGGGCAGTGTTTTTCAAAGGATCAAATTAAATGAAATAATGTATCTGAAATGTTTTATGAACCCTAAAGCAATATAAATTAAGATATGTTTGTTATTTGACCATCACTCAGATCACTCAAAGATCCTTGTGAGATTTTCAAAGCACTGCAATCAATGAACAATAAGTGATAATCATGACAAATACATATAATAAAGAGCACTAAATTTATTACACTGTTTAGATTTCTTACAATGCCTACTTAGAATTATAACATTAAGCAAAAATTATAGAGCTTTCTTATTCTCTGTATATAAAATATCAAACTTATACTGAAGTAATAACCAACAAATAAAACAGATTTACTGCTTACACAAATATAATTGGGCATTGATAGAGAATTTTTCCTCAAACTCAAGCATTTATATCAGAGATATTTCTGTAAATTGGAGAAAAACAATTCTCTAAATTTAGCATATGTTAAAGGCTATAAACAGCAAATGAAGAAAAGCTATCTTAGTAGTATGACAAACAACAGAGCATCACCATAACTTTGATGCATGGACCAAAAAGAAAGTCATGGCATGGTGGTTTTATAGCTATGTGGTCATTGTTCATGCGGCTAAGGTAACCCATTAACAATGCCTTGCGTAAGGTACTTTGCTAGGATCAGACTATTCTAGGACTACAGAGATCTACAGCTGTTTGCTGTAGACAAGAAAAGACAGAATGGAAACAATGTAACTCAAATCCATACTGACCTCAGCTAGCTTCATTGCTGGGAAAAATGCAGCCAAGAATCAAGGATGAAGACAGACCAGAAAACCAAAATAACAACCAAAACAAAGAGGATAAAAAATAGGATCATAGCAGACAGGAGTGGTGAATTGGGAAATTTATTTCAGAGCTAAAGTTTTGCTTAAGTTTCTTTTTATATAGTTCCTAATATGTGATAGATAAGATTATTAGTTTGGAATTTTAAATATCCTGTAGAGAATCAGATTCCTGGCTTGAAGTTAAAAAAGCTGTTCACATCGGAATGTGCACTTCATTTTCCAATAAGAATAGTTTTAAATAGGAGCACAGCATCACTAATGTATTGGTTACAGCCACTTGGTCAGTTTTGAAAAGATTCTCATTTAGAGGTGAAATACAGGCCAAATAATGAAATAAAAATAGAATATATTTGTTAGAAGAAACATGGTCAAATTAAGTATGAGAAACATGTCAAAATCATAAACGATGTGAAAGGAAAATAAATCTTGGGGCCCCCAAAGCTAAAGGAAAAAGTCAAGCTGGGAACTGCTTAGGGCCAACCTGCCTCCCATTCTATTCAAAGTCACCCCTCTGCCCACTGACATAAATATATATCTGAGTGCCTTCTTCGGAGAGGCTAATCAGAAACTCAAAAGAATGCAACCATTTGTCTCTTATCTACCTGTGACCTGGAAGCCACCTCCCCGTTTCAAGTTTTCCCGCCTTTGCTTTGAGTTGTCAGCCTTTCCAGATCAAACCAATGTTCATCTTGCATATGTTGATTCATGTTTCATGTCTCCCTAGAATGTATAAAACCAAACTGTGTTCTGACCACCTTGGGCACATGTTGTCAGGACTCCTGAGGCTGTGTCATGGGCACGTGTCCTCAACCTTGGCAAAATAAACTTTCTAAATTAACTGAGACCGGTCTCAGATTTTTCGGATTCACGACTAGAAAGTAATAATGCAACAATTGGACCAGTCACTTCAGCAGCAGGAAAGAGAACTATCCTTTCTCAGCAAAATGTGGATCAAGAATGTGATACAGAAGAAATTCATTGGTAGTAAAAATGTTGCAAAAACTATGTAGAGAATTAACTACCAATAATAAAAAAAGATATATATCATAACACCTTTCTTGATATTTACACCTACCTTGAGAGCAAGTATTAATTTCTGCACTTGAAAGGTGAGGAAAATAAGGCTCAAAGAAAATATTTGCTTTCCCCAAAGCCAGATACGTTAAAGTAACTCAGGGTTTAAAATGTATATCACTCATTTTCCCAAATCTTATCTTCTTTACTTTTTTTGCCTCGATTAGATTTAACATATTTTTTAATAAATAAATTTTATTGTATATATTTGGGCTTTATAGCATAATGTTATGGGATACCTATAGATAGTAAAATGTTTATTATTGTGAAGCAAATTAACATAGCTGTCATGTTATAGTTATTTTTTGTGACAAGAGCAGCAAAATCTACTTAACAAAAATCTCTAACATAATACAACTGTATTAACCATAGTTACAATGTTGTACATTAGATCTCTAGACGTATTTATGCTACATATCTACTATTTTGACCTCCATCTCCTCATTTTCCCACCCTTCCTCCCGCCTTCCACTCCTGGTAACCATGGTTTTATTCTCTATCTCTGTATATCTGAATTTTTTTGTTTCCCAGATTCCACATATACATGAGATAATGCATTATCTTTGAGTTTCTGGCTTATTTCACTTATCATCTCCTCCAAATTATCCACGTTGTGGCAAAAGGCAGTATCTCCTTCATTTTTAAGGCTGAATAATATTTATTGATTATATATAGCACACTTTCTTTATCCATTGGTCCATCTGTGAACATTTAGGTTGCTTCCATATCTTGGCTATCATGATTAATGCTGCAATGAACATAAAAGTGCAGGTATCTTTACCATAGTGATTTCATTTCCTTTGCATATATAAGCATAAGAAGGATTGCTGTATCATATGGTAATTCTATTTTAAATTTCTTTAGGAATCTCCATAGTCTTTTTCATAAGGGCTGTACCAGTCTACCTTCCCACCAACAGCATATGAGGGTTCCCTTTTCTCCACAACCTCGCCAACATTTGTCTTCTCTTGTCTTTTTGATAATAGCCATTCTAATGGTGTGAGGTAATAGCTTATATTGGTTTTAATTTCCATGTGCCTTACGATTCATGAGGTTAAATGCCTTCCATATACCTGCTGGCCATTTTTATGTCTTCTTTGCAGAAATGTCAGTTCATAACCTTCGTCCATTTTTTAACTAGGTTATTTGCTTTCCTGCTATTGAGTTTTAAGAGTTCTTTATAAATTTGTGGTATTAGCCTCTTACTATATATGTGGTTTGCAAATATTTTTTTTTAAGTCCATAGGATGCCTTTTCATTTTGTGGATGACTTTCTCTGCTGTGGAGAAGCTTTTTAGTTTTATGTAGTCCTATTAATTTAGTTTTGCTTTTGTAGTCTGAGTTTTTTGTGTGATATCCAAAAAATCATTACCAAGGCCAGCGTCAAAGAACCTTTCACCAATGTTCTCTTCTGGGAGTTTTATAATCACATGTCTTAAATTTAGGTATTTTATCCATTAAATTCTATCTTCTTTATTTTACTGCTATTCTCTGTTAAAAAAAAAGAAGGAAGAAACAATTTCTGCACATAGAGTGCATGAAAGCCTGTCATCAATTGATTTTTATGCCATGCTCTTACTTATACAGCTAGAGTAAGTAAGACCATTTTGAATAAAGTATTTAAAAATGCATCACATTGTTTTATTTTAAGTGAAGTAATCTAGTGATTCAAACACAAGAGTTCAAAATAGACATGTTGTTTGCATTTCCATGTCTGCAAAACAGCCATGATTTCAGGTAACATGCTTAGCTTTTTAATTTACTGAAGTGTTCAAATAAGAAAACAGTGTTAGATCACCTTATAGTGTATAAGTATATAAGCCAATTAGTGGTTTCAAAGCATGATTACTAAAATAAGAACATTTTATGAAGATGCTGTCAATTTTGTATACTACTAGATCAAAATCATCTCTCTATAAATTACTTTGTTTTAATCGTGTAATTTTTAAAAGTGCTTATTTGTGGTACTAATTTTTACTTTTTCATAGCTTTTCAAACTAGTAAATTATAATTAAAATACTATTCTCAGTTACCTGCTGTCAAGCTTTCTATGACCTTCCCTTTTTCTTTTATGATTAATGCCAAAACTTCTTAGCATGGTATATTAAATAACAATTTTTTCACACTATACTAATTCTTCAAACACATTTTATATTATCGCTCTATTTTACCATATACTGTAGACAAAATAATGATTGTTTGCTATACCCAGTATACCTTTTTCATTTGCAATATCACTATCTCTTTGTCTGTCTTAAATAGTTTTATTCACTCTTTAAGAAATAGTTGGAATACCAGCTTCTACATGACACCATTTTTAATTTAATCAAGGTATAAATAATTGCTTTTTACTTTTCTAAAAGAACACTTTACTTATAAAAATTATTTTACTTTTCTTTACTGTTCTCTGCCCACGCTGTTTGCTCCAGCTAGATTATAAGTTATTCTTCTTTGTGGACCATATCCTTATCATTTTGTTCCGAATGCAAAGCAAAGATTGTTCCAAACAGTAATATGTAATTATTAGTAGTATTTTAACTAACTTTTGGGAGAAATTGAGTGTAATGGCCTATCTACAGAAATAAGATTGGAAGAATATATCAGAGAGTAATTCCATTTCAGGATAGTTATTGCTTTATTTCCCAAATCCTAGAGATGAAAATAATACAGTCTATAATTATTTAAAGTCTCTGTATATGCCACATATTTTATATTTATTTGCTTTTCTTAAGTATCCTGAAAAGTGAATATTCTATAACCCATTTACATGTGAAAAAAAAAGTGAGTTTCAGAAATTAGGTATTTTTTTTCCCTAAATCACAAGACAGGGTAATGGAGGATTCAAGATAGAACAACCAGATAAAAATTAGCAAGAATATAGAAGAAATCAATAACACCATCCATCAATAGTATCTAATTGACATTTACAGAACACTACATGTTATAATAACAAAATATATAATCTTTTAAAGCACTAATGAAACATATACCAAAACAGGTCATATTCTTGGCCATAAAACAAACTTCAACAAATTTGAAAATTATAGTCCTACAGAGCATGTTCTAACCACCATAAAATCAAACCAGTAATTGAAAAAAAAGGACAAATCTCTAAACACTTGAAAATAAACAATATGCTTTTTAAAAATTCTATGCATCAAAGAGGAATCCTCAAAGGAAATACATATATTTAAGTAAAATAAACTAAAAATACAACATATCCAAATTGATGAGACACTATTTAAGCAGTGCTGAGAGAAAAAATTGATAGTATTAAATGCTTACATTAGAAAATAGAAAATATCTCTGATAAATAATCTAAACTCCTATCTCAAGAACCTAGAAAAAGAAGAAGAGCAAAATAAGCCATGAGCAAGCAGAAGGAAGGAAATAATAAAAAAAAGAACAGAAACAAATGAAATAAAAAACAGAAAAGTAATACATAAAATCAGTGAAACAAAAATCTGGATTTTTGAAAAGTTCAATAAAATTGACAATATCTAGCACCACTGATGAGGAATAAAATAAAAAGCTTACAAATTACTAATATCAGAGATAAACAGGAGATATAACTACAGACAATGCCAAAATCAAAAGACTGATAAGAGAAGGTAATGAACAACTACATTACAGTTCAAAGAACTGCAAGCCTCCCATACCTTATTTAAGAAAGAGGCTCGGCTGGGCGCAGTGGCTCATGCCTGTAATTCCAGCACTTTGGGAGGCCAAAAAGGGCAGATCACCTGAGGTCGGGAGTTCGAGACCAGTCTGACCAACATGAAGAAACCTCCATCTCTACTGAAAATACAAAATTAGTCAGGTGTGGTGGTGCATGCCTGTAATCCCAGCTACCCGGGAGGCTGAGGCAGGAGAATCACTTGAACCCAGGAGGCGGAGGTTGCAGTGAGTGGAGATCAGGCCATTGCACTCCAGCCTGGGCAACAAGAGCAAAATTCCATCTCAAAAAAAAAAAAAAAAAAAAAAAGAGTCTCTAAAAACCCAAAGACAACAGGGGAGACATAAACAAGAATGCCAGAGGGAATTTTAGCCTTGTATACTACAGTACAGTAAATATAACACCTCACATTCACAGGAATTCAAAACATATTTAAAAACCATTCCCTAATTACAGAACAGTATTTTATTATTCTCTTTAGAATCACAGAAGATGGATGTGGAGGGAAAAAAGCTCACTACCTAGGATAGAAAATGAGATGAGCTTCTACAAGAAGCTCTGTTTTCATTTCTCTCCCATTATATTTTATTTATGAGGCATCATTAATACATATTAGGGGTCAGTTTTACACAAGATAATCTGAGGGAAAAAAAACTATTTCTTGAAGAAAAATGACCTCATTTGTTATCCAGTATTTTATTATTATTTTCTTGTCAGAGAACAAATTGAAATTTTTAGTGTATTTTCTCTTATATAGAAAGATATCATCTTTACTTTATGCCACATTTTGAAATATCATGGAGTTACTTCCTTGATTCAAATTTCTCCTGAGCATGTCAGGTTGCTCAATTTTACTTCAATGATTTCAATAATTTAATATTTACTGGTTTGGGAAATAATACTTTAATTTCAAACCAAAGGAAATGCAATACTGCACAACTTTCTAGATTGTCAATACCAATCCAAAATGTTGCACTTAAATTATTTACTATGGAAATTGCTTTAACTCTTCCATGGCTTCTGGTACAGTTTTTAGGACTGTGTATAGCTCAAGTATTGAGTTCTTTGTAAAGTTCGTTCACTATCATGTAGCCAATGTAATGTCATCATTGGCTAGGAGTACACCTCTTCTCCAATATGATTTTATTCAGTTATTTGAAACACTTCTAACATTAAAAAACTAGGCTCACACCCCAATATATTCACACAAGAGACTCAGATTTCTCTGAGAAGCATCAGTAAACACATATTCAATAACTTTAGTATTTATCACATTTAGGTGACATCTGTGTCTACTTGCACTTGATTTTGAGCTCCTTGAGGCTTGGTTCATATATTAGTCTCTACATTCTAAGTGCATAGTATAATACCTAACCTGTGCTGAGACTCAATGAACAACAAGCATGTGAAAAAATAACCAGTAAATAAATGAATCAATGTGGGATTAACATGACATCCGTCTCATCTATTCAGCGAAAAATAATCACGCACTTTCCATATGGCAGGCAAAGGCTGATTATACAGTTGTTAAAAAAAACAGACACTTTGATGCTGCATGTACTTTAATTGTATTTGCCTAAAAATGTTGTATCTACTATAATTTAAAGGTCAGCCAAGTAATTAAAATGATGCTATTAACTATGTTCTTAGAGTCGATTTTCCACTCTTGGGATTGCAGCAGAAGACTCAAGGACATTTGTGTATATGGTCATGAAACATTCAATAGCAGAGTGGTTAATCTGTGAGTTGAGATCTGGACTCTGCTATGTATCACCTGTAGGGCCTGGGGCAAATCAGTTCACCTTTCTGTGTTTTGATTTCCTCTTTAAATATGGGGAATAATAATAATACCTATATGAGTGGTTGCCATCAAGCTTCAATAAGTGAATTTATGTGAATAACAATGGAACAACACCTGGCACATGGTAAGCTCTTGACAAATGTACTCATTATTATTTTTATAAGATTATTTGTCACTAAATGAAAGCATTCTAGTATCACTACATAACTGAAGTTTAATTTTATGGAGAAAAATGTAGTTTCCTCTTCCTATAAAATGTCTACCCTATTAGTGTGACCATCACTGGTATACATATCTTGCTCTCGTAAATTCCTAACTGTTTCTTGAAAAAATGACTGCAAAGATATATCTGAAAAAATATTGTTGCTTATTTTGTTTTGGGCAGGGAGGGTCACCGGATTTTATTTATGCATATGTTTTTGGATTTGGTCCTAAGACAATCCTCAAGGGTAAAGAAATACCAAGGTAGTGAGGCTTTCATAAAAATGTACAGATGGAATTATTTTGCCTCTCCAAAATCCTAATTAATAAATTTAAATAAACTTTTTGCAGAAGAAGAATAAACCATTATAAAGAAGGGAAATGATTCCATGAGGTACTTAATGTAATAATGTATCTACTGTCCTCCACACCTCTTCACCAAATAAGTGTGTCAGTGCAATTATTTCTCCATCCAAAGGCTTGTCTGGCATCACCTTTTCAATTGAATCTTAACATTTGTGCACAGATACACTTGCGCACACACACAAACACACAAATGTAATCAACCTGCCTTCTGTATTACCTGTTTACCCTGCAGAAGTTTTATATTATTAAGTGTGAGAAAATGTACCACTATAGTACTGTTATTCTCTGTCAAATATGTTGGTTTATGTACCATGCATCTTAGCACAAAAATTGTGCCCAGTAATGCTTTGTTGAGCCAAACCTAATTCAAAGTAAATAGAAAAGTTCTTATTGTAGAGATAGAAGTTAGGTATGGCCTATTTTACGTATGGCTTCAGACATTAAAATTTCTTACTACCCACTCTTGAAACAGCTTTGGGTTTCACAAAACATTCACTTTAACTTGATTGTTAAAATTAATAATAGCATAATTCTAGTTCAGTCCTTTTAAAGCATAAAATTATCAGACATTCTATGACAATACAAAATGGAAAGAAATGGGAATAGAGAGTCACAGGATTTTTATGAGTAATGCCATGTTTCTTTACATTATTTTTATTAAAAATAATAGGTGCAAACACCTGTGAGCTAACAATGATAATGTCTAGATGCCTACAAATGTTTCCCCTGAAGTGTCAATAAAATTTAATCACCAGATTATATTGGGGACCCACTACTGGTCAGTTTACTAGTGTGCAAAGGGGACATATTATCACCAGGTGAGTTTTCTTAATTCTCAGCGATTCTAAATCAAATGTCAGCCTCTATGCCTCTTCCTTAAAACAATTTAATTGTTCTTGCATTTATAACTGTCATCTGAGGCATAGTAAAAGGAAATTTCAACAGAGAAGTGACAATTAGAATATAGCATGTCCTCAAGGATTTTATCCAGAGAGATTCCATTATGTAAATTGCTAGCTTTCTTGCCTCTGAATTCAATTCCAAGGCACAAGGACATTCAAAATTAAATCAAGTTGGAGTTATAAAGTGAACTTCCAATACAACTGGCAACTTAAGAGATTTTTTTCCTTCTCTCTTTCCAAATTCCAAATCTTAATTATTCTCTGTTGTTTTAAAACCTCTTGAGTTCAATATAATCATATATAATATGTGAGAATTGACATATACTGACCGCAGGCAGAAAAAAATGACTTTTCTACTCACTTTACATAAGATAATCTAATTATTTCTTGAAAAGAGCACATGTGATTGATGATACCTCTTAGGAAAATTTACTAATCTGGAGGAATGTATTTATGCTTTTATTCACAGCAGCGTTTTATATTAAAACATTAAAGAAAATGACAGGTTTTTACACATTTTTTTCTAAAGATACTCTCAGATCTTTTCTCATCTGTTGTTTCAGGCTCTGCTTTTTAGAATCTCTTCTACAAAGATAGATGTATTGTCTTTGGCACCATCTCTCACTCATTATTTTTTACTTATGCCCCTTAGATTCTTGTATCAGAGTTGAAACCTGTAGTTTGCAACAAGGAAATTTTTTACATGTGGAACACAGAGGATTTGAAAATTTATTAAAACAAGAAGCAGGCAATTAATCCCTGAGAGGAATTTACATTTAACAAAATACATACTATTAAAAATAATCGCAAAAAAAGCGATTATTCTTGCAACAACCTAATACGAATAATAAATCCAGCTTACTTTAATATAAATTTGTGTACTTACATATCTGTTTATATTTAAGGTGGCCTCTAGATAGAAGTGGGTGGTATCCTGAAGCCAGTTCATACAGCCTCACAGGAGCAAATTTTATGCATCTCTTCCTAACTCCACATTCAGCAATGATACGTTTGTTGCTTGAAATTGCCCACGGTTTGAGTATTTATACCACAGAAAGCTGCAAACAGCTTAAAATCGGCTTCAGAGAACAGTTGTTGAACATTTACCAGCACAGCATTAGTGAAACTATGGGTCAAAACTAACAGCCTTATAAACATAATTTTGAAGTTTAATTCTACAGATACCCAAGCCTAACTTTTGAAGGAAAATAGAAGTTAGTGATAAAGACGTGTAACCAATTGTAGTTAATTCTTATAATTTTCCCACCTCAGCATCCATTTTGAAAACAAGTTTAACTTTCTCCTAGGCAGGGCTTGGTCACCATCGACAAAGTTTCCAGTTCTGCACCACACGCAAATGGCCCAAGCCTGGTAGCCAGAGATAAGAACTTAGAAGCATTTCTTCTGCCTAGTCCACTGGGCTTCTGCTTTCCTGCTAACTCCTTTAAAGGAATCATTTAGGCATTTGCACAAAGTGACCCAAACCCTATTCCCGCATATATACTAGACTGCTATTTCTCACTCTCTCTGTATGCTCCTCATGGCTCTTCCTGACCCAGACAGATGAAAGAAGGCCCTCCTTACTGATTGTTCTCTCTTTACTCAGGATCTGTAAGCACAAAGTCTTTGAGCTTGTTTTCTATTGTGGTGGTGTTTTTAATTTGTGCCTTCTATCTGAAGAACTGTGGGCTTCCCCAGGATGCTGAGGAGAACACAAAGGCAGGCTCCCAGAGCCAGAGTGATGGTCAGGCAGGCATAAACAGCACATGAGTCCAGGTAAGAGTCACAAGGACACCTTCCGGTATAAACAAGTTTCCCACGTGAGGGACCCGCCCCCCCAACCCCCGATCACAGGTCCAACAAATAGGCATTAGCCCATTCACCAGGTTAAAAATGTAGCCCAAGGAAGGTCCACTAAACACTAATGTTCTGCTCCCATATTTTCATTAGGGCAGGGTTGCTAGCTAATCTGGTATTGGAACCCCAATTTAACTGGGGGTTCCCAAAATTACTATTTTATTCCATCCACATTTTAAAGATGGAGGTTAGATGATGTTTTCCTATTACTGGAATATAGAATATAACTACAATAAACTAGAATATTTAATTATTTACAGATATTTTAAGAAGTCAATTTGGCTTACATACAACTGGTTTCATTCTGCCTTCTGTCACACATACAAATAAAGGTGGTATTTATTTGTATGTATGAGTAGCTCTGATCTGCTAGAAAATATGCAAAACATTCCATATGTCTGTGTGTGTGTGTATATATATATGAATTATCTAAATCCTCAAAATAGGTGTCTGATATTGGAAAAAATATGGTAATGACAGTGTATTGTTAATACT
Organism: Pan paniscus; assembly: GCF_029289425.2. Taxonomy (NCBI): domain Eukaryota; kingdom Metazoa; phylum Chordata; class Mammalia; order Primates; family Hominidae; genus Pan; species Pan paniscus. Next base: position 82,675,785 of record NC_073263.2, on the reverse strand, counting down.
ATTCCTTTAATGTATTTGAGTAACTGCACTGTTTATTGTGAATCATTGTGTTTAAATTCAGTTATTAGAAATGTACCTGAAACAGTAATTTTTAAAAATGATTATTTTAAATATATGTACATTAGTGTGAGGATTTTGTTTTGTTCACTACTACGTCTGTATCCTAGAATAAAGTCAGATAATAGAAAATGAATATTCTTAAATAATCTGAATTTAAAATAGAAATCATACTCTCCATTTGAATGTTCATGTGAAGTTTTTTTATGTGTATCTCTATTTCTTATCTAAATGCTCTCAATATTCCTATGAATTATGCAATATCAGGTTCATTTTATAGATGCAAAAACAAATTACTTTTCTTGCTGCATCTTTGTACAGCTTCTTTTATCTCACTAATATTTATTCACTAACAACTGCTAACTAGAAGATGAGGTCTCTAGCTTCACTACAATTTTCTTAGGATCAAATCAAAAAGTCCAGAATTTATAATTTCTATATTAAAAACTGTAGAGCTTGAAATAATTTTCTTTCACCAAAAATCAGTCATAGTATCTTGCACAGGACAAACACAGGCTTGTTCATCTTTAATCTAACCTTATTAGTGAAAACTCTGACAATGCTCACTAAAATATATTATGGAAATTTGAAATTTGAAAAAAGAAGATATACTGATCACATTTATCTAGAGAAACAGAACCAATAGGATGTGTATGTGTGTATGTGTCTGTATGTGTGTGTATGAAGATTTATTATAAGGACTAGTCTTAGGAAATTATGGAGGCTAGTGAGTCAAAAATCTACAGTGTGCAGCATGGGCTGGCAGGCCCAAGATCCAGGATAGTTAATGGTGTAGTTCTGGCCTGAACATGCTGGCAAGCTGGAGAGCCAGAAGAGCCAATGGTGCTGTTCAATTGGAAGGCAGTTGATATGGTTTGCATTTGTGTCCCCACCCAAATCTCATGTTGAATTGTAATCCCCAATGTTGGAGGAGGGCCTGGTGGGAGGTGATTGGATCTTGGGGGCGGACTTCCCCCTTGCTGTTCTTTTGATAGTGAGTGAGTTCTAATGTGATCTGGTTGTTTAAAAGTGTGTAGCACTTCCCCCTTTGCTCTCTCTTCTTCCTGCTCCAGCCATGTAAGACATGCTAGCTTCCCCTTCGCCTTCTGCCATGATTGTTAAGTTTCCTGAGGCCTCCTCAGATGCATATGGCCCATATGGCCTGCGGAACTGTGAGTCAATTAAACCTCTTTTTCTTTATAAATTTCCTAGTCTCAGGTAACCCTTTATAGTAGTGTAAGAAGGGACTAGTACAGCACTCTTCTAGACAATTTCCTCTTGCTTGGGGAAACTGGTCTTTTTGTTCTAATCTGGTCTTCACTTGATTGAATGAGGCTCACCCAGATTGTGGAGAGCAATCTGCTTTACTCAGAATTCACCGAATGAAGTGTTAGCCTTATGACCAAACACGCTCCATGTTGATACGTAAAATTAACTGTCACTGAAGACAAAATATATTATCACAGGTGAATTGAGAAGGCTACATGTCGATAATTACAGTTGGTCTTTATATTTTTCTCAGAGTCATTTGAAGGTAATACAGATAAAAACAGTCATACTTTGGATAATGCCTACATTTAGAGGTATGAGGAGAGAACATATCAAAGGAGGAAAATGTATAATAGAGTGTTAGGAAATCTACAGTTGTTAACATCAATCACTGTTCTCTTTTTTCTTTAACATTGTAGCCTGACAATATTTTGTCAGTTGCTCCAAAATTGGTTAGCTGGTGTACATGAGAAGTGAGAATACAGTGACTCCCCTTTCCCTACTCTTCCACTGAGAGGGTGCTATCTCTTGCCACTTAGCTATAGCAACCAGAATGATACCTTGCATATGAGGAGATATCTACAAGTCATTAAAATGTTCCATGCATATAGTATAATTTGTTTAAAACATTTACCATTCTACATATTATTTTTGCATTTCCTGAATTTTTTTCTGCATTCTTATATATCACAATAATATTTCTCCAAATTTACTTCTGGATTCTGAACATCTACCCTCCATTATGCCATTTTCTTTATTTATTTAATTGTCAGAGCCTATGTTACTCCAGTTAGCACATGTTTTACATGAGTTGCCTGTTTATCCCTTTAAAGGAACTGTCTTTTTCAAACCTTGATTAGTAGCATTTGGAATCTTAACCTAAACCTTAAAAGTATCCATCATTGGTTTTATTTTTTAAAATTATTAAATATACATAATTTATTGTACTGGGAACAAAGCAAAATACTAGACACCATTTTGATTGAAAATTACACACACCTATGTTTAAATAAAGTCTCTGTGTATGTGTGAATTTTAATAAAGAGTCTCAGTTTCTCTACCCAATCAGTAAATAACAAAGTAGTGGGAAAAGAGGAGATGTGGAAATGGAATGTAACCTAGGGTCCCAGGGTTTTGGGATATGCACTGTGAAAGAGTTATCCAATTTAACTGTTGCACCCTGAGTTCTTGTTTCAAAAAGTTCCAGGAAGAATGTTCAGCCCTGGAAAAAAAAAAAAAAAACTAATTGAAGCCCTAGATATCTGAGTTGGAGATAAATATTGGCAAAATCTCCTCATAATCACACTAAAATGTCCACCCAGGGACGAACTTATTGCTATTTTCTATACGTATACACAGTGTACGTAGTAGCACGACTGATGACTGCACCTCTGTAGCCTTTACTCCATCTCCACATACAATAACTCAGCTAACCAATAAAAGCCCTGTTTCTACTTTTGTTGCCTGGGGAGGCACTGTTTGGGAAGTATCCTCAGTGCCCTCCTTACTTGTTGCAAGAAATACAATCCCCTTGTTAAATCCTCCTTGTTTGTGGCCACCTGTAAGTGGTTGGTCCCACCATTGTGTGAGTAACAGGAACACATGTGTTTGTGTGTATGTATGTGGATATTACACCAGCTTTATAGTGTGGGGCTGAAGAATAGAGTTGTATATACAACATTGTTATAGGACCTGGCGGAGTGAACACTTTGGGAGAGACAGTCTTCCATGGAACACATGTACTCCTCCACGTCTTGTTGGGTATGCCAACAAGCAAGTCCTTGACCATTTATTCTCTGGCATTCTCTCAGAGTTGTGTTTACATTTGTCAACCTACATGCAGGACAAAGAGCAGGCTTACTAACTGCTTGCTATAAAATGGCAGATTCCTGAAGTTCAGTGCTTCTGTTCTAGAACATAAACCATTGCCTGTGCAGGCATCTATCTATCTGGTCACAAATTATGCCACCCTTATGTGGCTTTGGGCACGGGGTGCTGACACACATACGGATGCTCCTATGCTCCTGCTACTTGTTTTATCATAAGTAATAAAATGCTTTGTCTCTGTCCCAAAAGCCTCAAGTCTTCCACTAGCATCCATAAAATGCTGAGAGGTTAACTGATTAATATTTGTATAGAGTAAAATAAAATTCCTCAATAAATGTTAGGAGAAAACAATGACTGAAGTTGAAACACCAACCTTACATTAAAAAATAAAATTCAACATTAATCAAGTCCCTTGACTTTGGTGCTAGATAAATCAACCACCATTGAAAGGCATTATAGAAGTTCTCATTATGAAATTTAAAAAACATATTTATAAATGTTTGCTTCTTTATACTTTATCTTTTAATGGTCCAATTATTTTATGCAACTTACTGTAAGCTTAAGTATACACTAAGAATTTGTGTCTATTTTCTCCATCTTTATAATGTTTAATATTACTGGATTTCTCCCTCAGTTTCAGTTTTATTACTTTATTGAATACATTCATTTTCTCCCTTAGAGTTAGTATGTTTTCAGGTAGTGTTTTAGAATATCCTGGTTTTTTTTTTTAAGAAATTTAGTTCTGGGATCTGTAACAGACACTGAATTAGTATGTCAAGACAATGACCTAGAAATCTGTATTTTAGTGATGATCAATATGTTTTTTATGATCAATTTGGGGAATACTGTCAACATAAGAAGTGCTTGAGTTTTTAAGTAAACTTTTTATGTAACCCAATGAAAACTTATAAACATAAAAACTTTAGCTTTTGATTCCGGTGTCCAATGTTAACCCCAAGGCTGGAGCGCTTAGGAAGTAAACATTCATTTAAACATTCATTTAAGAAGTATTCCTTTAAGAAATATTTCAGGCTGGGCGCGGTGGCTCACGCCTGTAATCTCAACACTTTGGCAGGCCAAGGAGAGTGGATCAAGAGGTCAGGAGTTTCAGACCAGACTGGCCAATATGGTGAAACCCTATCTCTACTAAAAATACAAAAAATAGCCAGGCATGGTGGCAGGCACCTGTAGTCCCAGTTATTCAGGATGCTGAGGCAGGAGAATCACTTGAATCCAGGAGGCAGAGGTTGCAATGAGCCAATATCGCACCACTGCACTCCAGCCTGGGCGACAGAGTGAGACTACATTGCAAAAAAAAAAAAAAACCCACCAGAAGTATTTCACTTAAGAAGTATTCATTTAAGAAGTATTGAGTAAAAATTCATTTAAGAAATATTTCTTAGGTATTTCGTGAATACATCCTAGGCAAGGGGTTTGTGGTAAGTGTGCTGAAGATTTTTCTCGTTTCTCTCAATAAGTTAAATGGATTTCAGATTCAAAAGGATTTAGGGTGATTGAATATTTCATGGAAGAATTCAATTTTATGAAGATCTAGAATGCTTTAAATTTTATAAGTCCTCAGAAATGAATGCTTTATAATACGTATTCATTATTTTTGTTATGGCTTATTGACCTTGATGTGTTTAGGGACATTATCGTGCTACTTTTAAGAGCAGGTGCTTTGAAGTAGCACCCTTAGGTTCTAAGCATTGTCCCAGGCATTTACATGCAGTAGTAAATATGACAAACACTGCCATGGGCCTCAAAACTATTTTCCAACCATTACAGGTCACAATAGTCCTGGCCTTCTCCGTGTCCCACAGAACTAAATCTCTCTATTATATATTTTAGCACCAAAACATACTTTGGGGGTGTTTCCTCTTCTCTGAATGTGCCTAACCACAATGCTAAACACATGGTATATTCAATAAAAATTGACTAGTTGAATTGAATTAGGCATGAGGTGCATTTTCAGTGAAAGGCTTCCAATAAAGAGCAGCACTTACTATTTTCTGCCAGAAATAATCTGTGGCACTGGTTGAAAGAAAAGACAAAGTGGTATATTTTCAGCTCTGATCATATATTTATAAGTTAGCGGCAGTAATATTCTGTATGTAGTTTTTCCATATTTATTTCTCAGAATCATAAAAATAGGATATATTAACGCTGGACATTTCTCAGAGTTTGGCTATAGTTTTCTAAAGATGTTTTTAGAGGAGTATATGTTTTCTTGCTGTAACTCCTGTTTTGTGTTGCGCTCACACTATTGCAACAATACTTGCCTCTTTTTTCACATTAGTCAAGTTTAAAAATTATTCACAGTTTTGGTACACGCAGTGTGTGTGTGTGCGTGTGTCTGTCTCTGTGGATTATGACAATATTGCACGCATGTCTTAGCATTTTTATATTAGTATTCTTTTTAACAACATATAAAATTTTCTATGTCAATGAGTATTAATCAACAGGATTTTTAAATGATTCTATAATATTTCATCATACAAACTCACTATATAAACAGGCTCCAAGTGTTTCAAATTTAAGTTACCAATTTTGTCATCATAATAAAAGTGACCACTGAGGTAATGAATATTTGTGTTTCATTTCACTTTTTTATCTTCTTGTACATTTCTTTGTTTTTATCTCATATATGTAACAGCAATAAAGAAATACAAATTCATAACTCATGTTTGAGTAATGGATATGCTATTTGCAGGTGATGAAAAGTCACATTGTTCTTCACTCTATTCTTCCAATTTCTGGATCAAAGACCACAATTCACAGTGGAAGAGATTTTGGCATCCAGATGGGATGGCAACCAGACCACAGGAAATGTTTTCTGACAACTTGTAGAGATTCACTTTTTGGAAATACGCCATGACCATTGCCTAGGGACCTGAAAACATGAGATGGTATTCTCAAGGTAAAAGCAACTCAACTCAAAATGTTGCTTTTCACATAAGAGAGAAAATGAAAATCAATTTCAGCTCTCTGTATCAAAAGAGAGCAAAGAAATAACCATGCATGCTTCTGAAAGTTTTATCTTCTTGTAAGGATTAAAGTAAACAAAAAGTATCTTCGAGGGTAACAATTAGTCTATATTTATTTTGAGGCTCTAAAATCAATTATTAACAAAGACTAGAAATAAATAATTATATTGCCTCTAAGTGTAGATGAATCACACTTTATAAATACAGTAAGAATATTGAAGTTATTGGTACACTAAGA